>NC_042524.1:2418304-2718304 GCF_900963305.1 Echeneis naucrates | reverse complement strand
CATTTTCATTTATTTATTTTTTTAAAGTTGGATTTTTATTTACTAAACCTTTTAACTGTGAAGTCTATAAATCTGTATTGTTTGTTTTAGGTTGTCTTTTTTTCTGGGGGGGGGGGGGGGTTCTATGTCCTTTAGCACAGACTTTAAACTGCCTTAAATATGCTTTGAAATAAATGTTGCTTACTTGACAACCCTGTAAGTCACAAATATCCAAGAAAAACACATTTCCATGTCTACCTTTTCCTTTATCTGTGCAGTTGAAAACATCCTAGCGGGCATTTATGACACATCCTGCCTCAGTAGAAAGAAACTGGAATAGATACGGTGATCCGCTTTGGCTTCAGGTGCTGCTTGATGACATGCTAAATTGCTTTTCAGCCCTGTGACATTTACGTCCAAGAGTCCCAGCTAACCAAAGGCCTTACCAGATGTACGCAACTATTATTCACCTGTTAGAAAGGCTGGACTGCTTTACCTTCGAGGTGTCACAAAATGTGCAGGCTCTTGGGCCAAAATGTTTTTCGCTGCACTGTCATTCAGAGGCATCACTACTGCCTCTGTCTGCTCTGCTGCTAAATTCGGGGGCCTACTGCTGCCTGTCCTAAAAGGTGCCTTCTATTCTATCTTTGATAAATGTTCTTTGTGCAGTTTTTCCTTATCTGAACCACAGGTTTTAATTAAAGCTGAATTCTATCTATTCCGTCACGATGTGCACAAGACAGATAACTGAAATAGGCTTGGTTTTCTCTTTCCTTTGTTATTACAGGTAGGAGAGTAAGTGATTGTTCAAAGGAGAGGAAGTGATGAACAAGGCTACCTGGTTTAATCTATGCTTAAATAAATGTGGGAGTCCAATGGTTTTGATTCTTGGTTAAAAGTTGACACAATTGAAAGCAAGCGAATGACAACTGGAGAGGCACTTCTGTTGAATGTTTCCGAAGCACAACAATGTTAAAGTCATGCGTGACAAATGGCGGCGCTCTCTAAATGGCAAAGAAGGACAACATCTGCAGTGTATACAAAGCAGGAAATCCCTGATGCCACGTCTTGCAGGCGTCCCGCTTTCAAGTTTCTTCCCTTCAGACCCCCTGACTCCCTCACTCTTTATTTTTTAACTGCATTTAGGGTAAATTGATGAAGTGGAGCACTGTAGTGGGCTGAATGGAAAATGTTCTGAGGATGTGCCGTCAGTCGTGTCCATTAGCATGTGCAGTGATGTGTTCATCAAAGCCACCATGATCGGGATGAGGGGATGTTTTGAGTTTGTAACAAAACCTCTGCATGCAGACATTTTTTTTTTGGCAGACTTGAAAGCTGCAGCAGCGACTAGAAACTTGTACTGAAGTAGCCTAATAGAGCTCCTTCACTGTGCCTCCCTGCCCCCCCCCCACTTTGATATTAGCATGCTAGTGAACTACAAATGTAATCTAGCAAATCAGAGAAACTGCCGAAGCCTTTGAGGAAACCATAAATTGCATTGTGCAGGAAGTCTATTTATTATCACATCAGCAAATTCCCCATTTCCCTCTCAGTTAGCTGTTGACAACAGTCCATCTTTGCACTTCGGGGGAATCATGGGAATGATCAATTTGACAGTGCTTTAGCTGTGTTGTGTATCACTGTCTGCAGGATGAGCGATGAATCACTGATGAGGTTGGGAGCCTGTTTGTTTGAGTTTGTGTGTGTTTTCACTTTTACAAGGGCATTAGGCATGTTTGTGGCCGTACGGGGACTCATTTGTACAATCCCGGAGCAAAAAACTAAATATACTAAAACAAAACAATCCCCCCACCCCCAGAAAAAAAACACACACACAGCAGACAGAATCTTCAGCCAATTTTGTGGTAGATCATGAATTAAAGATCCCACACGGGCAACTCGCCGCCACTTGTAATGCTGCTGACAGGTCTCTTGTCCAAAGCAGTCTCAGTGCTGAAAAAGATGTAAAAGTTTACATTTGGCTCAGTTTAACCTGAAGCCAATCACAGTGCACCGACGGTTCCTGGGCTCTCAGGATAGTTTAGCCCAGGAAATGCTCAGCCTTGATCTCTCCATCATCTCTCTCCTCCATTCGTCGTTTGCCAGTGTTTGTTTCCATCTGTGCTTTATGTGCCGTAGGCCTGAGTTTCTCACCTTCACTCCTTCTCAGACTCGACGGTGCTCTTAGAGGAAAAGATGATGGGATGAGATTCGGAGTAGTTGTGGAAGAACACACTTTCAGTCTTATGTCTACATGGAGAGAGAAGCCTTGAGCTTTTATTTCTTAATTTTTTCATCTCGAGCTGATTTGTGTTTTCTTGATGGTTCACAGGACATTTAACAATGAAACCTTTTTCTCTATGAATCCCGTAGAATCGCATTACTGCTAGTTTATTTTCTGATTGCAGTTTGTCTCAGGGCAGCACAGCGGCACGGTGGCTAGTGCCAAGTTCCCGGCCTGCTCCGTGTTCTGCCTGCATGGGTTTCCTCCCACCATCCAAAGATCATGTTTGGGTCAACGGGTGGCTCTGAACTGTTTGTAGGTCTGAGTGTGAGTGTGGGTGGTTGCTGGTCTCTGTGTGTTGGCCTGTCCAGGGTGACCCCACCCTCACCCAGTGTGAGCTGGGATTGACTCCAGCATCCTCTGCCACCTGGACACGGATGAATGAATGAATAAATGAATGAAATATTCAGTAAAGGTTGACCCATGTGATGAGAAGTGAGTCTGCTGCAGGCTGTTGGAGTTCCACTTTTGGACATTACTCTTTCAAAATCACGCGGAGTGAACCATCGCTGTTGTCAAAATGACAACACGTTTAGGGATGTCTTGTTAGTCACTGCTGGTTGACTTATCGTCTTAATTGGCCACATTTCAGATCCACTTTCATACCTGCTCACTTCTCTGACAACAGAAACATTGGGTCAACTCATGTAAAAGAGAAAAGCTTCACTTGGAATTCAGCCGTGTTGAGATGCAGGATCTGAGTAGAGAGAGTCTGAGAGAAGCACATAGCACCAGGCAGAAAGCAAATTTGATGAGATGGCACCATGAATATTCTAATTAGTGTATTAAGCAACCAACTACTTTCACTACTTTCTGTCAGCAACATTGACCGTACACAAGGCAAATACTCTTAATAAATCAGTGCGTTCCGACCGAGTCCTCTTTACCCTCGGTGAATATTTGAATCCTGGATATTTGACTTCAAGTAACACGCTTAAAATGAGGAAAATATTTTTTTTCAGTGCTGCTTGCTGGATTTAAAAGATTAAGCAGAAAGTGAAGAAGGTGCATCATTTTTTCTGGGGCGGGTGAGGCCTGTTGACACCTGAGGCTTTAGGCTGTGGACTAACTTTGCCTGATGGTAATTTGGCCCGTGGTTATGTGTTTGTGTCGCTCTTAGTGTTTTGCTCAGAGGCATCTTTTTGCACTTTGCGAAACTAAAGTTGCAGCGACCATTTGCTAAGCTACTTAAAATTGGTCGTTGGTGGATACATCAGTTAAAATCAACTGCCAAACTGAGGAGACGACACGCTCCGCTTCACTTTTCACGACGAATGTCATCTGTTCTTTTTAAAGTAACACACACAGTGAAACAACATTTGGCTCATGTGACGTATCGCTTCACTAACAACTTCATTTTTGCTCCGGCTTTGGCCGCACTGTCTGTCCACATTTATGTCCTCTGTCTTATTTGTCGTTCATGATTCCTTTGTCTCTGCTAAATCTGTGTGCAGCGTTCGCAGGAAATAAACCGACAGTCGCGTTTCAAGTTCTATTCTTTCTCTCTTTTTTTTTTTTTCCCCCATTGCCATCCATGTGGCTGCACTGTGGATGGGCCACGCATGAGCTGCATCAGTGGAGCCAGACAAACAGGGCTGTCTGTCACATTAGTGCCCAGTCAGTTAGAATCACTGCGGCCACTCCCTAATGCCTCAGATGGACACTCGGTACCCCTGCAGTGCCCTTTTTCACTCCGCTCTCCATTTTTCTTCTGTATGATCTTATCAAGGCTCATTGTGCTTGATTTAGCTCGTTCCATTCTCATGCAATGGCTCACACGCTGACGCCGACTGACTCACGCGCTCACACACTCCGGTGAGCTTATTGCAGCGTGTGGATGGATGGATAACATGTGGTTGTACGGTATGAGCTTACAGGATGGCCTCTGGGAAGGCCCAACAGAAAAACCCTTCCACTACTCATAAAATCAAAGCTGGAGTATATAGGCAGCCACAACATACATTATTTAGCATTTCAAGTGTACTTAGAAATGCGAATATATACATTTATATTTTTATTGAGCGAGTGCTCTTGATCTCTTTCATTCCCTTTAGCTGCAGCGCTAATAGGCCGATACACTCAGCTCCCTAAACTTTAATGTGATGTCTTCCCTTTTGTAATTACTGCCGCACACACAGTACTAAGCCACATTAACCTTTTGGCAGGGAGCACCTGTGGACGAGTTTTAAAAGCCCTGTCCCTGCGCTGCCTTCAAAATGGTTGGCTGCTTTATTATCCTCGTCTGAGCTGCAGCCATTTCAGATCCACTCCACCCTTTTAGGTAACACTCATTTCTGGACGTAGAAGTCATTGTTGTGAAAATAACTGATTCGTAGAACTGCGTTTTCTTTTTTTTTTTTTTTTTTCTTTTAACAAAGCCTCATCCCAGTATGTCAATGAAGGAAGCGAACAGTGAAACAGCTGCTTTGTGTATCGTAGGTGTGTCGTAGCATCGTTGTGTGAGGTTACTGTTGTGCTGATGTCCTTTCAAATCTCAATCTGTTAACTGTCATATGCAAGATATTGCACTGCATCTCTCAATCCAGGGGAAAAAATCTCTGCTTGGGAACAGTCTGGTAATGGTTCTCAGAAGTAATTTATTTTTTTTCAGCCCTCTGCTTTGGTTCAAGTCTGCTTATTCATTAATTATTGCAGAGCTTTTTTTTTTTATTATTATTACACTTCTGAAATGGAATAATTAATGAAATCTAGTTTTTGGCACCCAGGCAAAAATATTTAAGGTGGAAACACAAAAGGAAGTTACTTCAAGACAGAGAGAATGAACTGAGCACATAAGACACAAGCAAAATAAGGATGTCTACAGAGTTCTTTCAATCACGAGCTTCAGGAAATGCATCCATCAGCCTTGGATGTTCTTAATCACAAATTCATTTGAAATCTAACGAAGTTGAAACTTCTTATAACATTTATCTCAAACCATGTGCTTTTTTTTTATTGTAACACCCTTTAAACTGAAAACCCTGAATTTCATTTCAATGATAACAATTCTGTTGGAGCCCAAATGGCTCAGCTGGTCGGCAGCGTACCATGGAGGTTCAGTCCTAACTTATAAAGTCAGTCGGTAGCAGAAACACAAATTGAAACTGGCATAATGGGAAGTTATACAAAGTCAAGAAAACAATGTGATGAATCGCCTCTACTTATCAAACATTCATCAGTTATCGAAGTCTGTTGGTGAAGCAAAAACAATTATCATAATGAGAGCTGATTATCCCCACATAAGTGGTTAGCATGAATTTCCATAATGATCTTCTACTGAAGATCTATAAACTGAACCTAAAAAAAACAGAACAAGTGAACGTAAGGCAGACGAATTTATAATAGCTGCGTAAAGAATTACTAAGAATGAACCTTTGTTGACGATTGAAGCTGGAAATGTCTCGGATCACAAATGGAAGGTTAGGAAAGGATGCCCTGTTGGAACCGTGGGGGTGGGGGTGGGGGGGTAGTGGATGATGGAGGAAAGTGTGATCTTTGCCACTCCTGAGATGACAATATTGAGCTCCTTAGGAGTCTTAATCTGTGTGAGCTTGTATTCCGAACTTTGATTTAAGCCGACCAGAACTAACTTCATGTTTTTCTCCCCCCTTCTCTCCCCCCATGTGTGCTCGGCCTGTGTTGGTGCCCCCATCATATAGGTAAGTCCTGCACATCCATTTTCCACCTAATGCTGGAAATGTCTTATACGGAGGTTCATAATAGAATAGATGACCTCTTTCGTGAGGGTATAATATATATGTATGGATCTATATATATATGTATACGCACACACTGCACAGCGGTTTACCCTTCACAGATAATGACCTGAAGTATATAGGTTGCAGAAAAGCTGTGATGAATTGCAGAGCCATGCCCATGTAATCAGCGAAGGTAGTGAAACCTTGTTTTGCAGGAACGAGCTCAATAAGCGGCAGCGTGCTCGACGGGGAGGCTGCGACTAAGAAAAGCTCAGCGATGCAGGGGAATAGGTGTGGGGGGGGGGGGGGGGGGGGGTCAGGTCATCGCTCTTGTGTGGTGTCTCCACGGACCACAGGTCTCATTTCGTATTCAGTGATGGGAGGGGTGGATAACCCCCCCGTGTGTGTCGAAGCAGAATGTTCTGAATGTGCCGTGTGAGCATTAGCTGCTCATCATTCATAGTGGGCTCGTGATAAATGAACACATTCACACTCAGATCTACACTTCGGGCTCCATAATCTGCTAAATTTGAGCCACATGGAGCAAGCCATGGATTTAATATGTTGTGTTATAGATCAAAGAAGAGACAGAAATGTGTCGAGGTTGGAAAAATGAGAATCAGCACGACATCTCCTTTAACTTTTTTTTTTTTTTTTTTTTGCTTAATTACCGATGAAGAATGGAAGAATGGAAGGGCAACTTTGTGCTCAGTGAAAAGACATCTGTAAATTTGAAAGGCAACCACAACTCCCCCCCCCCCCCCCCCCCCCCCCCATTCATTTGCTTCAATGTCCAGGTCGCTCCAGCTGAGGTTCATCATATTTACTGGATTGTTAGGTCCCCTGAAAAGAGAAGCACTGTGTGTTTGACAAGGGGAGCCGGTGCTCAAATTTTAATGAGCCACAGGAGAGGACAGGGAGGCAGCCTTGTTTACCGACAGGCGCTCCGCTTTGTGGGCAGGTACGAAATATTAATGGCACGATGTGGGTGTGGGCAGACCCCGAACACCCACGTTCTTCATCACCTCAATGTGGCCTTTCTTCATCTTAGCACGCTTTCAAATCCAAAAAGATAATAGAGGTTCTGCCCATTTTTTTTTTCTTTTTTTCTTCTGACCACACTGAAGCAAGGAGACAGTGTTTTTATTTTCCTGCTGTGTTATATGTTGCAGGCAGAATAGGGAGGCTGCTAGCCTTTTTTTGCATTCTCATTGATTTTATTTTTACCCTGGCCGAGAAATAGAGACAGAGAGAATAGATACACACAAAGAGAAAAAAGAGAAGATAGAATTTTTCTGGGTTACCAAGTTATCTGCTAATCTTTGAGATCTTTTTTCTTTACTCCATCTTTAGCACATTTGTCCTCCATGGAAAGTCGTTTGAGCGTTGATCACTTTCTGCAGGATCCACAGTGAGAATGACAAAAAAACGAAAAGCAGAGGAAGTGCTAAATCTCCTCCTGAATGCTAACTGCTAACTCCAGAACTGCTAGTTCTTTTTTTTTTTTTTTTTTCCTCTCTCTCTCTTTTTTCTCAGGACGCTAAATCAAATTATTCTCATGCAAATTTTCAAGTCATTTGAATAACAGGCACCAGGAGAGAGCGAGGCTCAGTGTGGTCAAAGGTCCGCTTGTAGCAATAATGAAATTGTCAGCGGCATTTTCATACGTTAAACTGGGCCAATAACCGGCGATGTGGCTTGTCTGGAAACTTCAGTGGATCTGTACGAGAGCGTTTGATCCTGAAAGGTGACAGAAATGTTTGTCCCGCCGGGAGCAAACGGCACTTTGGCTGATGATTATTTTGACTCGATGATCTGCTATTTTTTCATGTTGTTTGACTCGAGTCTGAAACTGGGCAACAATCTGATCGGGGGGGGGCAAAAACATCCACGGGACGGACAGCGAAATGTTATACCCCTGTTCTTAGCGTCTGCCATCAATCACTGTGAACAACCACTGAGCCATTCAGGGAACGGTCGCCGGTTAACAGGGAAACCAGCTGAAGCATAAGACGGGGACGTCTCTCCACTGTCATTACGGCCTTCTACTCTCAGCTGGTATTCTGTCTGTCAGATTGGACAGATTTACTGCATCTCGTTATAAATGTCAAGTATGCTATTAAAGGCCGGCGTGAAACGTGCTGCTTTGTGCACCTGCCTGTTCATCCAGCTCCGCTCTGCTCGGATTTCTGCTTTTAGAAGGTGGCCCCCACTCTCATTTTTCAGTCAGATTTGATAAAGTCAACATCCTGTATCTTGCTGGTGCATCTTGAATAAACCAAACGAATCACACACATCTTTAGAAATAACAGCTATTTACTCACCGGACTAGAAGACGTATAGCAGGTTCAGCATCAATCTTCATTCTTCTTCAGTCTCCAGCAGTGGAAAGCAACTCCTCGCTTACCTTCTTGACTTTAGCGTCCTGTCTGTGCAGCCTGCGGGGCTTATTATAACGTGTTTAGATTGCAAACACAACAGCGTTTGAAGTTATTTGGCGATCGACCACAAGGCGAGGAACTGGCGTTTGGGGGCAAGGAAGAGTCTTCAACGCTCCCATCCATATTGACGGATGAGGATTTATATTGGCTCCATCCTATGAGCCGTCATAAAAATAAAAAATAAAAACTTTTACAAAAGAGAACTTTGTCAGAAAAGAACAAAACAAAGAGAGATGGATGGTATGAGCCATTACCTCAGAGGGAAACCTCAAAAAAACAAAAAAACCTCAAAGTTCGTATGCTCTATTTAAAAAAAAAAAAAAGTAAGCGTTTTGGAGGTGAAAACACCTTTTAGCATCTCTTTTTGGTTTGTGTAGAGATGGTTGTCGGATATAATATCAATGAGTTGGCAGTGATGTTTATTATTTAACTCATCAGTGTATTTGTCGATTTTAAATTGAGCATGCCTGTCACCTTGAGGTCGGGTTGTCCAAATCAAAAGGGCTGCAGCGTCCAGCATGTCATCTGCGCCGGTGCATCCTGGGATACGGCGTGTGTGACCGCACTTTAAAATCAACAATCCACTTGACTAAACATCCGGCCTGCTTAATCAGAGGTATCAAACAGTCATCGCAGCGGGAAATTGAAGGATACGAGTCAGGTCAAGATGCAAATCCTCTCATGAGAAGCAACCGAATTGACGATTGACAGCTGCTGCAGCACTGCAGGGCAGCGTGATGCGACTGAGATAAGTGATTAATTTCATTATTATTAACTATTAGTAATCCTAATTAATTATTAGCAATCGCTCACAAGAACTGCAAAGATTATATGTGAGAAGCTGGTTTGTAGACTCGTCCTTTATAGTCTAAATCTGAAATCATGACACAAATAAAATGCTGCACTTTGGTCGTTTGAATAGTAACAACAAATAAACATCTCAGTGCAGTTTCAGTTGTGTCAGGCTGATATTTGAAAGCTTCGTGATCAGTCCAAACACAGTGTCCTAGAAATGGCTTTCAGGTTAAATAAATTTTATCTTGGAAGAACCAAAAGTAGAAAACCGTGTTTCATTTTCTGTTAAAATTAAGAAGACGTAATTGTTTAATTTATGTAAATGATGAAACGGACATGTTTTATTTCTGTGGCGTTTTCAGCTTTCCTTTTAATTCAACCTTTTTTATTCAAATCAACCTAAAGAAAGAAGAGTTTTCATTCGCATTTAACCAAATTCACATGCAGTCCCAACCAAAACTGCTTCTGTTGCCGGCAGCACGCAGGCCTGCGGATGTGAATCCAGGGCTCTGGTGTGACTGACACCCTGCTGGTAACTCCTACCGCCTCATTCTTTTATTCTTAATGAGCTCTCTCTTTTTATTTCTTGTATTTTTTTATGTTTATTGTGAGAAATACAAACAGACAAAAGTTACATAATACGAGTATTAAACGAGAAAACAAGCAAGCCTATTATTTCTAATCCTTCTAAACCAATTTAAAGCCTTAACCAATTTATCCCTCAAACAATATCAGCTGTTCGTTTCCTTCTTGTCTTGTCCTTGAACTTCAACTGTCTTTTTGTCTAAAACAAATAGCACTCTGAGTTAATACAGCTCTGAATTCAACAATTATGTTTAGCTTCCATCAGAAGGGGGATCATAAAGATGGCGGCCTAGCTTTTTATTTTTTTCCCCTGTCCTCCTTTAAAATGACAATCAGTGTTTCATTGAACTCAACGTGATTGGAAAGCAGTTCAGAAGCATGTGAAGATGGGACTGCTCTCCTTTGTCTTCTATATTCTAGATTATATACAGATGTAAGTAGAATATAATAATATAATTTAATTCATAATCAATATTTGTATATTACGAATTGACTACATTTATTAAAAAATGCTACATCTTCCACTGACGAGCCCCCTCCAGAGATTTATCACCTGTTCCTCTCAGCTCGACGCAGCTTTTTAATGCCTTTTTGGCTCATTGTTTAGGTTTTATGGCCTATATATATCTATGACCCGATGTCATTAAGAGCAGATAAAAAGAGAGCGGTTATTGAACCTGTATTATGGAGCGGCCAGAAACATCGTTTCGTATGTGTTAACAAGTTCCCCTTATCAACTTTATAAGCTGACAATACACAAAAGTTCTATTTCAGCTGCTGCCAAGATGGCAAAAAATTAATCAAAGAGTAAAAATAGCCTGTTTGAGTGTATTTTTCAGCTAACACTGCTGCACTTTTAGAGCTGCATTAATTGAACGCTTTGGGCTCAAAAGAGAGTAAAGAGCTTTCTGTGGCTTTTGAACAACGAGCGACATCTTTCACTTCACGTAGTCAATACATGTACCTTCATTTTCACATAATGCAACCAACCTTACTGAGATTAAATAATCAGGGCCCTCCACAGCCACTGCTTTCCATTTGTGATAGCAATTGAAATCCTCATACATGGTAAACTCAAAGGTATAAAATGTCAGTGCTTCTCAAAGACTGTAAATCTCTTTTCACAGTGAAGGACGAGATGATAGACGGATAGCTATCCAGCCTATGGGATCCCTGCTCGAGCTCTCGGTTTGTTTAGCTTAAGCTTGCTATTGTGCACTGCGGCTCCTGCAGGAGGAGATGTGATGTATAATGTGGAAATCCACCAGAGGATAATCCTGTATCAGCCTCCACAGCCATCTATGGCTTCCCGGCTCCGTCGACAGTGGCACAATTTGATGCACTCCTTCTCGCCCTCGACGATTCACTCGTATTTCCATTCGCGCACGTACGTGCAGCCATCAGTCTAATGGAATTTGCACAGCTGAGAGCCGCGTGAGTCGATGCCCAACACGTGCTGCATGAATAATGTCAAGGAAATTGGCAAGATTGTCATTTTGTGCTCGCACGCGGTGATGGAACAAAAGGATGCTTTCCACTGTTGTACTGTCTGTCATTGCACCGCCGTTAAAGATGTAGACTGCTCATTGTGCACCGCCTCATTTAACTGTAGGCTTAATTACAGTTATACAGTGAAAGCGTTGCAATTATGGATGGGACCAGGATTCCTCTTATTGGAAAGTGGTTCTTCTTTTTTATTTGATCACAGACAGGGTAATCTAGAGCATTAGACCGTAATTGAATCAGTCGCGAATGCACAAGGCCCGTTTAACTTTATTATATCTTATCGGGCCTCATCTCCACTCACCAGGCTCTCTATTTGTTACCATTTACCAGCAATTGTTATCTGATAATGAAGACTACTCATGCAATACGATACGTCGGGCTATAGAATACCTGCGCAATAATGGCAACTAAAGTGTGCTTGTAATAAGATGGGGATACACTGTCAGTACCGGATATAATAAAAAAGGGGGCTATTTAAAAATCCCATCTTATACGTGCAGCGTATGAGATATTTTTTTTTCTCCCCGCCCCCGTCATAGATCTGGTGATCTTCTTCCAGGAAGTCAGTTTCGGTTATGATGAAGTTTTGAATAAGCATGATGTGACAGGCTCTTGCAAACTGAGTTACTAAGCAACGGTAAAGTGATCCTCACATGGATCATTTTTGACCTGACCAGACCATCAGTGGGTCCAACAGAGCTCTGCCAAGACCTTTAGTTTCAGTAAACATTTTTGGATTTTGCATTTGAAATGAATTTAGTTATGAACATGAGAACTTTTCTCTCGTCTGATTTGCACACATGCATTTACTACTAATAATAATAATAATAAAGAAAGTAGATTTTACTTTGTCTTGACCAATGGGACTCAGGAGATATCCATACATGTTAATGCAGACGTCCAATATTCACTTTCTTCTTTTTATCTGTTCTTTATAATATGGGGTCATTTATATATGGCCCATAAATCCAAAACAATGAGTTAAGAGGCACTAAAAAGCTCCATCAAGCTGAGGGGAACAGGTGATGAATTGCTAAACGTTGCCACGTAGCAATAGCAAAACTTATAAATAGGTCCTTAAATGCATTAGAGATGATAGTCCAACAATGTGATCAATATGGATGGATCAGAGGCCGTTCTGCTCCATCATCAGCACGCTTTAAATGTGCAGCTTCAGCTCGGATTGGATGGATTTTACACGGAGCTTTTGCTTCATCATCCTTAACTAAATGATGAAAAACTCTAAATTTACAAAAATAAATCAATCAATAAGTCAATCCAAATCTGAAATGTACAGATGAGCCAGAATCAATTTATCCAGATGTGTTGCTTGGTTTTATCTTAAAAGAAGAGTTCACATAATTGTCTATGATAAAGATAGTTTGTCTTTGAGGCTTTGAACGTCTGGCTGTGGATGATGATGTGAATAATTCACTGATGCTGTCAAGCTTGTTTCTCTTTGCGCTTTGTGCAGTTTTCTTGAGATATTAAACAAAACAAAACACAAGCTGGACAGTTAATTACGTAAATGTTAGTTAGAAAATATGTAATTCTTAATAATAATAAAAAAAAAACCCACAAAGCACAACATATCATGTTTAAAATAAAATGTAAAACATTCTCTCTCTGATCTGCTGTTTACCAAAACACTTCAGTTCATAGTGAACAGATTTTAACCCAGATGGTAAAATATCCCATTAAAAAAGAAAAAAAAAAAGCTTTTAAAACTTTGGGCTGGCCTTCAGAGAAAAAGAAGACTAGATTTGGCTTGTTTGAAAAAAAAAAAACAAAACAACAACAACATGGAACTCATCGTTGTGTTTATGCCAGAAAACAAGTCCTCTGGAAAGTCTGTGCAATTTACTCCCCAGCCTGCAAAGAAGTCGCTGACACAGTGAAAGATGAGGTTACAAGACAGAATCCCATCAGCAAGGGAACATGTTTTCGGTTCAGGTTGGTGAAATAGAGGATGATGCAACCACTCAAACAACTCTCCACTATTCTTCCCACACACAGCTTCTCAGAAAAAAAAAAGGAAAAAAGGTGTTTTTACTTGTTGTAAAATGAATTTTTTTTTTTTGGAGGGTTTTTTGTCAGAACTGTTGAGCCTGTGTGAAGAATAAAGACAAATCCAGGGATTTAGTTAAAAGAAAAGGTGAATGTATGAAAAATATAAACTGTGCCATTAGCTCAGTGTAAGTTCGTGGTGGTAAAAATGTTGTGTGCACAACAAAGAAACTCAAGCACAGGCTCAAGCTGAAGTATGGACCTCTGGCAGCCCCACATCAATAATAATAATAACGGTAATTTGGTTTGGTGATAAGACATCGGCTTGATGTATCTAAAGCTCAGGAGTGAGAGTGGAGGTCTTGTTTATTTTTCCTCGACAGCTTTAATTCTGTTTGTGACAACCAGATTCCCGTGTGATGAGAGAACATTAAACGACAGCCTGCTGTCAACGCTCTGCTCGCCCTCCGAGTGTTTTATTTACAGAGCAGATGCGTGCTCTTCATAAACAATCACCGTTGTGTCTTTTTTTTTTTTTTTTTTTAGTTTTTTTGTTTTTGATTTTTTTTTTTTTAAAGAGCAGCGATATTCGTTTGAGCCTGAGCGCGTTCCCTTCAGGTGTTGTATGCGTCACTCGCGGGGCAAGAAGGAAGTTGACTTGCCCCAAGCAGGTCACAGTTGGAGCTGAGGAGGCGTGAAGGGGGGATTTGACCTTTGGTCTGTCAAATTCATCCCCAGATTTATGGCGTTTGTTCCTCGAAACGGGACGGTCATTTAAAACTTGAGCATCATGAGGTAATAAATAAAATGAGAAGTCGGACCATTTTCTCACACTCTTCAATACTATCTTGCCTTGTTTTGTCAGCCGGTTACACTTTGAAACGAGAACTTAAAAAGGGAAAAAGCCGCAAATCAGCACGTGACATCACTCGCAATGTGCAGCAGTAACAAAATTTGACAAGAAGCACTTCATCCTCCCGTCGGGTTTTTACCTCTCCTTTTCAATTTTCATTTTATTCTTCCACGCTAATTAAAAAATGCCTCCTGAATGTCCAATCTGTGCTCGCTGTGCCGAAACGTGCCACCTGGGTGCATGCCCTGGCTGTAATATATGGCATTGTTAGGCTTGTGTCTCTGTGGAGGGAAGCAGATACAGCACATGCCTCCATCACACAGGGATAATGGCTCCCTCGGTCTCTTGCTGTGCGCTGAGCATCCACAGTATCTTCCCTTCTAACTAGCTGATTAGATCCAGAGAAACTGCTCCTGCAACAAGCACAGACCTGCTTGGGGGGAGGGGGGGGGAACAAAACAAAATCTTATAATGTAAACCTCTTCTGACAAAAGAGAGCCACTAAGTATCTTTGACATTTCGCCGTCCAACATCCAGAATATGCTGCATTTCAAGGGCCGCTTCATTCAGCCTCAAAATGGCTGCTTTTCTTTACTCAAAAACTGCTGAACGAGGATGTTTTCCTCCCTTTATTGGAATGAACTTACCCTTTAAGCATAAATAGATGCATCCTTTTCTTCCTCAGACAGGAAGTGTATTGTCTGTGCCCCCACCCCCACCACTGGGCTCATCCTGGTCTCAACCCGGCACTCATCATGATTAGCTGTCTACCTTGAAACGGCACGTAGCCGAAGACTGAGCTGACCAGAATCCATAAAGCCATCAGAGACGCTGAAGAGCGAGGCTGGAAAAAAACAACGAAAAAACAAAAACACAGTTAATCTACAATAAATGAAAAAAAAAAAAAAAAAAAAAAGCCAAATGCTTTGTTGTACTTTATTATTAATAGTATTGTTCTTATTGTGTTCCTCCATCTTTGTTGCTATGACTCCACTGTGCTAAAAGGAGGACAGATAAACTGACAGGGAGGGACGCCGTTGAGCATCTTGACTTCATTATTTGACCATTAAAAAAAATGTAAAACTTTTGTCTCACAATTCATGCAATCTGCCAGTGGTGCTGTCTGCTGTCAGAAATACAATAAATGAACAAAATAAGAGCACATGCAGAGATGTGAATGCCCTGTCAGCACCGAAATAATAGTTTGTAGATTCACAGTTTTATAATTATTGCAGTTTTTCTTCTCTACAGGCTAAATCATTGAAATTGCTTGGAGAAGAGACTGTTGCTGCGCCCTCAATATCGATCCACTAGAGTACTGAACGGTCATTTGGAGGCAGTTAAGTTCCAGGTGTTCCCCAGCAACAACAAGCTTGACTTTTAAATGTGAAAAAAGTTGCAGATCAAAATAAAAATTTAGACGACCGTCAAAGATTAGAATACATACAAATGTTCTGTAACTATCAGCCTGCTCAGCAGCCGCTCCTGAACGTGAACCTTCCTCAGAGAGCTGGTTTCGGGCAGGTCTGCTCATATAAAAGCCTTTCATAGCCAGACAGTGTTTCAAAGGTAGAGTCAGTCCTCAATACATAAAAGGTAGAGATTTGATTACATGCACAGGAGGTGGACCCAACAGCCAGCGCAGCATAATGCAATCAAACACATTACCCTTGCAGGGGGAGTATTATCAGTCAGCTCTGGAAAAGTTTGAGGCCGCAGAGTTGTTACTGTAGTTACTGGTACTGTTACTGAGTTGCATCGTGTTGCAAAGTGTTTGTTATCTGGCTCCCCTAAAGGTTTGATACGCTCTCGGGCAGGAAATGGATGACAGAGATCTAAGTAGGTTAGACAATCATTCGTAACCGAGGCTCAGAGTTTTCTGTCCCCTGCTCGTGTCGGGCCGACATGTGTCAGCCTCCGTCGGTTTACTGCTGTCAGCTGTCCTTTACAAACCGCGCCGTCCCACCTGCCGTCGGATCACTTTCACCTGGATGTTGTACAGCAACTCTGAGACGTCGCGCTTCCTCTGAATTGATTGCCATTGCCTGATTTCTAATTGTCGAAGCATTTAGCCCCTTGGACCTAGACGATGCTCATCGCTGCCCACAGCTGCTTGATATGACCTTTTATTTGTCCAATTTTCTGATAAGGAGCGGCCTATCGATGTGATTACATTTTTTTTATTGACTTGGATCTGGGGTTCATTACAGTGAACCGTGAATCCCGCCTGTGAAGACTCAATTGAGATGTGAGGATGTTACAGATACATAAATACAGTTGGAGCTATCCTTTTGTGACTCATCTCGCAGTTGGATCTTGGTTGTAACTGACTGTAAAACTACATTAATGATTGGCTCTCCTGCACAACATTCACAGTTCAAACATCTGAGTAAAAATGTTTCCCTGAAGCTTTAAACCTCAGGCTGTAACTCTCTCCTCTTCAGAGAAGAGGAGCCGAAGTGCGTAATGGAAGCTGAACTGTAGTGTCCGTACAGACAAAAGGGGTTCATGTTTGTTTTTCTGTCTTTTCGATGCACATAGGACGGCAGTGCAGCCAGCGCGGGGCCGAGGCTTTTAAAATGTCACTGGTTCCTGAAAAAGTCAGCAAAGTCTTGTCATGCGAAATAAGAGCTGAGGCGAAGAAGAGACCGCATGGTCACTTTAAGTTCATCAAAGCGACATTTGTTCTGTTGACTTATTTATTTCCATATTTCCAGAAAAGCACATGACTTATCAGCCCCTCCATACCATCGCCGCCACTGTAAGCGCCGAAAGCGCCACGCAAGGGACGCCGCTTCCGCCTCAATCATGAGTACTGAGCAAGCGAAAATGGTGGAAGATTGCTGCCAAAAAAAATGAAATGAGAAAATTAAAATCAGCTCGTTCTCTCGGTTGAGAGTGTAGGGACGGTAATTTGCACAGCGACCCCCCCCCCCTCTCCCCCCCCCCATCAGTTTCATCAATGACAGGACGGCTCCGCAGCAGCTGTCTCCATTATCCTGCATGCTGATGCTGTAGCAGAGAAGAGCGATGATATTGAAGCCATTTGGTTGTTGCAGTGCCATTACCTGCAGAGTGTTTACCCTGTAGTCGGACCCCGGGGGGCCTCGGGCTGCTGCTCTCCCCTCCTTTAAATACAACATGAGAGCCATTAGGGACCGATGTTTGCACTGTGCCCTCCCTCAACCTCAAACCACATTCACCTTTGGTGGTACTTTTCAATCTTTTCCACTCCATTTAAGGCACCTAAAAATAAAGCCCACTGATGAACTGTGTGCGGGACAGAAGACACAGTGTTGTCACAAGGCCATATTTCATGTCCTACATGAAGGAGATGTACTTTGCCATGTCTGAAATTTCCCAGAGGCCCTCAACACACACCGTCAAGAACAGTGACTCTATTTATTTGGTGTTTGTGTTGTTTCTGACAGTGTCTGCTCAGAATTTATTCTGTTTCCTGGGAGATTTCTTATAAACCCAAGTGTGTAGTTTATTATGTTGGCTTTCAGTGTTGCTTTGATTTTACTGGTCAGCAGTAAAATCTCCTGCAGGACTTATCTCTGCAGCTCTGGTTGCTCCTCTGTCTCCCCGTTTCCTGTTTCTGATAATAATTATTTTAATAATGATGATGACAATGGCAGTGAAAGCTAGAATGACAGTCAGTAGAGCATGTACTTCCATTTTCTTCGAGCAGATCCGGTTTATTATCTGGACCTTCATCAAAATCTAAAAACTCATAGATGGTGACGCCATAAATATGTCGGATTTTCTAATATATATTTATTTAATTTTTTATATGTCACTTCCTAAAAAGGTACTGAAAATGCTGAAACAGCTTATATAAAATTAAAAAAAAAAAAAAAAAAAAAAAAGCCTGGATCCAGCCCTCTAACTGGATGAACTGCAGAATGGAAAGTATCCTTCCCCGGTCTGTGCCCTTTCTCTCCACCGAGCTTGGCACAAATCAATTCAGCACAAGCAAACAGAGCAGCAGACGCCGGCCAAAACACACTCCTGAGTCTGAGCCTGCCATTGGACAACAAGGCCAGGTGGAATCCCCCCACCCCCCCCTTCCCCGACCACCACCACCACCACCAACAACCTTCGAGATGCAACTTACTGTACATTCTGACAATAGTGGGGAAAAAAAAGCAAAGCTGGAATCATGCAGTCACACATCGGTCACACGTCTTGGTGGTTTATTTTC
Organism: Echeneis naucrates; assembly: GCF_900963305.1. Lineage (NCBI taxonomy): Eukaryota > Metazoa > Chordata > Actinopteri > Carangiformes > Echeneidae > Echeneis > Echeneis naucrates. Next base: position 2,699,949 of record NC_042524.1, on the reverse strand, counting down.
CTCCTTGCACCTTTTGCAGAGGCGCAACCGCTGCTTCCTTCAGCTCAACAGCCGAGCTGATTGTGGTTGTTTTATAGAAATGTAGGAGAGCTTCCTCCCCCTATAGAAGAAAAATAACGGCAGCCAAGTTTCCAGATCCAGCCATGCTATACTCGTGAAAACATAACCTTGTGGGCAGAAGTAATAATCTGGGCCAATACTTTGTTATTGGCCTCAGTAACCAAGCGGCCGTCATGGTCTAGGAATGAGCTAAAAAAAAAAAGTGCAGCTTGATGGAGAGACTTTATGTTTTTGTTGTTGTTTTTGTTTTTTCCCCACTTTGGAGTACGACAGGTTATTATACAGCGAGACGAATGACTCTTTAATTAATAAAAGCAACCGGCTGTAATTTGCTTCAGAAAACTTGTCACATAATTATGATTTTGAAATTTGACAAATGTGAGGAAAAGCATCATGAAATATCAACTTTATGTTACTAAGGATCGTTACGACGGGCAAGATATTTCCTCTGAGACACTTTTATGATAGATTACTGGAAAAAAGAGAAGTGCAGCCTGACATTTTATGGACTGTGCCAAAATTCGCCCTGGCACACACGTACCGTACAGATTGATTAATACATAAAGTGACTCATCTTAATTTTTCATGCAGTATAATGTAGAATATCGAATAGTCTGTTCTGGCGAAACAACTTACACATGCATGTGAGGACGAGCATCGCTGAAAATCAAACGCTCAAAGTACTAATTGCAGATGAGGTTGGGTGTGAAGAATGCGACTTCCTCTGTGTAAATACGTGCAGCAGCTGCACAAAGACTCTTTGAGTAGCCTCTTGGTGTAATCTTTTTAATGATTCTTTCTTTCATGCGTTTTCTGGCTCCAGGGCATGTTGCAGGTCTTCCATAATGCATTTTTACTCAGGAGTTGGACGTTGGATGCCACAGTACATATCATACATATCCCTCAAATACACAGATAGAAAAACAGGAATGATTTGCCCTTTTATTCCACCAAATCTGATAAATTTAGGTCCGTTCCACTTCATCATATATGAAAACCTTTTCATTAATGAGAATATTTGCTCACTAAAGTCTGACCTTTTTATGAATGCCTTTCAAAAGGCCAAGATATTAGATTCAAGATATTGGCATCATTTTATGGTGGTCACCCCAGAACTTAAGGTCAGACAGATAAAAAATAAAATTACTTAATTGGCATGTATTCAGCAATTTTTTTTTTTTTAAATGTTTCCTATCTTATGCAAGAAAATGAAGGAGCCAAGGTCGTGAGACTGTTAATAACGCTTTGCCCTGGTTGGGATATAGAAGTGTGAGCCCGTGATTTATAAAAAGATGACATGTACAGTCTGGTTGGTCTATATATTACAAATACTGAATGATAAACCCAAGTTTAATTTGTAGAGGGAAGAAGTATTGCTCTTCTATCATGTCGTGATGCCCTTGAGTTTTGTTCTTAACCCCCGACTGCTGCAAAGGGAGCGGCTCCTTTGGCTGGAAAAAGATCACCTGAGCTTCCCGGGACGAATAAAGTGCCCATGAATATGTTCTGATGAGGCTGATATATTGTTCAGGATATATTTAAAAAAAAAATACGTTTCTGATTTATTTTTGAACTTTTCTGACATTATCCTGTGCAGGGGGGACCCCCCCACTCCCCCCCACAGACTCTTGGAGCAGAGCAGTAATGTGGAGGCCATATTTTGTATTGATTACTTGCACCAAAATTGATAGCCAGTGCCACAAGCTTCTGAAATTCAATCCGCTGGTTCCAGCCATTAACTGAGGCTCTTCATTTTCCACCTCCTTCTTTGGTCTGAACAGACACTCGCCTCCACGGAGGATCTCTGCATAATTCAAAATGCTGCCCAGTGGCTTTTCACTCATCTGTTTTCAGGTTATTTGCTCTGGTGCTTATTCCCCTGCAACTTCTTACCCTCTACCTCAGATATGCATCTGAGGGTGGAAGTTGGGCTCTTTTGATGTTTCTAAGGCTTTGTTGGACAGACTGTATCACTTGAGGCCTGCCAAAACATGAATCAGAACATGGAAATCCAGCATGAAGTGCAGGCTAAAGGACCTCTGCAAGTTAAGATTGATTGGAGAAGAGAGAATGGGAAAGCTCAAGCTAAATATATGGCCCCATTTAAAAGGAAAGGTGTAATGTGATCTGTTATTGATGTAGGACAGTTTTTCGACAGACGCTGTCCTCCGTGGGGAGGTCAGAGGTCAGGATCAGCTAGGCAGGAAGGATGCTGGAGCCGGGGTCATTCTCCTGACGGATGGCCGCTCCGGCCACCAGGCTAAAGCTGTTGCGGAAAATGTCCTGAGAGTTTCAATAGCAGCAGCAATTTCAGGTAATAAATAAAAGCAGCCAGCGGCGGCGTGAATTTTCATTCACATTTCCATTAAATTAATGTAATCTTTTCAAAATAAAATATGTATTTCTGCACCAACTTCTGTTTCCATCGACCTCCCTCGAGTGCATCTTGGCATTTTGTTGCTCCTTCCCACCTCAGATGAAGGACACAGAAATAGTGTGTTCTTGTAGGGAATAAATGTTCTCTCCTGGTCCTTGTTTACCTCGCGGTGTTGTTATAGTGACAGAGAGGGATGACACGCCAAAAGTCCATCTGGACTCCAACCAGGGACATCGCAGTCACATTTGACACCCCCGCTCTTGTTTGTTTGCATCTCCTGTGGATCTCCTGTTAAAGTGGAGGCGGGCAAAGGGAGAGAGGCAGCATGACACGAACGGCTCGACAGCATCGGGTGATGCAGGTACAGCGGAGGCAGGTATCCGACGCTCGAGGTGCTTTCCAAAAAAAATTAAAATAAAATAAAAAAATTACAGACAATTACAGTCGACATGTTGCAGTTGCCGTGGAGTATATCAAATATCCTGAACTTGGATCAGGTGTTTGACACAAGCGAATCCCAAAGGAAGGGAAGCGGGCGCAGTTGCAGGTTATAACCCACGCCGAAGAGTTAAGGTCACAGTCTGCCTCTTTATATGCAAGAAAGTTTGCCAAGAAAGGCAGAAGAAAGCTTTGCCAACGCACACTTTTTTCTTTTTATTTCTCCTCCCAGTTTACAGCAGGAAGTGAGGTGCCTCTGACATCTGCCTGAATCTGGAGCCCTGCAAGCCTCTCTCTTCTTGTTGCTTTGTGGGAGATGTAAGACCCTGCAGACATGAGACAGGCAAAGCTGAGACAAGATTTGAAGTCCCAAGTCAAATTACAAAAGGCAGATGACATTAATATCACACGAGCTTTGGCAGCTCCTAAGTACATGCAAGGAGACGGTGTTGGGGGGGGGGGGTACACACCAGATAACCCATCAGCCAGCCTTTCCCTCCCCTGTCCCTCTCTCCCTCTCTTTCCTCCTGTCAGCCATGTCAGTTTTTCAGACAAATGCTAAGGGACTCTTGATAGGTTTGTCTCCTGTACACTGAAAGCGTGTGATCAGCTCGAGTTGAGGAGGATTGTTCTTATTCTCTGGTTTGTTTTGTTTTGTTGGGGGGGGTTTCCCGCTCTTTTCCTCTCAAACCTCCCATAATCCTTTGCTCCATCTGTCTTCTTTTATCTGAGAGGTGCAGACACGACGTGATCTTTGTTTTGTGGATGCTCTGAGAGCTGCTGCTTTTCGCAGTGCGACCGTGTGGCTGGCTCTTGACAGTTGACCGCCTGTTTTGTTTTTTGTTTTTTTTTACATAATCTAAACAGTGATATTAAAATCATGCACCGATTCTACAACCACAGCTTGAATAGGCAGTTTGTGTTGGAGCATTTACAGAGTGGCTTCCATCAGATTTTTCACTTTGACATTAAGAAGATTAAACACGGCAGGTTTAGCAACAGACTTTTCTTTTACTTTAACCTCCAAACTGCCCTGAAATCGTAGCACTCCTTATGACCAGTCAGAGAAAACTCTCGTATTGCCCCGAAAGCAAAGGGGGCGGTGGATACGTTCTGGATGCTCTGTAAGCATCAGTCAGACAATCCCTGTAGGACGGTTCAGCGAAAATCTGGAAGATTGATAGACAGGCGACTGTTTAGACAGCTAATCATTTTATACAGACACATTATCACCGTGTCAGATGAGCTCCCAGGACACATGTCCTTATTATGAAGGTGCCAGCTTCATTTAAGGTCCGTGGATAATTAAAAAGAGAGGAGAGTCAGTGACAGGCCTCCACGGCCAAATATGACAAAGACACTCACTTTAAATCAAACTCCTGTGGTAAAGTCTTCATTCCAAAATATCCAACAATGGTTATTTAGACGCTGTGTGAGAAAAATCTAAACTGGGCTAGGTGCCTGACATTGGCCTTTTATCCTGCACACAGACGCACACAGACACACACGGACATACATATGCATACAGGCGCGAGGCTGCTATGTTTGGGGCGGTCTGACATTTAATTTATTTTTTTTTGCTCTACTGTGCTGAACAAAGCCGCGGAGAAAAAGGAAACAGAAGCAGGAGCACTGACCTGCCGGCTGCAAGATCTTTAACGAGAAACTTCTTTTTGTGTAACGTGAAGATTAATGGCGGTCTTGCCTGCCTACGTTTGGGTGATACTTTGACCTTTTCCTGTCTTGCTATCACTTAACAATTTGCAGCAAATATCAAGATCCAGCTGGCAGATCTGCTTCCTTTTTGTTAAACACTTTGACCACATTTTCGGCGACCCTTTGGCCTTTCAAGTGTTTACCCTGAGGGCAACATTATCTCCCCAACACTGCTGCAGTTTAGCCAGATTAGTCTCTTTTTTATCAGTTATCGTGACCCTTTTAATCTCTTGTATAACGATTGCTACGTCAGGCAGCTGTTAGTTTTGCTCTCATTTCCTACATCTATCTTTTTGAAGCTTCAGCCACCAATGCAGCGCTCGTTTCTAGCATTTCTGTAGAATTTATCTTCTGGACTCACACATTACAGTATTTCGCTCTCACTTTGAACAAAAAGTACCAGCTGCTGAAGAACGCCATCTTTTTCTCCTTAGAGTCAGCAATTATGAGACGATGATTTTTACACAAGTGACACTGAGAACGATTTGCTCTTTCCGTTCCTGCGCCTTGCCGATTGAATTGGACCTCTAATGTTGTGTTTTGCTTGGCTGGAGGCAAGACCACTGAAGAATGGAGTGAATGCAGCTGAGGACACCAAAAATGAGACAGCGAGAAGCAAAAAATAACCACAAAGTGGCCTTAACAATGATTGAACAAGGGCAGACTCTGCTTCTTGAACTCATGACATCTAGTATTGGGAAGATTAAGAATTGATAAAGTTTACACTAATGTATAAATGTTTACCATTCATGCTCATACGACGCATTAAAGCCAGCACAGAAAAGCTGACCTTTTCTCTCACTCCATTAGCAGGCAAAGTTTGCACTGACACTCATGAAATATACAAAACTAAATCTAATGGGCAGATTTCCATCACAGTTACTGAGCACAGTTGCACTGCCAGGAATACAAAATCCTTTAAACTGCTGGGAGAGGGGGGAAAAAAGAAGCTGTCCGTTTTGGTTTTCTTGGGTCCAGTCGGTTCCTGGATTCTGGGCTGCTGGGGAGGAGGCACAGAGTCAGTTTTTGGTGTAACTGGGTCATGCAGGGTGCCGTGGTTTTACCCCAGATCTGTGTTTTTAACATGTTTAATACTCCAGTGAGTCTGAGCTGACAGTCCATCAGCTCTGATCACAGGCTGTCGTGTCATCATCGACAAGAGGTGTGTTGAAGTGGAGCAAAAAAGTACGAACAGTGAAGTGCAGGATGATGCTGATGCTTATTTTTGTTTTGTTCATTTGCATCCTGATTAGCCATCATCACTTCATTTCGTCATCGGCCTAGTTGAGAATGAATTTTGCACATTTGGGTTCGAGTTGGTTCTTCAAAGTCTTCAATATTTTTATTCTAACGGAAACTCAGAAAATTTTAGCTCTGAGCACCACCAGCATTAGTCTATCTTGGACATGTCATTTAAATTGAGACATGATTCATTTTAAGGGCAGCATTGTGGGTAGCGCTGTTAGCTCGCAACAAGAAGGTGGTGGGTTTGGTTCCTGGCCTGGGGCTTTCTGCTTGGGTTAATTGTGGCTCTAAATTGTGTGTAAAGTGTGAGTGGTTGTTGGTCTCTGTCTGTCTCTGTGTGTTGGCCCTGTGGTGGACTGGATGACCCCGCCCTCGCCCCAATGTCAGCTGGGAAACGGATTAGTGGTAGAAGATGAGTGAGTGAATGAAGATTGACTTTAGCAGAGCGTGCAATGTCTAAACATTAAAAATTAAACTTTAGAAAACAACAAGAGGAGAGGAAATAATGAAAAAGTAAGCTCTCCTCCCTAAACCTCTCCCACTCCCCACCCTCAACACCATCTATGCAGTTCTGCCCGTTGACTGTTGTCCGACAGGGGGGGTTTCAGGCAGGTGCTGGGCTCTGACATTTAGACCCCCATTGTCCCCGTCTGCTAATCCTTCTATTGTGAGCGATTAGCAATATCCTGGTTGGTCAGCGTCGGAAGGGGTGAACAGGCTGTGTGGGGTGGGAACAGCGCCACAAATGAACAAGGACAATGCAGCGTCACTAACTATGCTGTCTAATTTCATTATGCTGACATGTTAGTGCTTCAGTGGCTGCGTCTGTGTGTCGGCCTGATATGGGATGGAAACACAACACCTGATAGGCGGCAGATATCAGATTTGTGCTGGAGGTCAGCTTCCTGTTTAACTGTTGCTTTTTGGTTTTTTTTTGTTTGTTTTTTTGCGTTGTTGATGTTGATGATGATGTCATTGATCGGGAGCGTGTGCTTCTCCTCCATCGAGTGACACAGTCAGAAAGAAGTAGTTTTTGATCACCGGCGTCGGTGGACATCACTTACTCCACTGTGGTGGTTTGTCAATATCATAACATTCAGCGTGACACTCCTTAAACGGAGCAACAGCACTCAGCTGAAGTGGGCGATGGAGGAGGACAAAGGGAGATGAGAGCGGTGTGGGACAGAGAGAAGAAGAGAAAACCGGATATCGACAAAAGCAGCCAGAGCAGGCTGAGGGCAGGCGGGGGGGGGGGGGGGGGGGGGGGGGGGGGGGGGGGGGGGGGGGGGGGGAGGGGAAGTTATTTGTCTAACTTAAGACTTGATCATCTGCTGTTCCTCCTAAACAAGAGAGTCGGGTCTAAAATGCGGTGAGCAGGTCTGTATCAAGCTCAGCTGCTTTGTTCAGTCCTGGTCTGTGCGAATGGCAACCTCCGTATTGAAGATGAGGCCGTCGACACCGAGTCACGTTTGTCACACAGCAGCAGTAAATGACAAATGCACTTTCAAGCAACCTTATGAATTATTCATGTGCTCCATATAGTCTTTACATGGAAATGTAAATTCTCGAAATAAATGTAGCGTACAGTATGAGAGAAAAGCTCAATTTGTACGTGTCACCATAGGACATCTTCTGCATAAAGGACACAATATTCTGTGAAGAACAATGAAAATAATTAGTTTAGCTTGCAGCACATGCAGACTATTCGTGCTGTATATTTGGAAAACATACATCAGCACGAGTATGTGACGCATCTGTTAGCTTCGCAGCTATAGGCGACATATTTAATCACGATGTGAGCCACGTTCCTGCTCGTCATCCCGAGGTGTTGCGCATAAAAACTATAGAAAAATGGCTCCAGACGGTGAATGACTTTCATTAGTTGGCCATTTCATTCCAGTATAAAAATCAGAGAGTCCCCCACAGGCGTCATTCACCAATGCCCGTCCAGACGCACGAGTAAAACGCCACCCTCTGAAATAACTGTATTTTTAATTAAGGAGAAAACTTTTACCTCTCATTCTGTCCGCATCAAGTCCGCCCCTGCAGTCCTCAGGTGCCACTTTCTAATGAGTCCGAGTGCAGAGTGAACACAGGTTCTGAATAGTGAATCAGCGGCTTCCGGTACAGTACTTACCTTTGAAAAGAAGAAGGCCGCCGCTGACATCAGAGCGTGTCGGGCGGTGGAGCCGGCCGCAGGGAGAAGATTAGCACGTATTGTGCATTCTTGACACATAAAATGAAGTGAGTTTGAAAAGAACTGCTGTGATTGTGTTGTTGGAGATTTAAGATTTAAGCTAAATTTTTTTCATGCAGCGCTGCAGACTGACTGTATTTTCAGTTTTACTGTTTTCCACAGAGTGACCGACAATTCTGTCTGTTTTATTCGTCTCATTTAAAAGAATAAGAGTTTTGGACACAGCTTCACAGGTTTTCAGTCTAAATCCCCTCTTATCCTGTTTTAATTTTTACAGATTAATGGTAACCATTAATAAATGTTAAAATATCATTCTTCTGTTTTTAAATCAGTTTCAAAGCAGTTGAAAATGTATTTTATCGTCTTACTATTTTTGCCCTTTAAAGCAAAACGTTGCAAGTTAGTTTCACTCTCAAAGTGGTGGTCGTCTTTTTCGTTCCTTAACCAACGTTCATTTTGCACACACACACTCACACTCACGTCTATATGTTCAGGCACATGTGATCTTCCATCTATGTGTCTTCTAATGACAGCGGCATGATTTGTACGATCTTCAGGGCCGACCGGAGCATAATTCGCTTATGGAAAGCTGATAGATCGGCACAAGGCTGGAGAATCATCAAGTGCAGTTTGATTGAATTGTGAGTGATGGCGGTCCACATGACATTCATAAAGGATGCCCCGCGGCACCTCATTCAACAATCAGGTCTTTTAAATGGTCGGCTGTCTGCTTGGCCCGTCGGCTACATATGTGGAATCCCGCCGACTTGGTTTTTTTGATGAAAACTGAAGGAGCCGCGATGAAAGATTTTAAACGGCCAATTTTCCAAGTTGGAAAAGCTGCTGCAGCCGCTTCGGCACTTGCACGTTCAGATATGCTCACTTATCTCTGTTATTAGCTTGTGATGTGGTCAGGGCTCATTTATATGAACCCCAGATTAGAAGAAATAATCCTTCTATATGCCTTGATTTTAATGCGTTGCAGTTTTCTTGCTTTATCTTTGGTGTGTTGATGCTGACACATTTGTACAGTTATGGAGAGCATCATGGATGATGGAGCTTGGATCTAGAAGTCTTCTTCTTCTTCTTTGTGGTGTCTGCTTCAGCATTTTTATATCTGTTTTCAATGCTCAATATCAAATGAGACATTTGAGGAGTAAGTGAGCCATTGTACAGTTATTTTCCTACTCGGCCTTGTCAAGTCACAGCTGCAAAACCCGTTCGATAAAATGCTTGGAAATTGTTTTCTGATGCTGACTGACGGAGCATTTACCAGAGCCCTGAAAGGGCCAGGGAGGAAGCGATCGAAAGGCGAAGAAAGGCTGGAGAATATAGGCTAGTGAAGCTGTAATTCCATGCTATCCACTCGCCCCCAAGTCACCTCTCAGCCTCACTGTTGCCAGATGCACTGCCATCTAACCTGGCATGGGGAGGGAAACGGATACTTTTCTGATGTGTTTGGAGTGCAGAGGAGGCACAAAAAGGACGAGGGAGGCCTCCTCCGGTTGCTCTGCCTGTACATCCAGAGCTCAGGAAAGACCCCTGACCGCAGCTTTGTTTTCCTGCGATGTCAACTCCCCGTGCAAGACCCGCAGGCTTAGTGCCGGATATGCAAAGACATGCTGGCTTAATCCTCGGCTCCGTGGCAGGAGGAGTCAATAAATTAAACGTCTCATTTTCATGTTCACAGTTTCAAATCGCATCTGCTACACGGCGTGTTTGCGATTTTCAAACTGTCAGCTGTTGGTAAAACATCACATCTGACGGCGAGCAGCAGCGTGCAGCAGTGATGTGTAACAGTGGCACTTCCCATTTACCTGCAGAGTCCTGCGCTCACTCGGAGCCAGAAAAACCTCCGGCTTGTCATCCTGGACTGTTCCCTTGTCAGCGTTTCATGTGGTGGGTTTTTTGCTGATGGTGGCAACCACTTTTCTTTTGTTTGGGATAAAAACAAAAAGTCCTACACTGGCAGTGTAAGATATTTCTACCCAGGCAGGAGAGATTGCCAGCACTTCTGTCACATTGATTTACTCCATCAGAAGTGGCAAAACAATGGAAATTGAGTGTGACGGTGGAAAATATATATATATAAAAAAAAAAAAGAATTCAAACAATAACCTGTCGGATGGTCAGGATAGCCCCACGCACCGAAGAACACTGAGATAGACTAATCAAAGCAAAGGAGATACATTAAGAAGCCTTGGACAGGTGAAATTGTGCTCCAGCCCCTTTATGATATAGTGTGCACATCATCGGCAAGAAAACAAGGCAGCCGGTTCAAGGGGAAGCTCATCATTTAGATCCACGGGGCTGATAAACAGGAGCGATGGCTGATGGACGCCTCACATCTGTGGGGGAGCACAACAGATCAGTGTGTGCTGGCAAAACACAGCAGTGTTTATTACACTCACAGACAAAGGAGCTTTATTTTTCCAGCCTTATCTCATTTGCTGCATCTTTGTCTGAAAAGCCAGCTCGGCTCCGACAAAACTGACAAACTACACATCTGATCAGTGTTGCAGAAAGTAATTATCCTTCTTATTGTAATGTACCGCTCTGAATACATTACTTCGCAGGTGCCCGCGCTCCGAATGTGGTAATGTTATTCTGCCGCGGTTCACTTTAATTTTTTTTACATTGTTAGCACAGCTGAGCCGTTTTACTAATGCTCTGACTTAAAAAAATAATAATAATAATAATAAAATTCAAAAAAGTGACTCCATCAAGATTGAATTAAAAAAGATCTAATTCCTGCTCTTTTCATACACAGCAGGGTGACGTTACAAGTGCAACAGACCGACAGCTGGGATCAAGGTTCAACATGCAAACCTCGCAGCAGCACCGCAGGAAAATAATAAATGTCATGGTGCGCACAAACGACCCTCTTTAATGCATTTATTTCCCTAGAAAACACGTGCAAAGAGGACTTTTTGGAATATTTCAGTTTATACTTTATGCTTTTCTTCCTCGTTGCCTTTTTTGTGCTGGATTTCTTGAAATTTTCATCACTGCCTCACACGGTCCAAAACACAGTGCACCTTCTACTTATGCATGTCATTGATATCATTTATTATTCCTGACTTATGAGGGTCATTTGCCCTGAAAATGAAGCTGCTGTAACGGTATGAGAGCGAGGCCAACTGCAGCAGCTAATGTGCTGCGTGCTTCCCAGCCTGGCAAAGAGCTAAATTAGCAAACATCAAAGCAGCTTTCATGTGAAATGATCTCTGCTGGTTTGCTGTATGAATCTGAGTTTATCTTTGTCTCCACTCGCAGGTGAATTTGGCTCTGATGTTAATGAGGTTAAAAAATGTCTGACATCACCTCTTAAAGTGTCCCGTATGGTAAGCTCTTCATCGCTTCCCGGCCGCCTTTGTTCCGCCGTTCTGCGACTGCGCGATCGCTTGGTTTGAAGGGAAGAGCTTCTGTGGCCCATCTCGCTGTCGCACTCGTGCGTAGAGCAGATGCTTCTATAACCTGGAAGCGACAGTAACTGTCCTGACGAGCCTGCGGCCAAATGAGAAGCAATCATGAGCCAGTTGTGAGTCAGGAGAGCCGTGCAAAGTTATGGCAGCATGGATCTACATTAAGCGCAGCCGCATGATGTGGGCCTCTTTCATTTCAGAAAGACCATCAGGACTTCATTACCCAGATGTCACTCTGCTGAGACAGCAGCCAGTAACCTGACATCGGTAGTATCGCCACACACAGCGAATACACACCAAGCCCTGCTCCCTTGAAACTGAGCCTTGGTGGTTAATATGATGTATTTGACTTGTTGGAGGCATTAGCCATGTATCAGTAGAAGCAGAGGTCGTTTATTACGAGGCTGACAGAGGAGAGTTGGGTGGCATGAAGCCCAAGAAGCACATCACAGTGCTATCAGCCCGTCACGTCCTTGGTCCATCGCTTCTCAGCTGGGAGGGATGGAAGGCAGGAAGGATGGGGAGGGACAGATAGAGGGAGCCGTGAAGAGATCCGAGGAGGGGGGGGGCGCATGAAATGAAGGAGAGTGATCTGAATAGAAAAGGAGGGAAGGAGAGAGGAGAGATAGGTGAGACAGAAGAGAACAACAAGTGCGTGAGTGATGAAGGCTGGAATGAACAGAGAAGGCAAAAAAAAAAAAAAAAAAAAAGCTGCCACATAAAAGAGGGCAAGCTGGAAGGTGGGGTCAAAATAAAAAAAGGAGAAAATGGGAGTGAAGATGAAGCATGATTGGAGTGTGTGATGACAATGATGAGCTACGATAACTCGGAGCACATCCAATGAATAAACACATCAATATAACTGGATTTTTTTAAAGCAGGGTGTCAGCGCAGCCCCGCAGTTACACTGCTCCTGATTAGTGTCTACGGAGTGCATCAGTGCAGCAGCGAGGACCAACACTCCCAGACCTATTCCCCATCGACTTGAATGTTTAGTGTCATGTTTTGCATTTGAATAGAAGACAAGGGGGTATTATACTGTGGCTACAAATCAAAATGGAAATGGGATGCTGAGGATTCCCTGGGAGTTGAAGTGAGACCTGCTCCTCTGCAGTGGAAACTCTGACTTCCTAACAACAGAGATGGAATAAAGTGGAAATTCCCTCTGGGAAGTAATTAGTATGGACAGTTTTTAGTGTTGACACCGCTGGCTGAGCTTTCAGATCTCTGATTTGCCTTTTCCTGCTGTCTTGGGAAAATATTCCAGCGTCAGGGTTTTCTTTTTTTTTTTTTTTTTTTTTTTTTTCTTCACATTGAAAGGTTCTACAGGCTTTTGTGTGTTTAGGACGTTTCATGAGCTGCCAACCCTTGAGCACCAAATAAAAACTCATTGTTAGATTTCTGTAAAGCTCCACAAATCAAAATGGGAAAACCAGATGAAGTTCCTCGTCGCTCTCTGCGACGCTGACATTTGGTCATTGTGTGTGCTCGCTGTCTCTGCAGAGCTTCTCTGCCTCCGAGAGTGAACCGTTTGGAGCATTTTGCAGCAGTATTGTTGCTTAGCTGGTTGAATTTTAGCTCGTTTGTCCTGCAGGCAGAAGGAATTGGGAGTGTCTGCCACAGTATGACGATGTAAACGTTGTACCTGCAATTTTTTTTGTCTTTTTGTATTATTTTTCTGCCACTAAAATTTTTCGTTGCGTGTGTAACATTTGGTAGAGTCTTGCTACTTTTGGAAGAATCTGTCATCCAAGTAAGTCAAGGCTGCCGTTTTTGTTGAGCTGCCTCCCGTCATCTGTTGACCCCGTCATCAGTGCATTGATCCATCTACGGTGCCGTTCTGCCTGTAGGGAATATGGACACACCTTTGGACGTGTTTCTCTCGTCCCCAGAGGACAACCAGTGATTCTGAATTTTTTCATTTTATGAAAAATAGTTTCCTCCAGAAAGTCATGTCAAGACTTTATTCATTGCCAAACAAACTCAAATATGTTACCTGATGTTTGGGAGACTCTCATCATCTGAGCGTTGCTCTGTATGTAGTTTTCCCAGCGCTGCTGGAAGCCTCCAGACTTGGTGTGACTGCAGCCCGCTGAGATCCAATTGGAATATTTCGCTCTGTGTGCAAATCCAGACAAGGATGTGTATCTGAGATAAAAAAAATAAATAAATCAAAGTAAGAAAATTCAGCTCATCTTTAATAATCAGTACTTCTCTGTGAGTGAATAGCCCACCCAAAACTGGTGTGTGTGGGGGGGTGGGGTTACAAATATGAAAACGTTATTGTCCACAAGATGGAAAGCGTTTTTAGAATAATACACTGTAGAAAAAAAAAACACAAATCAACATTAATGAAAACACAGCTCCCGAAACAGAAGTCTACCCTGAACACCAAACACAGCCTGATCAGGAGCAGAAATCTGTTTCCTCTACCAAATCCAAGTTTCATTTATTATTTCAACTGCACCGAGACAAACATTTCTTGTGTATATTTCCATCAGTGATCTATAACCTCATGTTGATAATTCTGTCGTACGGACCTCTCAGCTGCTTCTTCCCTGAGATCTTGGAGGCCGCGTTTTCCACAGCTTTCGTCCTCCTCTGTTCAGATTACCAAACCACATGATCGTGTTAAAGATAGTGAGCTTCCCATGAGCCTCAGTTACACAGTTTGTGACCTTAAATCTGATCTGTACATGTGAGAAAATCAGAGAATGAGCCCAGACGTGGAGCGAAATGTGTGTTTGGCCTCGTGTCAGAATTGAGAACGGGAATGGAGAAGAGAAACGGGTCAGCAAAGGTTTGAAAGCACATTGAAATCTCCCTTCATGGTTCGTGACTCATTTGCAGTCAAAATGGGCCACAACATATTCGGACCGCTGATGACCTAACTCTGTGTGGAATAACGGTTTTATCAAAGCCCAGCAGCTCTGGGCCGTATCATGTGGTGGCTTATTGTACAGCGTCGGGATGCAGGTCAGAGCGAGCTGACGTCAGTGTGTGGGTGTGCAGCATGCGAAAAGTCTTTGTCCACATGAATCTGTGCAAAGGTGCTCGGTCTGAAATCCAAGCAATGATGCTCATCATGTCTGAGTTGTGTTTCTGTGTGCGCAGAAATGGCCTCATCCTGTTGTTGTTGTTGCTGTTTGATATTTGAGGATTACACATAATCTGTTGTGCATTTGTGCCACTTTCAGACGCGTATACTGCATCCTGCGACTTTCACCTACTGAGACAAATCTGATTAGATCATGTCAGGACAGAAATCGTTGTGGGCTTCCATATGTACGGATTAGCATTCGCACCCCCTCCTCCTGGTTTACTGCAAATGTCTCCACTCAGTCCGCGGGCCTCGTGGCCCGGAGCCTTGACGGAAACACCTTCGGTGACCTGAGGAGCGGCAGCTGTGACAGGCCGCCAACGTGGCTGTCACTTGTCCTGACTGATGACAGACATACAGCATGGTCCTGCCAGCTAACGTCTGCGAAAGCAAAGAGCCCGACACCTGACAGCGAGGGAGTGGTGGGAGAAGGACAGAAGCGAGCGAAGAGGCGGTCGTGCTCTTTAACCTTTTTTTTTTGGCTTGTTTTTTCACTTTCCGGTCCACAGCCAATGGCTCCAAATATATCCACAGATCAGAGGTTTGCTCAAACGTGACAGGAACATCGGTAATATGTTTTCATGGAAAGCCATTTGCGAGCTGGAAAAGCACAGGTTGAACTAATAACGTAAATAATGGCCGTGTTCCTTTAAAAGTCCCGGCGGACACATGATGATGAATCAGCATGTGCAACGCCGCAGCTTTGGGACTGACTCACCAGATTTTGGTGCAGCCATTATTAATGTAATGTAATTAGACCAGCGCTTCCTGCTCTGACGTGTCAAAACATCCAGTTGTGTTCAAAGGCAGCCGAACTGCTTCACAGGTGCAGTTGAGACATCTGGAGAAAATTACATAGCCGGTCCTACAGAAGACTGAACGACGGATTTGTGGATTTTCTTACCAGGATTAAATCTGCCTAAACTTCTAATTTGTGCAGTTATACGATAATGATGAGCGAGGAATAGAACAGACATCATGTTTTTTTGACTCATGAATCAAGTGTCCTGTTACAAGTCAGCGTCAGAACCGACACTTACTGCAGACTTCTAACAAAAACAGATGTTTTATGGTCACTTGAGAAAAAGAATGGGCGTAGAAAATACTGACAGTTCTCTAATTTGTCACTGCTTTGTGAGTCTGTCTTCTTGAGAATGAAAAATTGGGATCATGTTGTAGTCAGTGAGACGCTTATTCTGTTTCAATAAGCAATATGTCTGACATGTCACATAATAAATCCGTTTTTTAGACTTCACTTCAGAACCAGATGGTTTTACCTTTAACCTCAGAAAGCAGCATTAGACGGTTAATTGGATGGTAAATTAGCATTGTTTTCTTTGGATGTTGAATAATCTTGATCTTTACTGCATGTTCGTAGATCTTGGACTGATCAGCTAACTCTAACCTGACATGACAGAGGCCTTAAAATGGGACCTGATTCATTATTAAATCATAAGGTCTTCAGGAAGGGGCTTGTCGTTTTGAAACATTTCTAATCTTCTTTTTTTTTTTTTTTCTCCGCTTCAGTGGTGCATATTTCTGAATTACTGCGATAAATGACCATAAACCAGAGGACAGGTTGAATCCTGCCAAACACACGGTGCTAGCGGAAGGAGCTGCTGGTTTTCAGGGGACCAGCGGTTAACCTGCAGTAGTCAGATCTGTCCATTGTAGTGAAGTACCAAACGTTTAATAATACCCAACAGCATCATGGTCTGAATAAGTAATAATAAGTTCGTAGAAGAAGGACTGTCCACGCTGCTGAAGGCTGGATTTCCTTCTGGCCTCTTAAATGATCATGTAACATCCTAATTTGTTGTGCATCATATGATCATATCTCTCATGTGTTAGTATGAAGAGAACAGACCTGGATCGGGCATGGATTCTTCTGGGGATCGTTTTCTTTAACAAGCGCACACTTGCACACCGTCAGCTGTGCGCCAACCTCGTATCTACTCTCGTTAGAAGTGTTTCAGGAAAGTCTCGCTGATGAAAGTGGGCTGGAGTTAATACTACGGCTCTTTCAAAGCTCGTCGATCATACTTGGGACATAATGAATTGACAAGAATGCGAAACAAACATTTTGTCAGTCCTCCATCAGCAGCCATAAATGTCTCTCTCTTGCAGCAGACGGAAGACAAATAGCCCGTGTTGTCTGTGGGCTTTTAACCTTGCACGAGTGTCAATAGAACCGCAAATCATTTTAAAATCCCCCCCATCTCAGGTGTCATTTTATCCTTGCTCGAGTACATTCAACATATTGATGTTTTCAATAGACTTTTTAACTTCAGGACGCTGTAATCAATATACAAGCCTGACACCTTAATGCATATGAAAGTTTTGCCTCCGTCCTATTTTCCTCTGTTTTTCTTTATAAATAGCCACCAATGAACTCGGATTTTCCTGTGAAGTTATCATACGCTTCCACAGAGCACGTTAACCACGAGGTGAGCGTGGGCGGCGTATACGGAGGTTGTTTCGGATGAATTAAAAGACAGCAAAACAATCAATAATGTCGGCAAAATGAAAAAGCGGTCAGGGGACGTTGGAACAAATTATAGTTCAGCACTTAATATTTAAGTGTAGTGACGCATTCTCCAGCACCACAGTCTTTACAAACCTTAATCAGGGTTTTATACAGAGGCTGAGGATGTCACAGAGTATTACCAAAGAAGCATTCAGAGTAATTCTGAGTGAAAAGTGATACATTGGAAATGAAACCGCCGAACTAAACCTCCAGCCCTCAGTATGAGAGAGTGGATATTTGACTGTTGGTTAGTGCTTTCAGAGATGATGCTCTCAGTACTGTCCATCACTGTCATGGTGCAGCAGCGTGGCATAGATCTGGTAAAATAAGCCCAGTGCGCTGAGGGTTTGGGGTGAGCCATGCTGTTGAGAAAACTGGTCAAGTCTGACGATGGGTAATTATTTAATTTGAGGCTGTATTATTGATTTGACAGATTTGTGACCCAAATAAATAAATAAATGAATAATGGAATGGTGGAATGTGTCCTCACAAACTAAAAGCAGTGTGTTGTTGTTGTTGTTGTTGATGATTTTTGGCTGTTCTCTCTGGACAGCTGGAGTCATATTTGGTGGTGACACCAAAATTGACTTGTTGGCTCGTCAGTCCATCTCTGCTGGGCTGCGACCAGGATTTGTGACTTTTAGCCTTGTTGAATCGAGTATGGGAAGAAAAAGATGGGGGTGGGGGTTTATATGAAAATATGCTGCATATCAGTGATGCACCATGTAATATCAAGGGTCATTTTTTCGTTGGACATGTTGGTCCTTAGCCATAGTTGGAGCCATGCAGCTTATTTCAGACTTGTGGCCATGTGGAGGACAGCTGCTGGCTCCCAAAGCGGATGGCTCAGCCATCAATGTGCCTGACATGGTCCCTTTTCTTACAACACCAATCTTAAATTTGAATATGTAGGTGGCTTTGCACTGAGCAGCAAACTCTCCAGACTGACTGACCTGTGTGTACTATGTTCATATCGTAGGCCAGACTTTGTGGGCCCTCATCTGTTGTGTGTCTTCCACTCAACGACTTTGAAATGACTTTTATATGCAGTCTCAGATACCCGTTAAATTGCTTTGCATCGAAGTTGAATATACCTTGAAGGAATCTTGCATTCCTCCCTCATTTGGTTTAATAATAGAGCAGAGCAATTAGGAGAGTAAAAAAAAAGTGTATATATATATATATATATATAGGCTAATTATTTGAGTTCACTTCAGCTTTAAAGTATATCTAAAGTAATCTTTGTTGTTTGTGAGAAGATAGTTTGTCAGTTATACCTCATATTTTTTATTGCTCATCCTTTTCTAACTTCACATGCAGAGTGTGATGTACGTGGGCAGCTCGGCCTTCAGGGGAGAGGAGATATGGTACTTTTGTAAAGGCTTTTTTCTTCTTCTTTTTTTGCGGAGTGTGACAGCAGTCAGTACATTTTCCCACTTCTGCTCATGAACGCAGCAGCAGCAGGCCACTAGCATGGGATGCATTATCATCTGGCATAGTTCACTGAGTTAAATTCGACATTGCGAGAGGCTCCCTGAAGTCAAGCTGAGAAGAGCTGACAGCACAAATGGTTTTCTCATCAAGAAGGTTTTCATTCCAGCATTTCAACTTCAACTGGAGGAGCACGGCACCTCTCCGGGGACGCACTGTGGACAAGATTGAAGCCTCTGCAGCTATTTAATGAGATTACGTCGACAAACAATACAATAAGATATTTAGCGTCGCTTGAATGGCATATATGACTCATATGTGAGTCAGTGAAGAACTGATTTGGAGGTCAATACTAACTCAAATATGAAAAAAAATGTGGTCAAATCGTATGAAGATAAGAAATAGAAAATAAAAAACATGGAAACTCGGACGACTGCATTGACCTCCCAGCAAGTCCTTCCTCCATCCAAAGTAGCAACTTTACAGATAATACAGAATACAACGACACCTCTCGTCTTCCTAAAAGGGCGCGTGTCACTCTGCTGCTCATTGACCACGGCCACTTTCGCTCGTTGACTGACTGACTTCTGGTTCTGCGCCATCAGCTTGAACTCCTTCTGGTCCTCTTTCTCGTCCACTGGAATGTCGCCAGGGATTGCCGTCCCTGTGCTCAGGGTGATGTCAGTCCAGACCGTCCAGGTCTGTGGTTCCCTGATGGTGGGAGGAGGCAATGAATGATTCCAGAGCGGAGACGCCTTCTTCTGACTTATCTGAAACGTCTTATGAGACACTCCCATTCTGAAACAGCTAACGTGTCTAACTAGCACTTACTGAGCACTTATCTCTTTGAACTTCCTGAACTCTTATTGAACAGATTAAGTGCTTTCTCCAGGGTCTCCTGTAGAGACGGCTGAGTGCGGTCCCCCCCAATCACTTCGAATAAAGGCATCTATCAAAGGAGTATGGTTCAAAATGCAGTTATTTTTGTACCTTTTGATACACGGGACACAAAGGGACCACTTTCTGATCCGGAGTCAAAGAGACAAGAACATTTTTCCTGACTTGAGGTCGAGATAACTTCTGTGACTCTTTCTGTGCAGCAGCCAGAGGTGTTAAAGCCGTACGAAGCCGAGCGTCATCGTTTCTATTTTAAAACATGTTTTCAGGGCTAACGTGTGGATGCTGTAAGGTTTTGCTGACAAAAGTGTGCTGCGTGCTTTCATGACTTTTAAGATGACCTATATAGAAAACGCTGCCTCATCAGTATTCCAGATGGTGCGACGAACAATGTTAAAACAAGCCTCATGTTACGTGCGTGATCCAACGTGAGGCTTACAGGTTTTCTTTCCTACATTGTTGAGTCATGGAGGGGGAGAACTGTATGTATCAGCATATATAATTCATTTTTATGTATAAATATCATGGTAAAAAAAAAAAAAAAAACGTCATCTGACTCTGCACACACACGCTGTCTTCAGCAGTATTTTCAAATGAGAAGCAGAAGAAGTAACTACAGGCTACAATAGAATTGTTGCTCAGCCGAATCCACTGCGACGCCTCGAGTTTCATACTCGCACCTCCCAAAGATGGATTACCAACTGCGCAAAGCAAGGGAGTGTACTGCGGCCCCAGATCCCCACATGGCCCCCAACCTCCTGCACCCGCCAGGTTCACAGTGTGGCAATTAATTTGTGGTTATTTAATTAACTTACCTTTCTTGGGAATATGGGAATATGGACCACTGAAGCACATTTGATAAGAGCTGTGAGGTGGATCCAACTATATTACTTAAACCCTTTTCCCGAAGAGAGGCCGCTGTATCAGACTCTAGCTTCGGGATCTTCATTATGTCTGCTGATAATTGCGGTTACGTTCAAACGGGGCATTCCCAAATTAACACAGTTTAATCATTTTATCCAGCAAACCTGAGGCCATATGATGCTCCAGCAGAGGAACGCTGCGTACTGATGTTGTGGCAACTTCTAGCAATTTAACACAACCTGCTTCCTCCCCATGTTGTAAAATGAAAGAAGAGGGGGCTGCAGTTAAAAAAAAAAAAAAGGCTTAATGAACAAATATAATAATATGGGCATTCTCGACTGTAGCATCTCACAGCAATCTCTCCAGACAGCTTCTGTGGTCTCTCGCACGCTGTTGTCAGGAGATTGCCTGAAGTCCAATTATTTTTTTATCAAAGTGTTCTTTGAAGAGGAAATTTGTGCTGGCGAAAAAAAAAAAAGAAAAAAGAAAACCACAAAAACATTATTTGTGGAACGGCAACAATCAAGACCGACTCTACAATTGATAGTAATGTGTTGTTTCTTTTTTTAATATGTAAATATTCTTTCCAAGAGCAAAACGGGGAGCAAACTGAAGTCGTGTATTCCGTATGTGAATATCAAGAAGTTCTCCGGTCGGAAAAGTCCTGTAAGTGATTCCTCCCAACATTTAGACATAAAGATTTCTTCAAGATGGCGGACAGGGCTATCATAGCTCTATCACTGAACAAACAGTAGTCTCTCGTGTCAGAGTGTGACTCTCCTTCAGAGCTCCACTCTGTTCTACATCACTGTACTTCCTCCCATGTGCCCCCTCCCATGGTCTCTCCACCACGAGAGGAGGCCTAACAATAAAAAATAACTGTGGGTTGTAAGAATCTGCTTGCACAGAGGAACTGTAGTGTTGTTTTTTTTTTTTTTTTTAGGGGAGCAAGGCTCATTAATAAAACTTGGAGGAGTTGAGCAGACACGAGCTCTGTACCTTGGAGCTCCACGGCCGATAAATCCATGCATACATTCATAGCACAGACAGCAGAGTCACCCGTAGTCCTGCACTGAAAGTAAATAAAGATGCAGCGATTGGACAAAAAGTGATTCCCGGAAACTGTCGATATATTTTTGGCTGGAAAAAGCTAAATTAACATTTAAAAGCGGCTGAAAGGAAGACAAGTCTGGCCGCTTCGATTCAGCTCTGTCATTTTTTTTTTTTTTTTTATTTACTGCCAAATCATATCATCAAGGCTCAAAACTTGACAAGGTCATCCAGAGAAAGTCGAAAGTCCCACCAGACACAAACACCATGACGGTGGAATTTCAAGGTAAAGCTGTATGTAAATGATGTTGACTGCACTGAGTAGCCCCAATGAAAACCTACACAGCTTATCTCATTGTATCGCTTTGACCTCTTTCTCTTTATGTGTCATAATTATTCTTTGAATGGTTCAAGCAAATGCGATTTTTTTTTTAGAAACCGTAATCAAACATCCACTGTCAGTGCTGTTGTACAGGTTTAGTGTCGGATCCTGCAGCTCCAGAGTCAGAGATGGCTGCAGAATGTGGACACAAAGTTAATGACCAGCAGTAATTTGATACAAATGCATGGAAGGGGGGGGGCAGGGAGAAGTGCTCGGTGCTTGATGGGACTCTCCTAAGAAGCCTTGGCCTGAAGCAGCATGATTAAAGGACTTTCAAAGCTTACCTGAACCTCAACATGTCTGATATTAAATGTTGACAGAGCGTCCACCTCCTGAATCCAAACTGGGAGCTCCTTCCACAGGACAGCAGCCTCGTGGCTAAAGACTAACTTTCCCATTCATCTCATCATGCTGTTCTGGATTTTACAGAGAAGTTAGGACAGCAGACATGCTGCAGACTTTTACTGGGACATCGTGACATTTACAGTTGTTGAATATGGAAGAAACGACTGTATGGAGTTTTTTTTTTTTTTTTTTTGGCATCCTTTTGAGACTCGATGCTTCTAATTGAGAGATGACAGAAAGCCTCCTCGTGCCCTGATGCACATATCACAACAGCACCTCTCTGCTGCCGGTGCTGTAAAGCTGTCTAGTTAAATGAAGAAACTCCTCCGTAAAAATCTCTCCAGAAAATAAAAGCCGGTGAGTTTTATGATCCGGGGCAGGGTGTCATATTGATACTACGTGATGTCACAACCTGGAAACCTCCCCCATGTGCCTACAGAGGATAAAGATACGAAACTGATATCTAATATCTCATATCAGAACAGTGACAGCCCAAATGAATCAGCCGCAGATTGTAAAATCTATATTTAGCTGCTTTATTTTGATCTAAAATGAGTTTATTAAACGCCCTGAATGTGCTGTCGTATTCAGAAACTCTGAGAGTTTAAACGATGTCAAATTCCACGAAGCCATCTCTGCCAGCAGTGAATGTATGGACGTCAACCTCTTTTCTGCTGAGATGTAATTAAAAAGATCTTGTGATGGATCCTGTCTGGAGTGAAACTTCTCATTCTGCAAACCTGCAGTCTCAGTGGAAAATGAGAGCTTTCTTGCAGTTTAATTGGCAACAAACTAATACGGCTGTTGATGAACGTCTCTGACAACTGTGCTGGTGTTAATCGCACCTCAAAGGCGCGCTGCACGTCTTCCAGCCGATGAATATTGTATGTTCTATAAAACGTGCACAGATTCTGATGATTTCCTTAAATTTATGAAGCTTTTATGAAATTCTTGCTTATCAACATATTCTGAGCTGCCAGAATGCACAACTGGATACAAATGCAGGAAATTTAAGGATCTGCATAAACCAGAATAATTATTTTTTATTTTTTTTTTTTTTTAATTGAGAATTTAAAGCATTTAATTTTGTGCTTGTGCGCAGGTTTCTTTTACTGTTTTAGTTCAGTTCTTCCTTCATCACTTTTTCTTTGACCGTGTTGAACCCAGAGGGAAATCGTTGAACAAATAAAGGACAGCCTCTTTAACTTGATTTTTCAAGTCGAGCTGTAACCCTTTGAGCCTTCATTTGTACATACTCACCATCTTACTCAGATGTTCAGTGTCAGTCTGGGGACTGATTCTGGGATGTTTGATATGTATGGGCTTGATCAGACTTTCTTAATGCCTGATGGCCCTTTGGGGTTTCTTTATCTTCCTTCTTCTCGGCTTATATAGCGGTGCCAGTCTCAGATTTGGCTTTTCTCCAAATACTTTGCAGTCTTAAAAGATGCAACAGTGCAGTTTGGCAGCTGGCATAAAGGGAGTTAGGAAATAACATATTTCCCAAGACCAGAGTTGGCCTGCTAACTCCCACAACTGAGACATCCAACATCTAAAGTACACATTTCCATCAAAAATTTAAAGACACTTCTCAAAGATAGAGTTTGAGAAGAACTTGGCTTTTTTTTTTTTTACCCCCCCTTAAAAATGCAAAAGGAGCTGGCAGGACTATTCACATTCTGGACAGGATTTACGTCTGTAAACGAATGGAAGATCAAACACGTTTAAACAGGGAAATGATTACTTGCTGTTGAGTGTGTGTATAATATGTATTTATTTATACATGCAGAAGAAAAAAAAAACCCCACTAAGAGCAGATAAGATGGTGAGATATGAACTGTGTAGGTGAACAAAAGCTTATTAAAGATTCAAATCTCAAACGAAATGAGTAAACAAAAAACTAACGGGATGACAGACAGAAATGGATAAAAGACAACAAGACACACAAACGGTCTTGTGAATACAAAGTGCTGAAAATATGACAACCGCAAAGCAAAAAGGCAAAAACAGAGAAACAGAGGGGCCAATAGTTTGGTGTTAATAAGCAAAAGCATGAAGCAGATGGCTTCATCAGACAGATTCTTCAGGGAAAATGTGACAATGTTGAGATTGGATGTTTGATATGTTTGCATAGCGTGCGGCAATTCCAACAATATCTGAAAGAATATTTAACATTTCAAATCGATTGATCTTTGTCCACCACTCGGATTCGCATGTTCGACGCCAGACGCATCACATCGACTGTGACGCGAACTCAGGTGGAAACGCAGCGTGGAATCTGACGTGAATTTCACCTCCGTGAAAGCGCCATCCCATCCGGGGTGAAGCAGGAGAAAGTGGCCTAATGGTCCACTGCTGCCAAAGCAGCTGTCCAGAACTGCTCCTTTTTGAGCCAATGAGCCATCAAACCGAGCTGCAGCGAGGGTGTGAAGAGGGAACGGCTCAAGGGAGCCCTGCGGCACTTTGGGAACAATCTGGTGCTCCTGATGCTTCCCTATCAGGCCGCGGGTGCCGTCGTCAGCCAGCTGAGGTGCTCTGTAGTTTACAGCTAAGAAGTCCGTTTTTTTTGGGGAGCTTTGTTTTACTCCTCTGCTTCCGTCAGAAATAATCAAACTGGTTATCGAGATCTGGTAGCTGCTAACCGAGACAACAAATAATTTCAGACACTTTTGAATCCAAATAAAGTGACCGCGATCGTCTGGAGCCTGATTTTGGGCTGAAGGTCCGTTCTGTCAGTTATTTGTTAAAGAAAATCAATCTGAGGAGATAACAAGCACGTGACTAATCCGACTTTATGAAGGCAGAGAGAGGCAGGCGACGGCGAGTTAAGCTGCGTTTGATCTCAAACTGAATCTCCCTTCGTTTTATTTTCCCGCCAGGTCTGAACTAACAAGGAGGAGACAATATTCACGTTTGATTCATTTACTGGAAATAACTGTGTTTTTTATTTTTGATTCTTCTTTGCCCTCTGTTTGTGCTCTTTCGATGAGGCGGGGTTCCATCACAACCCTCTGGTGAAAACAAATCCAAAAAACCAAAGAAAAAAGTCAGAGGTTGTCTCCACTGTTGCCCCTTTCCACACTCATTAGAACCAGACAGGTGTGACACGACCGGCCTTATTGTAAGATATGGTGGTGTGGCCCTCTGAGTGTCAACTAGTACCTCTCATTGCTCCCGTTGAGATTTCCTGTCCGGCTCCTCCAGACAGTCTGTCAGGTGTTCAGCTGTCAGTGCAGAAGGGAGTCAGGTTTGCTGCTGCTGAATCCTCAACAACTGCACCAACATTTTATGTATCCATTTTTTTTCCCTGAGTGCATAGAAAAGACCAGCAGCCTTTATGTGTTTTCACAAAAGACACTTTATAGGATTTGCTTGGTATGTTTTGCCGTAGGGGTTGAAACAAAATGGATGTCGGGAGTGCACGGTAACACATTTTCTCCCTGTGGTGTCTATACGTGCGCACAAAAAAGGGCTTTCGGTGGGAATAAGCAGACGTTAGTCTTGAATTTCTTTTTTTTTTTTCCACTGTCTTCACTCACTGCGTTATTCATCACGTTCACTCGCACAGAACTAGTCTGATATTTACCTGGCCTCATTTCCAAGATGGAAAATCACCGCGTACCTTAGAATTTAAACAGAAATAAAGTTTGTCCTGCTGCACCCACGAGAAGTGAAATGTAAAAAGTGGGTTCAAGCTGTCACACAGTGTGGGAAACTGGTGGGAAATGGGAGTTCCTTCATCCAACTTCTGCGAGCGAGCAGTCAGCTCCTCCACATTGCGTATGCAGACATTTCCATGGAGGCGATGGATCCCTTCGGCCATGATCTGCCTCGTCATCCCCATCATTGGTGCACAGCACAGATACATATGTTTGGTGGCTGCCCACATTTTTATTATTTATTTTATTTTATTTTATTTTTTTTTGCACTTTTCTGACTGCCTTTCCCAGGTTGTTGTTCTTGGCAACACACGGTAACACATCTGAGCCTGTGGAAAACACAGCATTGGCTTCTTCTGCTGCTTCGGGCAATGTGGTGCATCTGAGCATGTAAAACAGGCTGCACATGGATTTCCGGACTCCTATGATGAACTAATTTACACAGCACTGGCATTCACAGGCATCTTTTGTTCCCAATGCGTAAACACTTCATATTTAAAATAGTCATTTTTTAAATAAATTGATTTAATTCACATGTACTTCATTCACATGTTGTACAGTGTGTGTATAACACACATTTACAAACCACATTAATAGACGCACTGATCTAACATGCGTGTTGGGGTGCTGTGTCACTGTTTTATCATCGTGATCACAACTGCAATCATATTCACAAGCCAGAACATGGTTGTGCTGCAGGTATTATATTTTTATGGTACGAGCGCTGTAGTGGAAAGAAAATTGTTTCAGGCCCATTTGACACAAAAAGTCTTTTATTGGCAGTTTAAAGGTGTCTGTGCTGTAAGCTGGTGCCAAATGATTTCAAAATATTTTTTTCACTAAAACTTTAAAGCTTTAGTCCTTTTACTTTATTTTATTTTTTATTTTATTTGTAATAGGAAAACCTGCAGCCTAATGTGAAGCTAAAACTATGGGATCGTGTAAGATCTTTATTAATGTGAGAGTTTATTTTCGGA
Organism: Echeneis naucrates; assembly: GCF_900963305.1. Classification (NCBI taxonomy): domain Eukaryota; kingdom Metazoa; phylum Chordata; class Actinopteri; order Carangiformes; family Echeneidae; genus Echeneis; species Echeneis naucrates. The sequence continues at coordinate 2,673,259 of NC_042524.1, read as the reverse complement.
GCCCCTCCTCAGTGTTATCTTTCTGCAGCTGAGCCCTCCTGAATCCCAAATTGAAGCGCTGGAATGCCGCGAGGTACTTACACAGAGAGTTGCATATGTATGCAAAGCCTTTTAAGTGTGAAAGCCAAACACAGTCATGTTTCAATTTTTTAGGTGCATGTTGGTTGTCCACAGGGCAGTACACTCAATTTTCATATTTTAGCATTGATATCCAACAGGGCTCTCGTTACTTTGACTGTGGATAATGTGGCTCTCGCACTCTCAGCAGGACTCGTATGCACATTAGTGTTGTATATATACAGGACACATGAACTAATTAACGCCCATGTTGGTAATGGCTCTGCTCTTGGCACTAGATTTATTTTCTTGTTATGCATGATGGACCTGTAATGGAAGCAGCTACAGTGGGAACCTTTCAGATTGGCGAAACCTTTTGGGAATAAACGTAATTATGTGTAAAAAAAAAACAAAAACTGAAATCTAATTTGCACCAAAGTGATTTGAAGTAGAGAACAATTGTGTTTTTAAAAACTAAGTTTTGTTCTTCTCCGCATGTTACTCCCGCTAATAAACTTCATTTCACATGAAGCAATGTCAGCTGGAAGTGTTTAAAACTAGGAATACAGGTTTTTTTTCCCCATTTTTACATTTCATGCCTCCCTCTCCCTTGCTGGCATCACATTTGTTTTGGAGAACATGCACAAGAGCTGTTAACAGCCCTTGAAAAATAATGATACCTGTTGGACAAGTAAGCCGATGTCAAGTTGAAAATGAGCAGATAGCTCAACCAGGTGGAAACCAGCTGATTTCTGTTCCAGCTGCAGTGAAACACAACTACATCATCAAAGCTGAAGAAGCAGATGTCCTGTCTTTAATCCCCCCCCCCCTCCCTTTTATTGTTGTCTCTTAACATTATCAGGGTTTGACAATAATCCAGGGCTTTAAATCACAATAACATCAGCTTAATCAGCTGATGGGCTCGTTTTGTTGTCATGGAGATGGCTGGGTTGTCAGTCGTCGACAGGTCCTGACGGCGACTCAAAGTGTGGGGTCGGTTTCCGGGGTTTAGGAAGGTTTAATGTTCCAGCTCATCACTGCAGCCACCTCCTCACGTTCAAAAAACAGTCAAATTGCCCAATCTCAAAGTTTTTTTTGTTTCCCCTGTAGCCGGCCGCTTTCACTGGGCGCTATCCGACTGGCTCTTCGCCCCACTCAAGCATGACAAGATCCGGCAAGATCTACATATGGCTTAAAATAGCTTCATTAAAATAAATTGGGCTTTATTCTCAGTTTATGGCAGCAGCAACTGCCCTTTGCTCAGATAATTTTAAGTCAGCGTCGAGACCTGAAAGCTGCCAAACCCCCCTGATTAAAACGTGTCTTTGGTGGCGCCACAGCAGCATTCTGCACAGAGACCACGTTCCTTCGGTTTAAATGAAACTTCATTCAGGCTCCGATTAAGGTGGGCATTAATATTAACACTTTAATATCTTTTAATTCTGCACTGACAGTGTTGAAATGGTCGTAACCACAATGAAGATTAGAGCCAGTAATACTCGACTCTCTGATGCCTCTACAAGTATTAACATTAATTCCACATAGACTTTAAATTCATTCATTCCCCCAAATCCCAGTATCAGGGCATTCAGAGTGGTGTGTCTAAACGACGAGTCTCATCGAGATCGTCGTCAGCAGCGTTTATGTTCGCAGCCAGCTGGAAATGTGTAAAGAAGAAAAGATAAAAATCAGCAAGAAGTCACATCTCTCCTACGCTTGACAAACAGGAATCTCAGCGTGCTGGCGGAGAAACAAACAAACATACTACATGCGAAGGGGACCGGGGAATGTGCATCTGTCAGTTATTTTAATGAGAGGCGGCCACGTGAGCAGCAAGTCGGGCGGCGCGTCACTTTGCAGAAAACACTGCGTTTGTGTATATACGTGCTAATATATGCACACAAATTAGGCATCAAATACGACAAGATGCACCTTGACTCATTCTCTCGATGCGTTTCAGATTGAAAAAGGTAAAAGAATCTCTCTCTTTGCAATTACGATGTGTTTTCCTGTGAACACAACACCTGGACCACAACAATGTCACACTGACACAAACTATATGTATACACACAACTGAAATGTGTGTGCGTGATATTACCTCCTCGGATCCCAGTACTCCTACAACTTCACTTTTTTTTTACTATAATTATTGAGTCAAAGTAAAAGCTGTCTTCTTTCTCCATCTCCATCTGATTTCTCTGTCTGTCTGGTTACAGATAATACTGATAAGTGATGATGAGTTCTGAGGACTTTATTGATTCCTGAACGTAGACTGCTCATGAATTGAATCTATGGGAAAGGCTCTCTGCATTTTTCTTTTTAAACCCAACGGTGTGTGTGTTGGGCGGCCGCCGGTCTGTGGGCTCTGCTGGAGGACGGTCGCCATCTTCCCTCTGATGATCGTGGCGGAGAGTGCTGTCTAAAATGACAGTCCGGGTATCCTGCTGCTTTGACATCTGGTGACAGCGAAAAGGCCGTTCTCATCCTCAGACACCAGAATCAGGGGAATGAAGGTGATCATGCAGAACAACCTGAACCCCCCTCAGTGCAGGCTGAAGCATCCAGACCTCTGCTCTGTCCTTGCTTCATGTCACATATGCACTTGTGGTGAAGATGACTCATCCGACCTTACCACCCCCCCCACCCCCCCCCCCATCGCTGACGGTTTGTGCCAGGGGATCCCTCAGATGTGCACTCATCTTTGTAATAATGTAATTATGCGCTGCGGCCCCACAACAACAAACTCCCTGTGTAACTGGAGACGGACCGCTGCAGTGATCATTCATCACGTTCTTGGCCACCTGAGGACGAGTTTCTGTTCCGTTGTCCTGACGGATCACGCCGGTGCACCAGCATCACAGTAATCAAACGTGCCAACTCTATTTACGAACATCCTCCCTGTAGATGTTCCCAGTAAAACACAGCTGAGCCGCTGCCGCTCCAAAGTCCAAGACCTTTAATCCCTAAAATTTGGCCCAACATGACGGGATGGTAATCAGTTAACTTGTGTCGGAGCATTTTGTGGTATCTCTCAGTACTCAGAATTCAAGCTAAAAGGAATAATGACTTCAGAGGATTTTTTTGTGGGGAAAAAACAAATACACATTTCACAACTTCTTTGTTGGTGTAAAAGAAGCCAGAACTCACTTGCTCTTCCTGGTTCTCCGCCTCGCCTCCAAACTGCATCCTGACAGGTGATGCTGCCAGCCAGAATAATCTGTGAGCACGTCTTCTGCTCTGACAGATGGAGCTGCAGATCTTTGCAGAGAGGGTTTGATCCAGTCCTTGGATGTCCTCCTCAGGACTCCTCCAAAGAAGAGCGCTGGCCTAGACGGAGGAGGCAGTTGGTGTTTTTTGAAAACATTGGAAGTGCGACAAATGGCTTCTCTTTTTTTTTTTTTTTCTGTTCAGATAAGAACTCAACATACATGGTCAAACTGATTGGGTTTGTGTTGGAAAAAGCTGTGAGGGAAAACACTTAGAGAGATAACTATGGATAGCTTAGCCTCCATAACTGCTCAAATACCCCAAAAAGGGTTAAGAGCAGAGAGAGGGCCCAGTATCTGTGGCATCTGTGGCATCTGTGGAGGAGAAAATCCCCTCAAAGAGGCCGGTAGATAAAATGTTCAGGCATGTTGTACTTTTCTACCTTTTGGATCTTTTGTTTGAAACTTTTAAAGCATCGAACGAGCACGTGTCCTCATGCTGTTTTGTTTTGTTTTGTTTTTTTTCTGGTCTCTTCTTGGACTGCATTCAGATCTGATGTAGCTTTTTAAAATTATTTTATTCAACACCGACCAGCAGGAGTTCATTCATCTGACAGCCGCTTCTCGATTTACTGAGCTGCGTCAAGTTAATTGTGGCTGCACTCACAAACATGAGTTAGCCATACCGTTTTTGGACTTGCAACCTAAATGTGCGCCCAGTTTGACAAAAATCTTTTTCTCTTTTGATTTTTTATTTGGTGCAGTGCCATGTGTGACACCGTGTCTGATGGGTAAGCCTTTAAAACCATTTTCCCATAATCTTGTGAAAGTGATTAGTATCTGCTGCGTTGAATCGGCCGACTCCATTGAAAGGCAACGCTGTTATCAAATCTGATATTACTGCTCGTGCTCCTGCAGACAGCAGTCATTTGCATCCAGCGGAAGCAGCAGCCTGATGGTGACACACCTCATGGTAATTATCTACGGCGAGGCAGCCGCAGCGTGAATCTTACACTTTTAAAATGTCTTCTTACATGCTTTAAATTTGGATTTCTGATGGCAGCTTAAAATATAGAGTCACAGCTGACGACCGCCTCCAAATGTTCCAATACAAAAACAAGAAGAACAACAAAAAGAAAAAGAATTCTCTTCTGTGCCTGTTTGATGCCATTTTCATCAATAATTGATGCTCCCATCCTCCTTCAGCCCTGCCTCCAACTTTTTTCATCCTGGGAGATCATCAATGAGTGCTCCACTGTAATTCCAACAAACAGCCACCTCTTTTGTTCCCATCTGCTCAAACGGTGAGGGCCTCTGTCAGGCTGAGACGAGGACAGACTGGAGCAGACACCTCCAGCTGTACCGTCCCACCTGGAGCACCATCAATACCGCCTCCTTGTGCTGGTGTTAATGTCAGACAGCTGACGCCTTTATACTTCCTCCCCTGACTTGTCACAGCTGAGAATAGTGTTTCTTGTCCTACAAAGGGATCAATATGGAGATAAAATACTGAAAGACAGGGACAAATTGAGCACTTTTTTTCTTTTTCCTCCCCGACTCAACGCGACCAGGCAGCTGTCTAACTGTGTGAGGTAAAGGAATGGTAATTGCCGTGTCAGCTGTGAATGACTTTATAGAAAGAAGTAAATTTCCGTGATTCAACTGAGGTATCAAGGTGTGTACTAAAAACGACAATTAGTGCCATCAGGTTTGACACAATAGAGGCTGATGGAGCGTTCCTCTTGGAGGAACAGCAGCAGAGACTGTGGTTATGGAACAGGCTCCATCACGTGCCATCAGAACGTAAATGAGCCCCCACCAATCTGTCTGGGGTCACGGTTCGTTTCACGCTACTTGGCGAATTTGAACCTCGATGTCTCCGGAAAAGCTGAGGTGTTTTCCAATTTCCCGGTTTTATTCATAATTCTACGTTCGTTGCCTCGTCGATTAATCAGTTGGGTAAATTTTATATCAGAAATTTCAAACATGAAGCTTCCAGGCTTGTCACATGTAAGAATGAACTTCTTTCTTTTTCTTTCTTCTTTTCTTTTGTTGAATATTTGTAGTTATTGTGCTTTACATTAGTTGCTTAACATTCAACATCCGTTTGTCAGTCACTCATGAAGAACTTTGGCTGCTGAAGGATTTTTTATGGCCATTTTTAACTGTTTTCTGATGTTTTATATAAAAGACAATTAAGTGATTAACTGTGAAATAACCGCCAGATGAATTGGTGATAAAGTTAATCCGCCCATCAAGTTTTCATCTCTAAAGTTGTCAAAAGTTATGCAGAGGTGGCTGGAGGACAATCTATCCTTCCTGCTTCCTCACCCAAAGCATTGTGGGAGCTCCAGTTTTTATCCTCAGTGATCATTCCAAATTTGAATAAATGGGAATGAATGGGAGTGACAAAATAAATTTGCACCTTCCATAATGTTCAGTAAATGTTGACGATACGTGCCGACATGAAAGTGAACGTCTGTCATTGCAGACGTAACAGTTTCATGTCCCGACTTCCAAAAATGATAGCAGGTTCATCGTTAGCTTTGAGGTAGCTTTGCTTTCAGACACATGGATACGGACTCTGTCATATATTAATCATGTTGCTTCATGTCAAAGTCTTACCTTTATCATAGCTGCCATCAAATTCACGACTAAAATGCTTAACGTCGGTTTCTCTGCGGTCAGTTTTCTAAACTTATGCACAATAAGTCTGCAGGAACTGTGCAAATTAGCATAATGGAAACTGGAATTAAGACTAAGCGCTGATGTTATTTACCGGTCACGAATTTGGCCCACATGTGGTTTGGGATAAATGTGGGCCAGTCAGTCCAACATTTCTGTCTCATCTTGCATTCAGTGCTGCTCCCTCGGCTGGCGCTACACTTTTCATAATCATGGGCAGGGGAAACAGCAGAGGCTAATCTTTCCATGACCAACCAGATTAAGCTTGCAAAGCACTTTTTTGCATAACAGGGGCAGAATTATTGTTTGGAAAGTGCTAAGGCAACAGCACCCTGACCTTGTGCTGGGTATTACTCACACGCCCTGCGGTACAGAGTCAGATACAAAGAGAGTGTGTGTGTGTGTGCACAGCTGGAGAGGCTAATTGATCTGTGAGAGAAAGTTGTGTCGGGCTGGAATCCATTAATATTTTCATCAGCGTGGACAAGAGATTTGGCCAAACAAGCCAGCGCTGCGGGTTATTACAGCGGGAATACAAAAGGAGACTTCCTGTGCACTCGGGGCACTTGTAACGTAACTGGGTGAAGTCCACTTCCTGTTTGTGTGGTGTCCTTTGTGTCCTCCACATTTTGCGGTATTTATTATAGCTCGCAGTTCTCTTGTTAATACTACACAACATGCAAGTGCCTGCTATCAAAGACAGACAGCAAGACCTCGCAAGCTCAGCTATAATAATCGCGATAATAGCTGAAAGGCACCTTTAAAGGCATAGTTGCAAAGAGCACTTCATAGTACCAGAATGGATAAACACATGGATAAATAACAAATAAGAAAACAGGGATCAAGGTAAAAACAAGAGATCAAAATAAAACCAGAGTCTGATAAAATTGTGCCGCAGCATAGCAGCAGATCTGCTGGAAAAAAAGTCATTCTGGAGTATCGAGGAGGGATTTTAAAAAGGGCGCTGATCGACCTTCAGGTCAGGAGTCCAGCAGAAAAGGAACGATTTCCTTTAGCAGCAGTGAGGAGGTCCCATTTGATCAGCAGCTACACTCATTTACACTCAATTAACTGTGATAGAAGTGAGTGGTAATTAAAAACAAACAAAAGAAAGAAGTTATTTAGTGGTGCAAATGTCGTTATATCATCTTGTTCTTAAACGAGAACTAGCTCACATGTCAGCTTGTGGAAGTTGAGGAAGACAGAAATTTCTTCCTTGGTATAAAAAATGATCCCATTTCTGTGTTGATCTTCTTCGTTCTCACTTGAACAAACTCTTCTCTGTGTTCGCTGTCAGGCCGTTTTGTCGCTCTCCTCTTCTTTAACCACCTCCCCTTCGATGGCCGAGAAAAAGCATCGGCCCCACAGCTAATCTGCCGTCCCCGTGCTTTATCACCGGGACAGGGAGGGAGTTGTGAAAGAACGCTCTGCAGGCTGAGTAATCCTTTTGACAAAAATTGCAGGCACTGTTTAGTCAACGCTTTCGACTGCAGCATTGAGGAGAGGCGACCTGCAGCCTTGACATTGATGGCGTTTTGTTTGTTTGTTTGTTTTGTTTTGTTTTTTTGTGTGATGCTGACATTTTGGGGTTTTGGCGTCTTGGTCCGATGTCACAGACCGAGGTTCAGATTGTTGCCTTCAACAGGCTCGCTTTGGGGCGTTAATAGGGTGAACAGGGTTGTTGACAGTTTTCAGTTTTCACCTCCATCAAAATCCATACTGCTCCAGCCAAATCCAACCATTGATCCCTCCATCCGTCCCGTGAAAGTTTCCAGTCTCCTCCAACCGAATTCCCCGCACTCATATTTCCCCTCATGGATTTTGTACTCTATAAAACAACCATTAGTGTCTTTACAGTTTCCTGTGAAGCCGCTCAGGTAAGCCTCTGCCCCGTTTAATGGTCTGAAAACAGAAGCTTACATTTCTTCCCGCCTTGTAAGGTCCATTAGAGAGTGATGCTCAATCTGACATTCACAGCATCCATTTAAGCAGCGCCCATGTTGGTAAGGCTCTTTGTCATCAGCTCGTTCCTTTGTCTCAGCTGTTTGATTCCTAAACAAACAATCTCCTTACCCGCCTATTCATTTTTCAAAGCTATAATATCTCCCCAGACGGCGTCCTCTACTCCATTTATGCTTCTGAGTGGAGAGCTCCAATGCGTTCCATTAGCCTCTGGAGCAGACTGTTAACCTCAGCCTTTGCAGCGTAGCAGGAAAGTGGCTCAGGAGGGGGAACTCCGTCATTTTTCCTGTATTCGCTGTGATCCTTAAGTGCATTTAAAAAAAAAAAAAAAAAAAAAAAGAAAAAAGTTCCTCTCACTTTCTGAGAGCTTTTTAAGTCAAAAACCTCCAAGTCGATTGTTCTCCGCTCTCAATCAATAAAACATGTGCCTTCCACATGTCTGTGTTTTGTGAATATTTAATCTCAGCACTTGTTTCTCTTTATCCGCCAAATCACTAAAGAAAGATCAGGACATCTTTCCTGCTGGGTGACTTTGAATTGTTTCCTCTTACACGCCCCATTTGAAACAAGGGAAACAATAAACTCACGTTGGGATCGGTGAACTGTACCTTCAAAGCAGCCTCCGTCCCCGTGCCGGATTCACGAAGGCATGCATGCGAGCGCACCTACTTTTTGTGCTTTGATTTCTTTATTTGTAAATTGTGTTAATGAAATGTAAATATATTTAGTTATGCTATCTCCCGAACATCTGCACAACAACATCACAGAATCAAGGTCGCAGTCTCTCTTCAAATGGATGTTTGTTCCCCTTTCTGTCACATCAGCCTTCACAAATGGACACATCAGCGTTGATCGGTGATCGGGACATGTATGTGAGATGGTTTTCAAAGTAGCATCTCATTTAAAACACAAGACGTAACGGAGCGGAAGATGTAAACTTCAGGAGGAAAAATGAAAAGATGTGCGTTTAGATGTTCAGATATCATTTCCAGCGGTGGGATGCTGCTTTAAATATGTTGATCTGCACAGACTCCATCTTCACACATCCCAGAGGATGAAACTAGGTCTCCTGATTTGTCTTGGCAAAGCATTTTAGGATCCTCAAACTGCAACACGCATTTGGCTCCGACATCTGCCAAAGTATTTTCATATTTTTTTATTATGCAGTGAAAAAATAAAAATAAAAAACAAAGGTTGTGACTCTGTAACTTCAGTTCAGTATCTCTTATACTCCTCTTGACTTTTTGGTTGTTAAGTTTATGGCGTCTCCTTTTAAAGGAGGCCAGGAAGCTTTTCTATTCTTTTTAATTTTATTTTGACATTATTTTTGCAGCTGTTTCACAAATATGGGGGCGACTGATGCAATGACTCTTTATCATGAAGATTTTTCATCAGTCGTGAAATTATTCTTTTAAAGTTGCAAAAGACAAAAACAAAAACAAAACCAAACACAGCATTTGTGTATATTTTATGTCCCGCTGACGACTCGAATATGATGAAACCAGCCACCAGCCTGCACTGCTGCATCAGGGAAACACACAAAGGAGTCATATTTATCTAATCTATTATCAGAATGTATTATCTAATCCCATTTTGGGCCACCGGTAAATTCTTTTACAACTTTAATTTAAGGAAACGAGACGCAAAGTAGGCAAGATAAATGGTACAGCTGGTACACAGACGTAATTTTTCAAATTCCACCTGTTCTGAACCTGCTTTTGCCTTTGGGCTGTTTTATTATCCATTACATTATTGCCTTGGTTTTGCATCAGAACTTACGAGATAAATATGTAAATATTAGATTAGTGTTGGGTCAGCAAGGTTTGGTGTCACTTTGGGAAATGCTACATTATATATTCAGTGCTGGTAAAAAAAAAAAAAGGGGGGGGGGGTTTAAATGTGTAAAAGCTCTTTTTGTTTTCACTTTTTAAAAACAATGCAGTATTTTTCATCCATTACATTTACCTTTACATCCTTCCTTTTTCCTTTTTCTTCCTTTAAAATGTCTCTTCCTGATGACACTTTCCTCGCGTCTTACTAACCCCATAATAAATCCTGACAGTAAACCTTTGGGCACATGAAAATTATTATTCCCTTCCACTTTGCTGCTCCTCGTGCAGGCTGCACCTTGTCACTGCACCTTGTTTATAGCAGCTTAATTCTCCCAAATGAAGACCAATTCAGTGCCCGGCACACATTATTATGAGAGCCCTTCTCTCTGCAGTCCGGCTAATGGAAAACAGATTAAGCAGAAGTAAATGCAATACACTGTTAATCAAAGCAATGAATTTGATGTTATTGTTGGTTCTAAGTGATTATTGTTGTCTTTATCTCTGTGGTTGTTCAGTTTGAATAAACCAGCCTGTTTGTTTATGTGTGATTTGTCCTCTATGAACGTTTTCTGATGGCGTAAAGGTGGAACAGGAACATTGCACTTTGAGAGAGTAATGCTCGGAATTGATATAAATGAGGGAGTGAAACGGGCTTGTAGAGGAAAGATTGTAGATTATTGTGTATGCACGCTGAGCCATTTGGAAGTTGTCCATCACAATTCATGTCCTGTTGGGAGATACACTTGTTATTTGTACCCCTATCTGAGTGTAAAAAAAAAACAAAAAAAAACCATAAATATCATCACAGCTTTAAGCTGCACTGATATTTGTTTTGATCATTTCCACTAAGGTGTCTTTAAGAACACACGGAACAAATGGCCTCCAGATTACATATTTGTTGGGTCATTCAGAGTGTCACAACAAATGAATCCAAAACGCATCACAGTTTAGCGTGTGTGCGACATTATGCACATAATAAATCACTTCAGCCTTTTGATTAAAGCCCCTTTAAGCCTTTAAAAAGAAACAAGACTGTGCAGCTTTGTTTAGATAAAGTCGAGAAAATAATGATCATAATAGTATTAATGGTGATAATTATGGTAATGAAATCCTCTCTCGTTCATATCAATCCTTAAATAAATGACTGTTTTTGATTCGTTGCCCCAACCTCTGTTGTCATGGTTACCATATTAAAGTAACGTATTTAAGGTTGTGAACTCGTCGCAGTTTGCTTCGGTTCAGTTTAGATGCTAAAGCCAGGTTTAGGGAACGATCGTGATTCGGGTCAAAAATCGAAAACTTCCTTTGGGCTCGATGACCTTCGTCGCCATAGTGATGATATTAAAGACGCAGCTAACGCCAGGGACCGGTCATGGATGAAATAGACAGTGCTGATCAGATCCACGTGGGAAATGAAGGTGGACTCTATCTCTGCAGGCCAAGGACCCTGACTTCCTTCTTTGCCTCCATCATAATTACACATCAGTCGCTTTAGGTGAAGAAATGAAAACCCGGCTGTGGCGCGTCAGAAACTGAAGACCTATGGCCTTTTTTTCTTTTTTGCCCCACAAAAGCGCTGATCTTAGCTGCCTTGTTAAATAGGTGATGACGTGACAGCAGCATTGAAGTGTAGACCTTTTTCTATACATATTGAGAAGCTGAGGAAACTACAAAACTGATTTCCTCACTTGAGTCTCGCAGCATCTAATGGAGCAGATATTGTAGCCGGCTTTTGGTTCGAGCTAACTCTGGTTAGCTCATCCGATACTGGCCGACACCATCTTTATCTCTGGATAATCCACAAAACATCATTTTTATGAACTTGGATTTTCTTGTATCATCTGCTGCCTCTTCTGCTTCACTCCATGTCCGGACCGCAGCTCTGCAGAGTTACTGTTCTGTCACCGAAGTGACATGATGCTGCAGCCAGATGTCTTCCTCCGGGATAAAAGAAACTTTTTGGAGAATTTTTTTTTTTTTTTTTGGAAAGTGGAAAGCACAGACTCTCAATTAACTGTCATCACTAAGTAGGCGGTTTATTCTGAGTAATACCTTGATAGGAATTAATCTCAACATTAGCGGTTTATGTGCAGATGCCAGTTTATAGAAGTACAGAGATACCGTTTTATCATTCTGTAATATGGAGAAATATGTTGTAGGGGGAAAAAAAAAAAATATCCCCAGGGAGTGATTCTGTGGCCGGGACATTATTAAGGCCAGTAATGTCAAGTACTCTGACAGCTTACTGGCCAAGTTCACTGTGAGAAATTTGGCACTTGCAGCAATTTCTGGAGTAATATGAATGTTTAGAGTGTCGGGCTATGCAGGAAGATATAACCCCCCCCCCCCCCCCACCACCACCACCACCACCACCACCAAAAAAAAGAAGAAAAAAAAGGAGTATAACATTTTCATCAAATGTGGTGACTTTTAAAAGTTGTCGCCCAACATTTCACATCAGCACTCCAGCTGCGTGCTGCCCTGCTGGTTTTGCATGTGAAATGGCCACACAGCGTGCAGGAGTTTTCCTCACATCCCATAAGGCCTTTCAGTCTTGATGACTGTTTTTGATGATCCCCGTCACTTCCCACGGCTTATTTGGCCTTCGTTCGGCGGCCAGACATGTGAGGGGAAAAAACATTTTCTGTCTCTTTAATCTGCCTCTGCTGGGAAAAAAAAACAAAAATGCAGCATTACTATGCAGGAATCAAGATCTCGCGCTTTAAGCGCCTACTTATCCATGAACAAGTGCTTCTTTTTTTTTTTTTAAGCTTGTTGTTATGGTGATTTGGCGGTGAGCTGTGTAACCCGTCGCTATGGTAACACAAAACAACTAAACAGCAACCTGTGTGTTTGTGGGACAGTGATGTGGAGGAAACCTGAAGCAAAGATATTTATTTATCCCTCCTTTTAAAAGAGAAGCCCACACTGGCAGCACGGCGGCCATGACACTGTGAAGGGCCTCCATACAATCAACCAAAAGCTGCTGTTGCTGTTTTGTCTTTGTTTTTTTTATTTGAATAACATCACAAGCTGTGGATAAGCTGCGAAACCAAAATGTCACATGGGTCCCGTGAGGAGGGTGGATATGAACGGTGATTTAGCCGCGGCCTCTTGACACAAACATCGGGGTGTATGATGTCATGCCAAAGTATTTTCCTCTTGTGTTGTGAAAGAGGCAGCTGAGGTCGGTCTAACTTTTTTTTTTTTCTCTCCTCCTTTCTTTGCTCTCTGGCTGGTCGATGTTGTCGTGCAGAGCTTACGCTCAGATTTGAGTTTAGCTGATTCAAGCCTGTAAAAATAAACATGGACCAGACATGAAACTGAGTGTTTCTGACTGAGAAGTGGCGCAGCGTACTTTGGCTTTTTCTCCCTGTGAAGGACGATGAAAAATAAATGATGTGACATCTGAACTGTCAACAGGAGCCCAGAACAAACCTTCACTTATGTCGCCTTTATTCTGACACCCTTTCTTTTTTTTTATTCTCATTTGATAGACGAAAAATATGAAAACATTTATTTCCACGAGGACAAGCTGTCCAGGTTCAATAGGCTGACTTCTTCTTTCTTTTGCTAATACATCAAAAAAAAAAAAAAAAAGAATGAAGGGCATTAACGGATGTTTTAGAAAAGACCTCCAGCTTTTAAGGTGGAATTTTTTCACGTGTTAATCAGTGCAGGAGTTGAAATTAGGAACTGATGCAGGTTAAATGCGAGAGTTTGGAGTGTTACGTGTGTTTTATTGACTCTCTTGAAGGACGTCAGCTTCAGTCATGACTGAGTCATTGATTCTTTCAATGTGAAGCAGAACATCTGATGATATTCTGTCGCCACCTTCTGCAGCACTGAATCACCACGAATCAGACTCAACCACACTGGATCGACACGCAGAATTTTAAGTCATTGTTTAATTGGCTATTAAATGAATCCACATCATGGTGATCCAAATATTCGCCAGGTCCAAGAGAATCCAAACCCAAAGAGCCAAACAAGGCGGTGGGTGGCTTTCGGTTTAAACAGGATGTAGCTGAAAGAACTCGGGCTCACTAATAGTTTTACTTGAACAAACGAAGGTTACAAAAATGTTAATAACATGACTAAATGGAGTGCAAACCCGCGATGGGATCAAGAGTCCCCCCTCACCGGCAGGGGAATTTAGTGATCAGGGAGGGAAATCACTCACCGCAACAATGCCGCCTTCGGCCTCCCAGCAAATAACACGCATGTCTACAAAGCAGTCTTATTTCCCCATTTGCAGCTTTTTCCCAGGAGGCAAATGGAGGTCTCATTTTCATTTCGCCACCGCGAAGAAGAAGAAAATAAAAGTTTAGCTGATCGCCCATAAATTAAAGTTCATTTATATTAAAAATCAAGCACATTAACAGCCACGCGACCTCATCACAGCGCAGGAAACTTCTCAAATTCCTGAAATAGAAACATTAACAGTATGATTTCTTCATGAAGGTGTGAATCTGTGAGAGGACGAGCCCGTTTGTTCATTTACAGAGTTTTGTTGGGGTTTTTTTCCCTTTGTTTTACTTTTAATTATACAGTCATGAAAACTGAATTATTATAATTTGCAGCTCATCTGAATCAAGCAGATTAGAAGCTTTAGCAGTTTTGTGTGAGTAACAAAGAGACAATTCAAAGCCTTTCCTGAGGAGCCGTTTGGAAAGAGTTCGGCCACACATTGAGCATCATCATTTCATAGGATTGCTGTATGTTTTTTCGCTTTAATGATTAAACAGCCTTGAAAAGAGTCTTTTGTGTGTGGAGAGGAACTTGTTTACAGGAGGCTGTGTGTGTTTGTGTATGTCTGAGATAGGAGAAGGGCCACCATGTCGTCCTTCACAGCAAATTACTTTAACAACCTGGAAAATAATTTAAACCGATCGGAGATGCCGATTGTATTCACGTTACAGGAAGTAGTTGAATGAGACTCGCCGGAGCTGCTATAAGTGTCTTGTAATCACGTTAAAGGAAGTTTTTTTTTTGTCCAAAGCAGCATTGAACACGACGGGAAACACAAGCAAGCAATCACTTCTGGTTTTATGTCCAAGCAAAGTGACGAGGATAATCTGGCTAAACTATTGGCTTGTGCACAACCTGTTTCACCATCTGTCTGCTCATATTTCTCGCCCCATCTGACTTTGCCGTGGCTGTGCCTCGTTCCCAGAACGTGGTGAATTTGGTGAGTTAAAAATCCACCTCACTCATATTTATCTGAGCCTGTGCTCTTTGGATCACGTGCAGCGTTTCCCATAAATGTGAATATACAATATATTCACATTCAAGTTTAAATCACAGGAATGAGGCACATTGTTGAGGAGGCTGACGTTATTCTTTGGTCACAATAAACAGGAGGGCTGCTATTTATCTGCAGTAAGTCCCACATACAAACACTTCCTGCTGCCGCTGTAAACACCAATGTATGAAGGGCAAACAGCAGAAAATGATTCCCCCCTCAACGTTAACTCTTGTATCCAAGCCAATGGGCACTTTTCAGCAAAAATAAATGCAGAATATATGTGTAATACAGATTTATTGCATAACAATGAGTTACCAGTTGCTTTTTTTTCCTTTTTTGGATCAAAGAAAAATCTCAGATTTTATTTAAATGTGACTTGCTAATTAATGGCCAACACAAGACGACTTAAAATCTAGAACTGTTGGAAGAAGCTTTGTCCACTGCAAGTTCAGCAGAGCCACATTATCCCCAGAGGACTGTAATTAGGGCTCCGCTGCTGAATCTGGTCAAATGCAATGAAAGTCTGCCTGCATTCACTGCAACTCACAAATCAGCATAAAGTAACGTTAATTAGACTCACAGTGATCACAATAGAAGTCGGGATAAAAAGATGGGCTTTCGCCAGGACAGCGAAATTAGAGTCACAAAACCTGAGAAGTTTTTGAAATGAGCCTCCTTCCACCAGAATTTATCTTCAGCCCGTGACTGATAGTCCGAATAACGTGAGCACTTTCTCCTGTCGGTGAATTGCATGCATCAGCGTTGTCCTTGCGCTCGTCAGGGCAAAGCCATTGACAGATCTGTCAAAATGATGGTATAAAATGGGGGTAAATTGAGTGTAATGTGAGTCACTGTCTCACTTTAATAGATGTGACTTATATGGTTTCTTTCATTCAAATCAGTTACACTCTGTTCCTCCTTTTTTTTTTTTTAGAAGTTTTTTGTTTTTTGTTTTTTTTTTTGGTTGATGAATTTGGGGTTTATTTCAGAAGCGCAGCCTCTTTGTTGAAGGAAATGTCAGTATATCAGATAAACACGTTCACACAATGCTCTTTAAATAAGATAAAGCTTTATCGATCGCTGGTGTTGAATCAGCAGATGTTGGGGTCAAGAACAGGAGTAAAGTGGAGTTAAACGGTGAAAACAGAATCTGAAACAAGCAGCAAAACAATTAAACGAATGAAAGACAATAAATCGTCATAAAGGATTTAATTATTCAGATAACATAAATATTTTGTATGGAAAAGAACTTTCAGACGCTATACAAATTAATTTACTCAATTATATAAAACTGGATTAATAAAAGGACGTTTTTTCACAGCTGAATGTCAACAAATCAAATTTTAAAAGCTAACGAGAAGACAGTTCAATTAATCAAGTAACGCAGTAAATCATTATATTATACGATCCCTCTGCATAGGAACTCCTTTCTTGCAGCAGCTGCTGGATAACAGTGTGAGGCTCGGTTTACCTCACACAGTGTATCCCCAACAGGAACGCCTGTTGTCTAGAACTCTATAGATTGCCTCAGCGTCGGATCGTATTGAGGCACAGATCATGCTGCCACAAGGCATTTGCATCCTTTCATCAATACACTAGAAACGCAGGCAGCAGCTGAGGCTGCAAGGCTCCATTTGGCAGCAAAGGAACAGGAGGCGGGGGCCGTGTTGAGAGCCGCAGCTAAGCTGAGGGCTCTGCTACACATCTGCAGCTCCGCAGGTCAGCTCGGGATTCAAACCTCTGGCCTCCGTGCGTCCTCTCAACTTTTACACACTGAGCTTCTTTGTTTGACCCGTTCAGCCTCCGAGCGTTCAGAGGCGGCGAAGGTTCGGGATAAGATGGCGACTGATGATGAGAGAGCGAAACAACAGCAGCTAAATAAGAAACAAGAGTTCACTCTACGCACGACCAACCGCATGAACGTAAAGTTAAAAATGTATTACAAAATTCAAAAAGAGGTCACGAGCACTAATCGTATCATTAGATTTTTTCACAATGTGTTCCTTTTTTTTTTTCAACATCTAATTATTGAGATGAGGTCACAAGCACTTCATCAATTCAGTCCGTGTTTAAAACTGTTTCAACACACAACCGTAAAGTGACAATGACAAATATTATGCTCAATAGGATGAGCATAATTCATTCGCAGAGTGTCAAAAATCTGTTACCGGACTGCCATAACCAATAAATGTAATGAGCAGAAACCAACGACAGGAAGAAACACGTCCAAATGTTCTGACTTGTCAAGCGTGCATTTGAAAATGTTAAGCGGCAATTAGTCAAAATATTATGTAAATCACAATATGGCCAAGTGCAATATCCAAATTGCAGGAAGCATTAAGGAGCAGCAGGACTACAAATTATATTCTCCAGATGTAACATGCTTGTTTTTGTACAACTAAAATCATCAGCACTGTTTATTTATTTATTTTCAGTGTGAATTGCAGACAAATGATTGATTATTGCCACTGAAACTGTGAGCAAGGTTGGTTCAGTTCACTGATGGTTAATGAGAATCTCATGACAAGATGCAGACCTGACAGTCGTGATCTTTTTCTAAAGGATTGTCGAAGGTATCACGAGAAGTCAGAGACATTTATACCGACGTGTTGCACGCTGTTAGCTTTGAGAAATGCTCCTGCAGATCCTTCGGTCGTTAGTCAGGAGGCTCTGTGTTTGTTCCTGATGTATGTGCCTCATCAGCTAACAATGGCTGAAGCCTTGCATCATAAATGTTAGCTCTCGTGATCAACACAAGGACACGGCGGCGGCGGTGGGAGGGGGTGGGCAGAGATAGAGCGTGTGGGCGGTGACATATTGTCTTTGGGTTTGTTTTTATTTTTTAGCTTTCCAAAGAGTTCCTAAAACAGAACATGAAATCTTTTTATCCTGCCACACCTGTAAATAATTGGTTGGTAAGAATTTGATGTCAAACAGCAAAGAGTCATATCCAAATGATGCCCTTTAATCAGACGACCACCCTGTTATGATGTCTTGGCTCATGCGTTGCCTCCAAACAGCCTCCACTGGACCAGGGAACTGATCATATGAATTATGGATGATTTTTATGGGTGCAATTAAGGATCAATGATGAGACAGTCCTCTTCCCACTGACGGTGTCACCCCAGTTATATATTCATCCTTTTTAATCGGAAAATTATGCCTCATTAGAGCAGTGCTAAGAATTTATTGTGGAAATTCACCACTCCTCCTCAACCTAAATCACAGAGAAAACCCTCAATCTCCTCTAAATTGAGACCCCGTAGATTCACCAGATTGCATCCCGGTGTCAGACATTTCATGCCCAGCGGAAGACATTGATTGAGAATCGAGAGCAAATTTCAAAATGTCTCCCCAAAGCCCACACAGAGAGGCCCTCCTCTCCACTTAGATATTGAGTTTGCAAACAAAAAGCGTTCCACGAGGGGCTGCAGAGAGTCACAAATTCAAATGCCATTCATTTAGTTTTCCAAGATAGATAGATAGATAGATTGCACACAGTAGAGAGCTCAGCTCAGTGTCTTTGTGTAAGTATCGACACACCAGGGGAAGCTTGCGATCTATCAGCCTCTGGGTCAAAGGTCCTGCAGACTTCTCCTGCAACCACACAGTTTTGAAAACTTTTCCAAAGAGTGATATCAGGATATGTGCGAAAACGCTGTGGCCTCCACCCACAACGCCCTCACTCCGACACCGGGACACACAATGGGAGGTGAGAACGACAGGATGCTGGGATGAATGTTTAGGAATTGCTTCATTTACCTTTTGACGCTGTTGCTTTTTCCTCTAGTTGTTTTTCATGTCAAACACAATTCATGATGTCACCTCCTCCGTGGAGCCGAGAAGCACAGATGCTGCATCTGTGACTTAACCAACCCTCATCACCGTCGTTATCATCTGTCTGAGAACTCAATGCAGTCAGATTCACCAGAAAATAAACACACCCAATACAGAAGAAGTGTGCCAACAGAGCGTTTCCGCGATGGCTATTTTTCCGTTGTCGTCATTTCCTTGTGCCGGGTGTGTGTGCGTTGTGTGGTTGTATGGTTTATATTTGCAGCACATTTGTTGTCGTATGTTCTCTCAGTTCTGAAGCAGCAGTGCGTCGGGGCCACCGTCGTCTCTGCTCCATTGAGATGGCGGCCTCACATGGCATGATTACAGACACACTCATTCACATCTTAGATCTGTTAAATCTGATTGGAGTGCAAACGGGGAAATATAATGCAGCAAAACGTACAGCAAACGGCTGGTAGAGTGACTGATTTGCTCCACTTTACTCTCGATCACCAGAGTGATTTGATTTCATGCAAACGCACGAGCTGGACAAGCCTTCCTCAGTGCGACTTAAATCTAATTATCATCTGCCTGCACGGAGATGAAGAGTGGTAAATATACAAACTCAGCACGGGCCTGACTCGGATGGAAGACGTAGGCATTCGTTGGAGAATGGGGGCCGACATAAGTGCTAATGCATCGCTCCTCCTCAGGCTAACGTATCTGTTCATCTCGCATTTTGTGCTGCTTTCACAGCTAATTGAGTGGCGATTCACCATTTTCGATCCTGGGTCTCCATTTGAATACGCATCTGCGTGAACAGGGAGGTGTTGCAGCCTGGGGGGCTTTTTTTGTTGACTGAAGCGAACTGAGGTATCATTCCACCATTTCGAATGTAATAGCGGTGTACTCACGGCAGAGTTAAGGAAGGGAGAGAGGAGAGTGAAGGGTGATATAAAGATCGATAAGGAAACCCTTGGCGCTGGAACATTAGTAATGCTGCGAGGATGCTCCGTCTCTCTCTAAACCCTCTCTACAATTTTTCCTGACCTTTTACTTGAGGAGACGTTTATGCACTTCTCGTTCTCAAGATCAAAAGTCTGCCCTGCTCATAACATCCTCTCTATATATTTCCCCCCGGCTTGGCAGCCAGCTTTTACATTTTGACAGCTTTTGTATCGGTAGTGAGATGTGAAGTTAAGTGTCCTAACAAGGTTGTTTAGTGTTAGTCTGCTGAACGCTTCGGGGATTTGAGAAACACAACAGATACTCACAGATCCTTCTAAATCAGACATAATATGCAGCATACCTTCCATCCATTATTTGGGTGGCAAAAAGCGTCGAGTGGTAAACACTCATTATCTCGAGAATTTATGTTCACCACACTCTTTTTTTTTTTTTTTTCCCGCCCGCATGTTTAGCTCCAGAGACTCTAGTGAGGCCTAATGCTGCGTTCAGACTCGGCGCAAGTTAAGATTTTTAATCTGTCTCCTTTAGTGAGAGTGTTTATAAATTTCTTGCATAAAACTGTTTCTGCATGAGCCTCTCAGAGAAAATGTTAAAAAAAAAAAAAAAAAAAAAAAGCCTTTTGGATTTATTTCAAGGTTAATGTAGTTTTAAAACACACACACACACACACACTAGTCCAATTAGTGGATTGATGATTAAATCCTCCACTGGGATAAATCAGTAGTATTGTGGTTTGAATAATTAGCTCTTTTTTTTTTTCCAATCCAAAGTGTCTGTCATCGTGGGCTGTTTCTGGCATTACAGTAGATGTGGCACGGCACCGCTTCAGCCTCAAAGTGCCCCGATACTTCCATTAATTGGCATCAGACAAAGTAATCTAATGAATAGAAAGTGCCCTTAGAGTAGACACCGACTCATTCCCCCACCACACGCACAGAGCAGATGTTTCACGTAATGGGAGCACAACAGGAAGAGAATTCAATTCAGTTTGGCCCGAGGTCTAATAGGACATCAAGTGGAAGAGGAAGGCGATTGGGTTTCACACTGGAAAGCCCATCTGTGTCCATGCTCCACTTCAAACCCACCTACCCAGTCATGTTGTTCCACTCAAAGGAGACAAGAGCACCCCGATGCATCGTCGGCTCTAATCACCTTCTCAAATGACACCAAGAGGCCTCGGGGGTTGAGAGCAGAGGGGGCGAAGATTTGCTTTGTTTGATGGCATTTCAATGCGATGTATTGTCACTGTACAGTTTCATTGCATTCGAAGGGGATTAGGAGGCTCCTGGGAGGTGGTGGTCAGGTGACCTTCGGGCACGACCAGAAAGTAACAGCAACGCCGTGGTTTTATAGTTGGAGGAAACAAACCACCGCACCTCTGGCAGAATGTAACAGTGTTAACACACCAAGTGACCTGTTACACTGCTGGATCTCTGCAAATGTCCTCATCTCATACAACACGAAGGAAGGAATTTACTCTCAGATCACGTTCGCAGTAGAAGAAGACTAAGTGGCAGTCATTTTTCAGTGAGAGAAAAGCGTTATAGAATATATGTTTATCAAGGTAGAAGGAGGGGAAGTTGATGTCTGTGGGTCCAGTGGAGGGAAGCTGGGACTCAGTTCAAACATGCTGCTTAGGATGTGAAAGGAAAGAGCCTTCAATTAGTTTTGGGGGTTTTCTAATTAGAAAATAACCACTTCTGTATTTTACCACAGTCTCTGGGTCATGAGTTGACATTGCCAACATTTGAACCTGAGTTACTTTTCTTCCTGTTCCTGCTACACTCGATACTTTGCAAATCACTAATGAGTCAAATATTATTATTGTTATTTTATTTATTTATTTATTTATTTAGCTTGCATGCACAATAGCTTGGTTGTAGTCAGGTTGAACCAAAAAATGATCCTCCAGGTTATTTTGCTCGTATCATCCGCAGAAGATCAGCGTCCGTTTTATTTTATCTGGGTTTTGTTTGGTTGTCTTTTCCGTTGGAGAGTTTCTCGACCGTTTAAGTGGACTCTGGATCTGTAAGCTGTTGCTTTTCTGCTGTAGCCGTGCTTAAATGAGCAGCTGCAGCTGAGAGACGCAGTCAGGAGTCGCTGTTTTGGATAACAAAAAAAAAAAAAAAAAATTAATTAAATACCAATAAAGCCACTAGCAAGCTGCTAACCATTTCGTCTTGGGCTGTTTGACCAGCAGCAGCTTCTTGTGAGACACATGGAGACACGTTCTTTGAAGAGCCTTCCTCTAGGCCGCCTCAACGGTAGTTTTGGTGGCGGGGGAGTGCCACATTCACTTTTAAAAGTCCCAGCAGGTCCGGCCATTCAAGGCTTCTGAGAGCTCCAGGCTACTGCCGCCTGAAGACATAATGAAATAGATGGACGAACTCTGCTCAAATATCTACTCACTTTTTAAAGATGGCAATAAAATCATATCTCTCTTTAAAACCCTTCTTTGATATGGGCATTGCAAGGCACGTCTGTCTGCGTGGCATATATTTTATCCTTGACGAGGAGCCGTCATGTGTAAAATAACGGTGGGAGAGCTGTGAAGCTGTTTGAGGCTCTGGGAGAGGAGCCCCTTCAGGAAGTTTGTGGACGGCTGCATATATTTTGCCACTTTTAATTCCGATCCAGGGGAAGAAGGGCTCTTCTTTCCAAACACACACACACACACACAAACTGGACCATGTGCACATTCCTGTGAGGCAGAGAGCTCTTGGTCGATAAAGACTAGTCAGCCTCTAAGAAACCTCTCTCGTCATTATAGTTCCTGGAGCCTTCTCTATGGCTACAACTGCTCATTTGTAAGTGCGAGATGTTTGCATGGTTGTGGGTTCATCTTTTGTTGCCCCCACCCCCCCACCCCCGCACTCCCTAGTGTTTGCCATTCAGTTTATGGGGCCACACACACACACACACACACACACACTCATCTGTGGATCCCACTCTCTTTTATTATGGGAATTCCAGGCACATGTGAGTGAAGCAGGGAGGCTTTCCAGATACCCCTCCCCCCCTCCGACCGGTATCCCCTCATTCTCATGGATTTCTCATGGGGCTAAAGCAGACGAAAAGGGAGGGGGGGTGAGGAGGGAGGAGGAGGAGGAGGAGGGAAAGAAGGAGGAGGAGGTGGAGAAGGAAAGGAGAGCTAGGCTAATTCATCAATAATCTTTACCTAATCCCTCTCTCTCCTGCTCCCTCTCACTTACTCTTACTCTTAGTCTCTCTCTCTCTCTCTGCCTGGAGGCATTCAAGCAATACATCCATCCCCCGCCCCGCCACCTCACACACACACACACACACACACACAGCCCTTATACTCACACTTGCATGCACACACACATAAGAGTCTGCCTAAACACGTCCAGAGGGAGAGGATGAATCGAGCTGCAGAGTGTTATTTCTTTCACCTCCGTGTGTGTGTGGTGGTGTAAGCCGAGTCTTCTGAGGGTTGTGTGTCTTCTCTGCTCTGACCGGGAGCTAAAATGGTGATTATAGACTAGAGACTAGGTGTGGCAAGATGGGGCGGCGTCAGAGGCTTTGTCTGTAGTTCCCGTACAGCCCACCAACCAGGGAGGAGGCTCTGCCTGTCTATCAGAGTCTGTCCTGGAGCCATGCTCAGTCTGGGACCGGGAGAGCCGCTGCGTGGGGCTGAACCACTCTTAAACCAGGACCTAAGCCACGGGAATTAGACAAGCACAAGTTCAAGAAGCCCGGTGGAACCTTTGTAGCCGGCAGCAAGACGAGGACCAAGTGAAGAACTGCTGGAGCATATCACTATTTTCAGTTTTTTTTTTTTTTGTTTTTGTTGTTTTTGTTTTGCTTAGTTTTTTTGTCTTTCACGCTCATTTATTCTTCTTGTGCAACACATGACAAAGATTTTCTGAAGAGGGACTCAGAAGAGAAACTTCTGTGGAATGCTTGCTGAGTGACACAACCAACCTACCCGCTTTTCTTTGGGGGGAATTCAAAAGATCCTGTTGATTTTTTTTTTTTTTTTTCTTTCCTCCCCACATTTAAAGGATGAGATTTCAATGATAAAACCATTTGGAATATGGGACTTTTAAAATATGATTTGGACCATGGGGACAGGCAACTCTGTTTTTGTGCTCAGCTCTGGGTAATTTTGATAAGTATGTCACATTTATTCTGTTTGTTCTGCGATGATTTTGCCCTACTTTGTCACTGTAGTCGTTTAGGTGTTAAGCTATGTTGACTTGTTTTTCTCAACAAGTGCAGTGGAGAGTGTTGAACATCAGCCCCATTGAAACAGGAATAATGTTTTTCTGAAACTTAGACTTCATGTCCCTTGGCAGTTTGTCTCTTTATTTATTTTTTTTTAAAAAAGATTTAGTTAAATGTGGGGATTAATTAATCCTGGCAGGAAACGCACCAAATCAGTGTGTGCACCCTGTTAACATGAACCTGCTGCCTTTCCTCTGAATGCTTGACATGCACTGGCCAGTTATGAAATGATAAATGTTTTCTGAACTTTTTCCCTCCTCCCTCTATGGCTGACTGAGTAGAGCAGACCTCTGTGACTTCCTGTTCATCCATGGTTTCATTTCGCTGACCTCATCTTTTTTCTTTTTTTTTTTGTCTCACAAACTGTAATGCTGTTTTCAGACTCAGTGATAGAAGTCAAAGGTGAAAGGTTTGAATGTTTTAACCTCCCTCTCTCTTCTCCTTTCTTTGTGTACAGCTCTTGCAGGTAAAATCTTTCCAACTAGCTCGGACGCCCTCCTCACTTCCTCAGCGATGACAGCCAGTCCATCACCGCCCAATGTCTACCTTCCCGCCAACTTTAAGATGTCCAATGCACAACTGGCGTTCTTTCTGCGAGAGGCTCAGATCACAGGACAAACTGTTGGCAGCGGCACGAAGAGCAGCAGCAGCGGTCCCAGCACTGGACACCCGCTGCAGAGGTCTGAGAGTTTTGTGGTTTTCCAGACAAAAGACCTCCCTGCCATCAACATAAGCTTTGGGCCTTATGCCCGTGACCAGGCCCTGTCCAAGGAGTTGCTGCAGCCAGCCAGTCCACTGGATATTCCTGGCCAGCTGACAGTCAACTGGAAGGTTAGGGCCTTCATTGTCCAGACCCGGGTCTTCTCCAACAACCCCACCGTCCAAGTGTTTTTCTACATTGCCGGCCGCGACTGGGATGACTTCAAGGCTCAGGACAAGCTACCCTGCGTCCGTCTGCATGCCTTCCGGGATGTCCGTGAAATTAAAACCTCCTGCCGCATGAAAGGCAACCTGGCCCAGTGCTTGGCCCAGCTGGAGCTGCCTCCGTCCTGGTTTAACACCAACGTGGCCCCGCTGGGCAGGAGGAAAGGCTCTGGTGACGGGCTGCTGGACGGGCTGACCAGCGAGACCCTCCAGGCCGAGCTCTACTACACACTCCATGAGCCTAATCTGGAAGGGGAGTGCAGCGAGGGTTCGGGTCACCGGGGTGGCGTCTCCAGGGGAGAGCCTCTGTCACAGCACCCCCTGCTGCGCATCGGCAGCATCAGCCTCTACCAGGCCAATCAGGAGCAGCTGCTGGTGGACAAGCAGTTAGACCAAAACATGTTCCTCAGGCTGCCGGAGAAGCCCCTGAAGCCGGGAGAGACCCTCAAAATCTCCCTCTACTTGATGCCCAACTCCACTGTCGAACAGTTCAGCCTCAAGTAAGTCCTTTAACACAGTACCATCCATCCTGTCTCCTTCCATTCCACCATGCATGTGTTCATACTGACACCTCTGGCCTTTCAACGTAAACACTGAGCTGCAAAAGCTCCATCTGCAAATTTTCCCATTAACTTGCGTGCTGCTACTATGTACGTACCATTGAGAGATAATTTGCCTTCTTCCCAGGAGAAGTCAGCCAACCTTAGTCATTTCCCTCCTGTCATAAGCTGCAGCCTTATATCTCTCCTTGTAATTATGCTCACACATAATCGTCTGCAATTTGTCCAAGGTCCACACTCAAGGCAGTAAACAAAGCTATGCAGCGTGTTCGTGCAGCATCTTGTGAAGTCCCCAGTGGACACTCTGATAAGAAATATTGGATTTACGTGTCCAAATAGCCCACCATTACTGAAACAATTATCGCTGCGCTGGATGTCTTTATTGCAGGCTCATAATCAGCTGCACTCAAAGCAGCATAATTAAATAAAGGTTTTTACATAACGTCACAATTAATTGTAGCATTTTATGATGGCAGAAGATCATGGTGCGCGTGTAATTGTGGCCAACGTTGTGTAGTTGCAATTCATGCAATATTCCCTCTCTTGGGCTTTTAAGTACACGAGAAGCAAAAAACCATTTGTGTTCATCTCAGGTCCAAAGAGTCAAACAGGCATGTAATCACGTGTTTTATCCTTTTCATTCATTTCTCCTCCACCGAGCCGAGTTCTGTGTCCTCAGAGATTAAAGCCAGGTGAGATAAAAAGGGGTTAAAGGGGCAGCAGTGCTGCACCACTGCCACCACTTCACCTTCTGAAGTGGTGGCATACCTCTGTCACATTTTTACCCCCCCCCCCCCCCCTCCTCTCAGGATGGGATCGTATGAATAGTTTGCAGTGAACTGCTGCTCGAAGCAGTTCGTGTTTTAAAGCACACGACCTGTATTTGACCAGGTGATGACTGTGGACACTGATATTTCATGCTCCTGCACTTTTACTGCAGTGAAGGACAAACGTGAATCCAACAACATTATTGTGATTATTTTTAGCCGTCTTTTTCAACTCGTGTTGCAAAGGCATCTCTGCCTGCAGCAACATATGACACGTTTTCACCTTAAAATACTACTAATAATAACAATAGCTAAGAAACATGCAGATAATTCAGCCAAATACTTAGAATGCATGTTTAGTGATATTTCTATCATCCATCATACCTATGAAACAATGAAATAGTCTTTATAGCTATTTTATATAATGTTTTAATTAGCAATCATGAAATTCATTTAATTAGCACTTACGGTATTAAATTGACTTTCATAGAGCTGAAATGTAAGGTGTGATTACATTTAGATATGTGTAATTTATCCTTTTTAGCATATAAATGAAAAAAAAAAAAAAAACCCAAACTAAAACAAGACCTCATCATCTGAGAGCAGTCAGAGTCTTCTAAGGTGCTTTCGTTGGTTTAATGTGTTCCAGCCTGCTTGACGCTGAACCAGGTGGAACTGGATTTCTGGTTTAGTGCTGTGTCAGTTGAAAATGCACAATTTAAGTACTCCCCCCAAAAAAAAACAGGGACGTGCATGGCAGATAGTTATGAAGATAGCCCTTCTACTTTCTGGAGTTCCTCACCACCTTCCTCATATTTTCCCTCGTCTGGGCTCAGGTTTGTGTTCTCTGACTTCAGAACTGCGCCTCAGAGGGGAAGGAATATCCATTGTAGTAAATAATATTTGCCAATGTTAAAATTGTGAATTTGACCCTCCGTCTGGTGAAAGAGCCGAGGGAACATGAGCTCGGCTCTCCGGTCTCTGCACCACGTTTTCCTCTCCTCCATTGTCAGCACAATATTCAGCGCTGGAGAATAAATGATTGCTTGCACTTGACAAAACTTGAGGAAAGTGAGTTTCTCCTCCGCTCGTAGGCGTGACGGCAGCAGGAGGAACAGAAACAAGAAGCCATTACCAACTAACTCAGGGCTGATTGTTGTGTGTAATCTTAGCAGAATCTCCCACAGACCTTAATGTCGAGAGCTGCAGAGCATTAATTAACCCTCCATAAGTCGTTAAGCTCCGACTGAAAAGCAGCAGGCTGTCTCCCTGACAAATGCTGCATTAATAATGATTCTTCCTACTGTAAACACGTCGAACACCGAGGCCCCATCTGGTGCTTTTTTTTTTTTTTTTTTAAACTACTGTTACAAAAATATGCGACCTCTGAGTTCCCCTGGTGATTGTTATGACATTTCTGCATCAATTGCTTCCACATGCACATAAAAAGATTTCAGTCAGTGAGCCATTCTAAATAATTCTAAATTAATTTAGCTAAAACTTTGACCTACGATCGGCCTTCTCCCCCTAGCACAGCTACCTCTGCATTCACTGCCAACCTAGTCCAACCTCATCCAATATTTTATTTATTTATTGTATCTCATTGCAGAATCTATCATCCTTTGGAAAATGACTTTTAGAAATGGTGAATGTAGGTGAACTTTTAATGAACGTGAAGTCAAACGTCACTGCTGTGTGAAGCAATGGAAACACATCCACCTGTATGGATCGCGACAATCGCTGGCTGTCTGAACTTGTTTTTAAATAAACTTTCTCTGGTTCACCGCAGTTCGAAGGTGGAAGAGGGCGATCACGGTGTGGATTGACTGTTTTGCTCGTGATACGTCTTACATTCTGTAGAAACCATCATGTGGACGCATGAATTTCCTCAGAAGGGTTCGTTTCACCGGTGTTGCAAATAAATTACACAAGTTCAAGTTCACTCAAGTTCTCTTGACGAGGCCACGCAGCCCCATTTCTGTATTTATTTCTCTACAGTAGAAGGTGTCAGTAAAAACATGTTTTCTGTATCCTGGGGTCTGAAATGAATTCACGATTTCTTGCTTTGGAGTCGCTGCTTGTGTGTTGACAGATTTTTGTAGCCAGTCTGGAGTGCTAACCATTGTCTCATGTATGAGCTACGCTCAGCTGTAACGCCGTAGCCAGCGTAACACAACGGCCTCTGCACTTTTACTGATGTACACCTTCATCTGGAATCTGGATTACAACATAGTTTGATTAAACAAGAGGAGGGACTTCTCTGTGGGAGTCAAAACGTTTCGGAAAGACTCCGTGGCACGAGGAGAAGGATCTGTCACGTCTCCTGCCTCCTGAAACATTTAGCTGAACGTGTTAGCATTCACACAACATTGCAATTCTTAGGCGGTCTGTCTCTCTGAGGCTCTCGCAGGGACGAAAATGAGAAGTGATAAAACAGATCAGTTAAAAAAAAAAAAAAGAGCAAGGGCACAGAGAAGAAAGCTCAGTCTGAGCCTCCTGAGTGACTCGACTCAATAGGGTGTGAATTCAATCGTTCTTGAAGCCAACTGTCGAGTCGTCCGTGTGCATTGAGGAAGATGATTAAAGATGCAATAAGAGGGTGAATCAGAAGGCTTTTCTCTTTCTCCTCTGACTGCTTTGCTTCCACCGCTCCCTCCAGCCATCCAGCTTTTGAAGATCTTTGACTTGTTATCGCCGACGACAGTGTGGCAGGGAGACAGAGGGCAGAGCCGGGAAGCTGTCCTGGTTGTCACACTGTCAGAGATGTGAATGGTGTGTTCCTGCGTTAGTGTGTGGTGCGTAGAGGGATTGGAAATGGTGGGGTGTCCGATGTAATTTCCATGGCCGTGCATTAACAAAACAATAGCTGCCTTGCTATCTGGAATGCTTTGCTTATCCAGACTGAGCTCGCTTTTCTGGGTGTTTCCTTCGTGCATTAAATCTGAGTGGAATTAGCTTTTTCCTGTCAATCATCTGCACGGTTGCGTCTCAGCTTGTGGCACGAACGCAGTAGTGGCTCCATCAACACAAAGTTGTGCACATTATCATCGCTGGAGTGCTGTTGTGACGTTTGTACAGTAAAGGTGAGGCAGTAAGAGGGACTGCTACTAAACCACATACAGTGTTTTTCATATCAGCACTTTCTCAGTTGACTGTATAACCTGAACTTTGGTTGCTACAGCGAAATATCACGCGACTTAGCAGGTTTCTGAATCTCCTCTGGCCCTTTTAGCTCATTGTTTCACTTTTATTCACCTCTGTGACCTCTGCTCTCACCAACCTCAGCTCTGCTGTAAATGGCCTGCAGCGCCACGAGGTAGGTGGACAAAAGTTACCAAGTAGTGGAGATATTGGAGCAGCTATGGAGGCAGATCGCTCTCTCTCTCTCTCTCTCTCTCGCCGTGTGTTGATGGCGACTGTAATGCCACCAATGACACTGCAGGCCGTTTTAATGAGCTAAAAACTGCTCCACAATCTGACAGATCATTAAGAAGTTACTGGCTAAAGCACACGTGTTATCGTAGCATGCGGGCCAGCAGGAGCTTTCAGCCCCAGTAAGTGCTGTTTGTATCCGTGCACACAGATTCTAGGTGGTGTTTTTTTTTTTTCCTTTGTTTGTTTTGTTTTGCAACGCAAGCACAAAGGCGAACCCCGGCTCATTAATGAAATCACAATTATTCTTACTAGGTTCACCTTGCTCTGCCAAAGAGGGAAAATCCAGCTGGTGGACAGCCAGAAATAATGTGTTCGCAAGTTTCATTGGTTGCAGAATATCAAAGGCCGGTGTAAGTAGCTTAACCTGAATCAGACTTGAGGCAGCAGCTGGGTCACTGCATGCATGTAAATGTAGTCAACGAAAAGCTGCCAACTTAGATTTAGGTGACTCATTGACATTTTCGCTGAAGCAAACACAGCCTTGTTTTTGGTACACACACACACACACACACACACACACGCTGCATCCATATTATCCCCATCGCTGTGCACGGTGCAAGGCTTTTGGAAACAGTGCAGCACTCCAGAGCCCTGAGTATGACATGCAGTATTCAAATGCCCTGGCTCCAAATAAAAGCCTGAGGAGAGAGAGAGCGCGGCGGAGGCCAGGGAGAGTGACCCACATTCGGTGGCAACGTCTCCGTCCCCGTCAGCAGGATGGTCGCTTGCTCCTCATAAGGGCACGCGGCAACTTCCTGACCTCGGCCTCTGCTTCCTGCCAGCTATCTTTCTCTCTTCGCTCCATGTCTCATTGTCACTGTCGGTGTCGGCTCCTCTTCCTCCTGATGCTTTGATGGGAAATGTCAACACCTCTTGCCGCGGAGCGTGCGCACGTTCAGATCATATGACTTAGGAAGTGATGCCTCTGCCACGGGGCCGTCTTGTCAGGACACATCGGGTGACACGGAGAAACGCTGTTTATCAGCACTCATCTCTGATAAAGGGAGAAGAGGGCGAGGAGAGGCCTGCCTGTCTCCGAGTGCCTCCACTTTCCCAGCGATAAATAAAACACATTGTCTCTTCGACGCCATTCCTCACCGCTACTGCTTCCTTCCTTCCTCTCTTCCTTTATGTTGTTCTTTCTCTCCTTTCTCAACTGTGAACAAGCAGTTTGAGGTCACGGCAGAGGGGGGATTATTTACCTTTGTGAACTTTAATGTGTGTGAATCTTCTCTTAAAGGCCTGTGGCACAAATCACTGAGGGAGGATATAGTGCATGTGCCAAAATTTTAATGAAATGGGCTGTTCTGAGCTCAAGTTAGTTTTTTAGTGCTTAAAGAAATTTGCTTGTGTCAGCTCTCTATGACGGGCTAAATGCAGATATTTGTGCAATTTTATTCCAGCACTTGGCCGCCACTAAAGAAATTCAAACCCTGTCAAAGCTTGAATAGACAAGCGATTAAACTTAAGGTCATCCTCGTTCACATACATGCTCGACAGATCCTTATTTCTGTTGCATATCTATCGAGAGCTGTTTGTGTTGTAGAGTGTTTGGTAGGTTTTGAGACAAACAAACAGAGACCCAAGCGCATCCTATCCTATCCTAACTGAAACGCTCAAAGTTCAATCTGGGTCAAGTATCCCGTTCTAAATTCATTACCCACTTCTTCGTCCTTTCTCCACCCACGCCAAACTGTTAATATCGTTCACTTTTGTTTTCGTTTAATCAGCAAACACTTCAGACTTCAGGGAGAGCAAACTTGTGCGCTGTTATTATGACCAGGCGCTTATCCTTCTGTTCATTAACCTCTTCGGCCCTGCTGGACCTGCTGTGCACTTTTCATCGCACATGATGAAGACAAAGTATTTTCACAAAATATCCAGCTGAAAAACAGAATCGTGTGTAATAATGAATCCTAGAATCACTTTTTTAAAAATTAATGAATTCCCCTCATTAACTACCTAATTGAACTTAAATGAACCAGTTGTGCTGGAACTTCGTAATGTGCTCTGAATTGTATTTATTTATTTATTTTTTGTCTTCCTTTTTTTTAATCACAGGTCGTGCGATTTTAAAACCATGTTTTTGGAAATAAAACTGCACAATTTCCTCTGCGTCTTCTTTTCTCTTTAAGTCTCAGCATGCAGGCGTCTTTGTGGTCTAAATAGCTTTCATTAATCCATTTCAGTTAATATAATGTGAAATACTACTCAGCGGTGTTCATTCAGCCTCAATCTGCTGAGCCTTTCTGCGTGGGTTTGGTTTTCAAATGCTTTTATCGAGAATTCGTCTGCAGATTGGCGTTGAAAGCCCGGCCTCCGTGGAAATGTGTGTCATAATTATTTCTCCATTTGTGCTGTGTGTTGGTCTAATGGAAGCTGTAATCTTAGAACTGCTGTGCGTTTGTGTCAGCCGTTGGTGGGACATGCAAAATCCTGTCCATCGAAATCATCTGCTTTAATAGTTTGTGTCTTGAAAGTGATTTCCATGCAAGGCAGCCATTCTTTCCCATGCTTTGAGAATCAATTGATCAAAAGTGTGTTTGCTTGACACTGACAGATGGACACACACGGCCAAAGGATATTCTGTTCTTTCCACTTCCCCCAGAGTCTGTTTGAATAGTGCCTGATCCTCCTGCAGAGTGTTTCCTTTATAGACAGAGCCTGAGAGACAAATTGACCAGCTCTCAGAGCTCCTCATTTCCTCGGTCTGCTGGGTAATCAAACAAGCAGTGCTCAGGTGTGTTTTACCACTCTGCTCAGCTTTACCCCCAAGTGCTTTAATATTCTAAATGAATTTCACATTCACAAAACTTTATTTAAAACTTCCTGCGATAACCTAAATCTTCCTTTTTTCTCCGTCCAAACCCATTTCTTAGTTTTTATGTGGACAGGTTTATGTTCAGTCTCAGCTGCGGTTGTGCTGCAGACCTAAGTTGTGATATACTCTGATGCATCTCCAGGAATGAAGACAAATTTTATTTGCTGGTCTTTGCTGCAGCCTCCCAACATTCTGTATTTATGTCTGCAGTTTAGCCCGAGTTAGTCTGTGACATCTTGGTCTGCAAGACGTGTTTGTATAGTAGTAAGTAGCCCCGGTGGTGGTGACTGGAATGGAAGATCTTAAATATTCTTTTTAACACCACATTAAACAGTTCTTATAGCAAGGAGGCTCCGTGTTGTCTATAAGAGCATAAAGTAGAAAGCGACTATTACTTTTGGCTGCTACATTTCCAAGGCTGCATCATTAATGACAGAAAATGACAACCTGCTACAATAAACAGGTTTCTCATTTCGAGTTGTAGAATTAAAATAGTATTTTTACTGTTAAACAGTCAAACGTGCATTGATTGCGATGGTGTGTCACGCCGACATCAAAATAATTTTTTTGACATCCTGACAAATTAAAATCTTTATCTGATCGCAGGGTTAATTTAACCTGACATCCTCCGCAGATTAAGCTTCCGCTGGGATCGCAATGTTCCGAGCGAACAGTGAAATAAAATGTCTGCATTGCCGTGATATGATCAGACGAAACAGCTGAGGTAAATACATTATATCAGACAGGCTGGATCTTTTCTGGAGTGTCACTCTTTCCGAGCCCCCCCCGAGTCATTTACAAGTTATAGAAAAACATTCAAGTATCAG
This sequence comes from Echeneis naucrates, assembly GCF_900963305.1. NCBI lineage: Eukaryota > Metazoa > Chordata > Actinopteri > Carangiformes > Echeneidae > Echeneis > Echeneis naucrates. The sequence continues at coordinate 2,639,941 of NC_042524.1, read as the reverse complement.
CAGAACTGAAGAAGTTTGCTCGCCTCCATTCTTTCCTTATTTTAAAAACAGAAAATGAATCATTAGATCTGTACAGTTTGGCTGCATACTGCAATAACATGAAGTTCACCAGGAAATGAGACACATCTGGAACATCTCTATGGCCAAATGAGTCAAAAGATTAACTTTCTCATGGAGCAAAGTGAATGCTTAATACTCACAAAGCCACAAAATGTCCCTGATTAACAGCAGCTCTGCATGAAGACGGGGCCAAATTACCCCTCACATCTGGGAGACTGATTAATTCATCAGGAAGTGCTGGCTGCAGACGTTGCTGCTCAATGTTCTGTAATCACTTATTGGGTTTAAGGAAGTGCTGCTTTTTTCATTTTCATTTTCTTCCTTTTTTTATTCTTTTTTTGTATTTAACACACTTCTCAAATAGCCGTTGCCGTTTAATGAGACTCTCTCTGTTGCTCTTAATCTGACAGCAGATTCCCAGCCGGGGGGGTAAAACTTTAGGGTGAAAAGCAGGTAGTGAGACAATTGCCCCAAGAGATTATCTTATTTCTGAGTCAGCATCACATTTCTGTCCCCCTTCCTCCACCATTAGATCATTTTCTACGTTCTCAAAGCAGCCCAGCCTGGACTCACAGACTCCTTATCTTCTAAATCTTTGAAGCGTTTGCGGGACAAGAGTGAGATGAGCCATATTTTCCTCTGCGTTCCTCCATTTACCTGTCCTTCCCTCTTTTCATGTTGTCACAGGCACAGAGAAGGTTTTATTACTATCTTTCCCTCCCTCCCTCATTCTCTCTGCCTTCTTTTTTTTTTTTTTTTTTTTATGCCTGCCAAGAGATTTGCAGAGCCAATCTGTAGTAATAGACACGGCTCTACCCAGCGTGAAGGATTGTACTGCCCAGTAGGCTACAGTTTCAAAGGAGGCGATGGTGTGGAGAAGCTGCATCTTTCCACTACAACAGAACTTTTGATTTTAATGATGCACTCTCTGCCTTGAGTGAGTGTTGTTCACAGTTGTTATTTGCAAAGATGAACATCAAATGCTGTACAACAAAAATCAAAAGAGGAGCCGTTTTCCCTCCGACCTCAGAGTGAGACTCTTTAGGCCATATGAAGGTGGAAAAGGACATTCCACTGGTTTTGGATTATTTGACAAAAGGAAGATTGGTTTGGAGCTTTGCTTTCTATCTATCCAGAGATATTTTTAGGCCGGTAAGAACGAACCATTTGTTGTTGTAGGCTTTTATTTACTCAAAACACAGGACGGTTGGAAGTCACAACACTGCAGAGTGAAAACAGAAGTCAGCTCATTCACGACGGTCTATTGAAGGCAGAGCGTTGCTGGTCGGCGCAGATATGAATGCACCTTGGCAGCCTGTTCGTTGCCTTTTATGCAGCATAATGGGAGTAATGGTAAATGAATAACGGCTGAGATAATGCACTGAGAGAACACGGGAAAGTAGCCAATCTCAATGGGAAGAAATTCAGATAAAGGCGCGACGGGGTTAATGCATATTCATAAAAGCCCAACACCCTCCCAGGACAGCTAATCTAATCTAATAATGGCGAATACTTGAATTGTTTTTGCCACTTCCATCTTGGAGGCATAAAGCAGCGTGACGAACCGTTTCACTTTCTCACCTTCTCGCCACTTATCCCGTTTGAAACTGAGAAATATTCGCTGCGGCACTTATGGAGCCCTTTATCTCCTTGTTTGTCTATATAGTATCTTCTGTCAGCGTTTTTGGCATGAAATCACACAAGCAGTCTCGTTGCCTGAAATTATAGCTCCTTTTGTCCTTTTTTTTTGGTCATCGAACTGGAAAAGTCACAGCATTTTTTTTTTTTTTTTTTTCTTTGCCCGGTAGAAGTCGGCATCAATTTCTCTTCCAGCCCATAAACCTCAAAGTCCAGCTGGCACAAGGACTGTTGGATCCACACTCGGTCTTTTTAAGGAGAATTTTATATGAGGCTCTACAGTAATTACCTTGGATCCGACGGCAAACCCCTGGCTGGCCGGGACACCGCTGGACCTCGCCCATCACTCCACGATATTTCCCAGGTGGACTAACCCGCTGCTCCGAGGATGAACTAACCTTCACTGCAGGAGCTGTGGGCTGCATTGTGGCACCGATATTACCATACATCTTCTGTGACAACATGCCCCACGGTCCTGCTCACATATTGGCATGGCATGCACACGCAGTCTGGCTCTTTCTCATTCCTATTCACTCTCTTGATTACGGACCTACACATAGTTCCATACAGACGGACGGAGTGTTAGGGGAAAAAAAAATTAGCTGGTGGGACTAAGTAAACTTCAATGCTTAAGATTTCATAGATTTTTTTTTTTTTTTTATGTTTAAGAATCCAACTTCTGGTACTGACTGTTAAAATTAATCATGCGCCGACATCGTTTCTTTTCCTTTAACAAATTGGAAACTGCTATCGAGTCTGCACATTTGAAAAAATAATTTCCACTTTCCATGTTTCTATAGCAGCTAAAAAACCAAGACATAAAACGGTGAACTTCACCGTTTTCTCCCCTCTCCACTAGACAGCAGTGAACTCTAAAGCAAATGTCACAGATGTGTGTATTTTTATAAAGATCAGTGCTGCAGCCAGAACCAAGCTGGAAGTTTCCGTGGGTGTATATTTCCAACACGGGCACGAAACACGGCACAAACACTTATCTATTCGAAGAATATTTTTAATTATGTGAGATATGAATACATCCAACAGCAAATATGACATGTGACCCCATCTGCATGCCTTCCTTTTTTTGCAACAGGAACCATTTTTTATGTACACATCATCATTATGTATGCTGTAGTGGAAGAAGGGGGGTTAAAGAGAGTTCAAAGGGAGCTGCACAATATACTGCTCTGCGCCCCCCGGCTATTTTTTTACCGTACATCTTCATGTCTTTGCTGCGGTGATGTCTAAAAACATAAATCTGCACTCACTGTATCCGGTCAGTGGCAGTTTCTTTAGCTGTATGCACCCCATAATTTTCCACCCACCTGCCCCTCAACCCGCCACGTGTGAAACCTTCTTGCTTCGTTCGTCTAACTTCTTTGTCGTTGTCAGGCGAGGAGTGGGCTCCACAGTGGAGGTTGTTATGTTTGGCTGATTTAAATTGGAATAATTTTGAGCACACTTCTCGAAAACTGATGCCTCGCAGCAAACTAGGACAGATTTGTTCTGGCCATTTGCTATGCCCTCCCATGCTCTTTAATGTCTCTTTAGCGCTCCGGCTTCCCAGCGTTGCCATGAACTGTGAAGTCATGAACTCTCACGGTTATTTTTATTTTGTATTTTTGTACTTCTCTCATATTTTAAAAAAGACAGCAGTGCATCCTCAAATCATTCGCTAGATTTGGTAGCACGCTCAGAGCAAGCCAACTAAAATGTGTACTTATTAAATTTTCCCTTTTTGAAGTAAGATGCGGATTGGTAACAAATCCAAGGCACATAATTCTCCTTGGCTGTGAGGTTTTAAGGACTGTGGTTGTCTTTGTTGATTCCTCTGTGGGAAGTGTTTTGTTTAAGGAGGTAATTCTTCTCGTTGTAGAACTAGAAAGCTTCCAGCAGCAATGGGACCAAGAGAGACTGAGGAGTGCTGTTATTTCAGGCTCCGACTTAAAGGAGGGGGGGCGTTCTCGATGGAAATTCAGGATTTTGTTTTCTGCTTCGTTCTGGATGCACAATAAGAATAAACAGAGGCCAAATGACAAAAAAAAGGTGAAACTGCTGCCCAGAAGATTATTTCACACACTGACTCTCTGGCTCCTAAAGCTTTTTATTTTTATTTCGTTCCGTTTAAAATTTTCTCTTTTTTTGCAGATTTAACAAAGACAATCTGATGAATGTGTTTGCTCTGATGTAGTAATATTTTCTCACACCTCTATGGCGAATTAGCTCACTTCCTTATCACTTCATACCCAGAACTCAGGCAGTGACTCAGGAAGAGTCCAACTATTGATTATCATCAGCTCTTTCATGAACGTTTGATATGTTTTTCTTACCACAAATCTACATTTTTGTGCGGCTTGCCTCTACTTCTCCTTTACCTTTTTGTTAAGAAAAGTCCCTCATAAATAAAATGTGTTATTATTACCGGTATCTTTATGTATTATCCTTGTTCTACTCTGTTCCTTTGCAAACTGTCATCGAGCAGGAGAAAGACGAGCTTCTGGTCCTGCTGTCAGCAAACAAGATGCCACAAATTGAACAGCCAGTATTAGAAGACACAAAACAATAATATGTCTGTCAGTGACGTCTCACCAAAGCAGCGCTGTGACAGAAATTACGAGGAAACATTTGAGTTTGCACAACATTAGATTCTTCTTCTGAAGTGAAGTGACATGTAATATGTGAGATGACAGTCACTGAGATGTCAAAGCGGGCAATAATAGAGTAGGTGATGTTATGTTGTTGGGTGTCAGGATGGAGGATCATACTGGACACTGACATGCAGCTGGAGGAGAGAGAGAATCGGAGATGTGGAATATGCCAGGAGAAATACTGAACCATGAAGAATCCTCTCGGTAACTAATGCCGTGGTGATTCTTGCTTAAATTTGCTGTAGATATGTTTTAATTGAATTGAAGTCTGCGTCAAATTTACACAACACTTTTATTAACTCAGGCTTTCATGAATCTCGGTTTTCATGATGGATTTGAATCCCCAGAACGAACGGACGGACGGATCGGTCCGTGTGATGGGCTCCTGCTTGAAGTCTAACGTCTCTATTAACTGCGCTCTGTCATCTTAGAGATTACATACAGCAGTGATCCAGACTCTTAGGTGCCTCAGGCAAAGACGCCCAGGAAACAACCCGACCCATTAGGGACTGTTGGCAGACGCTACAATTCCTCCCGTTCACACTTTTGGTAGATGTTACAATTTACAGATGTCCCCTAAACGCCTGTAGCAACACTCGCACACGCTCATCATCGGCGGGAAGCACTTCATCCGGTTTGGGGCCGACAGCAGCGAGCTTTTATGTGTCCTTCAGGCAGCTTTTATGGGGGTGTGTCATTCTGCAAGATGTTTCACCGTGAGGGGCCCAGGTTTGCCTCGCCCTGACAGTAAAGTCCACGGCATACGTGGCTTCCCTTCCTTTACGGGAAACGAGTGGCGGAGTGTAATTAAGTTTCTGTGTGAAGTTTCAACATACTTAGTATTTGTATTCAGTACAGTTAATTACTTCTCCATCAAGCCTGCGTCCATTAGCCCTCAACCCACCCACCAAGCAACAGTTAAAGACTCCAATAATCACCGACTGTTACAGCCCACAGAGCAGAGGCCATTTGAAATGAATTTGACACCCATCCAGTCTTGCACCTTGAAGTGGTCATGCATACTTAAAACGTTTTAGACGGCGAAGCATTCAGGATCCTGAATGTTTCAAAAACAAAGGAGACATACGTAATAAACTGCTTAAATAAGCACTCTGCTTGTTATCACAGCCGAACTGTATAAGTGAAGCAGGAGTGGGTGAGGTATTTATGTGGCTCCAATGCTAATCAGGTCTAATGTCCTCAGAGTCTGCAGAGTATCTCTACTTCAGGATGATACCATTGCCACAGAAACGAGCTGCTTCTGATTGGTCGGCAGGCATCGGAGCAGCGTTAACCCCCTCGGATACCCCCACCTCTCATCAGTCAGGGCTCTGCATAATTGTTTTAATAAGTATTTAAAGATTTTTTTTTTTTTTTATGTCTCTTTCTTCTCTTCCTTCGCTCACACTGAGCTGAATAACAATCCCGTGTTTCTGTGTGTTAAGAGCGCCTGTACTTTGACCCTGGGCACTTACTGTATATTCAATTCAAACATTTCATAATTGATTTAAAAAAAAAATCCATGTAATGACAGTAATTATGATGTATACGATAAAACACTTGCCCCTCCGGGGGAAACATCCCTCTTGCCGCCTCTCTCCTCGACTCCTCTCCGGCCCCCTTCGTGCCGTCCTGACACGTGATTTGTCATCCACTTTTACACCACCTGCCGCGGCCTCGGAAAGGCGGAAGCTTTAAACCTGTTTGCATCAACCCCTTTAAATCCTCAGAGATCAGACAAAGTCATATTCATTTACGGTAAAAAAAAAAAAAAAAAAGTTTTAACAAGGAGCTCATGGATTTTGGTGAGAGGGTGACTGATAGCTCGACCTCAGTGGAGGTATTTTTAGCAAGGGCTGCTGGGTAAGTGAGACAATATGATGGAGAGACTCAGAATATTACAGCACACAGCGAGATCAGTCGTTAGTGTTATTTCCCATGCTAGAGATTATATTTCATTTCCTCCCCATACAAATGCCACCTATATCTTCAGCCTAAAGTCATAATATTCCAATAACACGGCGCACTATCTGTCTGAAATGCCATTAAAGTAATTTCATACAAATCATTTATCTTATGATCACACATTGAGGGGCACCGTTTTGCTTTTCTGTCATCAGATACGGGATTATAAATTCAAACAACCCATTGCTTAGAGATTAAATCGGGATTTAGCATCCCTTCATAAAACATTGTTACTAGGCAACAAGCCTAAACCAGCAAGGTGTCTGAATGCATGTGTTTGCAATATTAGCACTTCATTTACTTAAGGAAATTGCTACATGTCACAAGAAGGGGGGGTTTAATTATTCTCTCCCGCTGAAACCTGAGATACACGTGCACGCTGAAATTGAATTCGTAGTGAGCAGCAGAGGATTATTTGGCTTTGGCTCGTGTTCTCTGCAGGGCCACAGCCGAAGGCTCGTGTAATAGTGTTTCAGGTCTGGCTGAGTCTCTTTGTTTCGTTTCCTGTCACAAGCGAGCCCTTTGGTGCCGCTGATCACGAAGCGATCTTTGGCTCCAAAGTGTCCTCCTGATGCAAAATAGGCCGAAGAAGAACTTCCATCCTTGTGAATGCAAAGTGCAGAAGCTGTAATGGTCTGTCACTCTCAGCGAGGCGCTCTTTGAGTACACAGCATGTGCATTAACTTGTTAAGCAGCATCAATGCGCCTCTTATCATTCGCTGCTGTTAATTGAGGCCTAATGAAACCAGCAGACCGAAGTGGCGGTGTGGGATGAGGACGTGGAGGCAGTTCAGCCCTCAAACGCTTTTTTTTTTTTTTTAAATGTCTCTCAATTTCAACCACTTTCAAACCCCCCCCCCCCCCCCCAAATCTGTCCTTAGCCAAGCAGACGCTTATCTTAGTGCACGTCGGCGTGAGGAAGCCAGCTGGAACCGACAACAGGTCCCCGACATCCTCTCCCCTCCCTCGGGCTCCTGTGTTATCTAGTGTGGCGTAAGGAAACGGTGTGTGTAGACGGAGCTCCAACACCTGGGCCCAGTTTGTCTCCCGCCCCTTTAAAGCTAGGCAACTTTTTCTTTCTTTTTTTTTTTTTTACATGGGACACGATGCCACCCCCCTGGATTTTTTTATCATTGACTTTAAATCGATCATCCCGTCATATCGACTTTGTGTCAACTTAAAGGAAGCTTGTTAGCTCAGCTGCTGTGGGATCAGCTAACCATCAATGACTCGTTGTAAACACATCTGATTTGATGCACTAATGTACACACTAGACTTTAGCAGCAGGATAATTAGTCACAAGTTTCTGCCATCACTGCTTAGCTCAGGGCCAGGTACCATTTTGGGACTGAAACTGCGAGTCTGGCAACACGAAGTGCTAACTTGTTTGCTTGAAACAGATTTTTACTCATTCAAATAATCCTTTTATCCTTTCATTTATATTTAAGGTCGCGTTTCATGCAGCCAAAGTCACTGTATGGCTGTTTGTGTTCAAACACTATTTAACACTTTGGATAATTTTTTTTTAGATATCAGGGGAAAAACATGTTGATGTTGCTCACAGTGTCACGAAGAAGTGTTCTTTTGGCACGTCCGCCGATATATATTTTATCATATTGGCACCGGCATCGAATGCTTTCAGCCTTAGCTCTGCTATGTACATTTTTGCAGCAACTTCACTGTGTTCTAAGAACTGTTTACAGCTCTGCAGTGGAGCAGGTATGGAGCTAAAGCATTGCGTCATACTGACCCCTATGGGCTGTGAGGTTCAGACTTGTTGTATCATGACCACATCCACCATTACACATGGCTGTAGTCCAGTTTGGTCTGAGGATTAGCTGTTCCTCTCCTGTTGTTTTGTGCTTTGCTGCCAAACAGCACATGCCGTACTGCTCTGATTTACCGTTGATTTCCTGTTGACATATTTTGTTGCATTCACTCTATAACGCTGTTTAGCATCCACATCTCCTGTGACAAACCAAATCAGGTTGCCGAGCGCCAGAAAAACAGGATGAGTATTTTCTTTCCTGTGCAGATTTATTCAGACAACAAATGTTAAGTCACACCTCGGCCGACGGAGGTGACACAAGCTGCTGCTCCCCCAAACACGTCAACCATTTAGTACAGTATCCATTAAGAAACGGTTGTTTTACACCAACGCACTCCTACAAACAGAAAATGTTAAAGTTGTTTTATCACCGCTGAACGGTCTGCCAAAAATAGCTGCACCTCTTCAGCAAACCGCAGCGCCACATAACCTTTTCATGCAGTCAGGAGCCGCCTGTCACGGCCCTTTCAGGTGTTAAAATGCTGCTAGCTGTGTGCTGCATTACTGTGCCATCATTCACAGCACACAACATCCCAGACACAAGTGTCCAGGTGAACAATTTTTTTTTACCATGTGGGGAGTGTGGCTCGCTGCCAGGGGAGTCAGGCATCCGGTTTTATCTTCAGCTGCCTTCACCTCAGCTGCACTCTGTAGCAGTGAGAGGAAAAAAGAAACGTGAACCTGGCTTTGATGGGAGGTCTGCTGCCGGGTACACAAAAGAATACGACGCTGCTGATACAGTAGCTCCTGCTTTGAGGAGTGACTGCAGGGCCACCAGGCGCTGAGCCGAAGGTGAACGCTTGTCCCGGCTGTGACTGCGGTGAGGTGGCGATGTTCTTCCAGCTCGCTGCGCTCGTGTTTTTGTGTTTTGAAACGGGTGAAGAGCTTTGCTGCTGTTGTCACTGTCAGTGGTAATATCGACATGTTTTATGCACACGTAATCGAACGAGGAACAGAGTCCAGCCCGGCCCTGCACGCGTGTTCTCGTGCCACGAAGCTGTGTGTACCAATTTGATGTTTGGGGGATGGACACAATTGAAATTCAGACACGGTGCTTCGCCAATCACCCCACCCCCCCCCTCCAGCCGTTACTGTCCTGGCCTTGGCTGATTCTGCTGAGTTCCACATTCCTGTCTGAGATTTATTATCTCCTTCTCTGGCTGGTATTTTATGGTTTAATGACCGGCAATCGCTGCCATCATCAGGGTCAGTTACAATTACATCCACTTTGCCTCAGCTCAAGCAAACGCAACTTAGTTTTCTGCCTCCGGGATCCTTTATTTGGTTCAGAATTCAACAACTCACTCACATTCGCTCTGACTACAGATGAGGAATTATACAGAAAGATTAAAAAGAAAATCAAGATATTCAACGCCCCCCCTGGACATTTTATCCATCTACCGTTTCGATTTGGCCTTAAATGTGTAAATGAGGCACTCAAATTCACCGACGAATGATTTGAGCAGCTGGAACAAAAAGATCATCAGCTGGAAAATATCAAAAGGTCACTTTACGCTGTCCTTTGTAAATTAAAGGTTCAGTTTTTACATTTTACCAGCGTTCTATTTGTGTGATTTTAAGAACCAAATACCATCTAAGTGTAGTTTCACCTTTCCTCACTCATGCGTCTCTCTGGAGCTCTAGTAACCAGCCAATCAGAGGAAAGGATCTGAATCTCTGAAGCTGGCTGAGGGCTGTAATGGTTTTGTTGTGACATCACAAAGTTACCAAAATCCTGACGGCTCATTTTAAGGCTTTGAAATGTTGCCTTATACAATATGGGATCTTTAAACTCAGCAACAATATTCATCTTTATTGAATGTTATCCGTAAAGGGAGAGCTGGGAAAGTAATTTTCAGGAAAGCGGGATCATATTTATCAGACCAAACTGCTTTAGCTCTTCCAGCAGGTCTGATAATTTATCAGAAGACTGTCTGATAGAGAGTTTTTCTTTTTTTTTGTGATGTATCATGAAGCTCCTCACCTGCCTCACTTTCACTGCTGTTCTTCACCACTATCAGCCCTCTCCCCTATCTCCCTTATCTCCTCTCCTCTCGCTTCCTCTCGTTCCATCTCCTCTTCTCTCCTCACTTCTCCTGTCGTCTCCCCTTCTCTCCTCTCCTACAATCTACCCGTGTAATCTCATCCTCTCCTCTCTCACGCGGCGGGGAGCACGCTACACTTACTTTGACAGCAGGCGGGCGCTCTGACGAATCATGTCCTTTAGCAGCGACATTCCAACACATTGGCATTAATTCTGTTAGGGAGGAAGCAGAGGGACATGAATAATGAGTTAGCCCTTGTTGGCCCTGCGTTCATGCTGTGAAAGCGAAACATGAGGCTGTGGAAACACTTTTTACTGTATAATTTATTTCACAAACCTCATACATGAAGCTGCAACAACACACAGACACACACAATGTGACGACACACAGATAACTCCCCCCTTGTCAGTATAATCCTTTATTTACTGTCATCACTGCAAGAATTAATAAATAAGTCAATGAAAGCTGCAGCGTCTTTTAGTTGTTTTAAAGGAACAGCTAAACTGCCTGACCTAGAGTCAGATGGAAGGATCAATATGAATCTCAGGTTTGCATGTTGCTGTTGGTTTTCTCTTTCCAGAGCCGCCTGCTGTCTTTGCCCAACCCTGCCCCCCTCCGGAGGCGGCTTTTCAGCCTTTCTGACATGGAGCTGAGGCACTAATATCAAACCATGCCTTTACATTTTGCTTTTTTTTTTTAATATATTGTTTAATTCCCACTGGCTGCAGAGACAGCAGTATGCACAGCGTGGGTGTATGTGCATACAGACTGAAGTGTGTCAGATCTCCACAAAAGATCTTTTACACGAGTGCCTCATTTGAAGATCAATACAGCAAGTCGGTTGAAGTGGTTGAACAGCACAGCTACAGCAGCAGCTCGTGCGTTTGTGTGTGTGTCTCATGCACCCGAAGCCCGAAGCAGATACCTTGGTGTTATTTAAAATAGATGAAAGAAGCAGAACGGATCCTAAAGTGTTGAGGTCTCTCTTTAGAAAAGACTGGTTCATGTGGAGTGGTGGTCCACATCACTTTTCCGGTTGTAGAGAGCAGACTGTGTTCACTCATTCACTCATTCAGACCTCACACCCGTCTGCTGTCATAAGCACCAGGCCGTATGGGGTCCGATGTCAAGGACACATTGATGAGCGGCCCGCTGACCCCTCTACCTGTCTGACAGCTTCCATGGCTGATGGAAGTATCATTAGTTTTCAGCTGCTTTTTCTTTTGTAGCAAAGTGATACGGAAAGGTATTTTTTTCCAAGCAATGTAATTTCTGCATGGATGTTGAGAAGTGATTGGGTTTTGTTTTTTTTTTGGGGGCGGGTATTTTGTTTTTGTGTCATCGACAATAAGTGAGAGCAGAGGCCACCAATGCCACCAACATTAGGCAGAGGAAGTGACGATGACTTTCCAACTCTTCGTGCTCACTCCTGCCAGATCCCTGTTATCTGACAAACAGAACTGGATGTGTTCGATGTCAGCTTCTTAATTTCCGACTCTGAAATAGAAGAGCAGGGCTGTTTATCACATGCTGTGGCTTTTATATACATTTTAGTGTATGAGTGATTTGTTTTTCCGCCCAGTTTTTTTCTGTTCACCCTCCAGCATAGTTGACAATATTGCGGGAGATGTGTGAATTCATTGTAAATCTCTGACTTGTGTACAAAGGAGGATAGAGAAAGAGTTTCTTTCTCCCCAGGTGTCAGTAACCCGGCATCAGTTGATCCATGAAAACGACACTGACGTGAGGTTCAGGAAAGCATGGATGTGGGTGCCAAAAACTCGACTCTCGTGGGATGCTGAAATATGACGGCGCGCCGCCTGTCGTGGTCTGCGGCTGTCAGCGTGTTGAGGAGGCATCTGCATTCATCAGCGGGCCTCATTCATCTCTCCCCTCTTTATTTAGCTCCGCAGGCCCAACGAGTTGGAGGGCAGGATAGCGCAGAGTCCTCATCAGATTTTAACTGGAGGCACAATTGGTTGGCTCATTTGGCAAAGCAAGGCAATTAAGAGTGGCCGGATGAGGAGACAGAGGAGGAGGGGTTGTGGGGGGAGAACAAGAGGAAGACAAAGCGTGGAAGGGAGAGACTGGAAGATGGAGGGAAGTGGAGCGGAGTGATTTAAATGGAGCCTGGGGAAGTACATTAAGATGGGGTTGACATGAGGACAGTACTGGAGCCAGGCGTGAAGAGGTGAAAGCAGCAGGGTTGTAATGATTACACACTCGGCGTGACGCGAGATGAATCACTTTACTTGCCTTTTCAGTTCGGTTCGCTTTAGTGGGCGTCGTTTAAAGGCTATCTAATGCAAAAGCTGAATGGGAAGGAAAACACAGAGTAACAACTGTGTGGCAAACAGACAGAATGCGCGCTTCATACATCATATATCCTCTCTACAATCGCACGGCGCTGTTAAACTAATAGTGTTGTGGGAACAAGCTCTTGTTTCTGCTTCGTCTCCATCATGTTGGCTCTGTCCATCTGTACGTTGTCAAGTTCTGTATTCTCCCATTTTCTTATCAGACACTCTGACAACTGCAACAAAGTACAGCTACAACACTGTATGTCCTGTGTCAAACGTGACCCGAGCTGTTTTCAAGTGTCATATCAGTTTTTAAATCTTCTCTCAGATAGTTTTTGATGTCCTGACTGGACTCAAAGTCACCTCAGCGTCTGGCATCGAGCGGTGACTTTTGGTGTTAGTTGGTTTTCGTTTGCTGCGTCACGTGTTGCAGGACAAGGCAACGTTCAGGAAATGCATGCTGTAAAACTGTATTTGGAAAAATTGTTCTGTAAAATTCAGTCACTTTTGGTTTTCACATCCTCGTCCCTATCTGGACATGATGCGGGCACGCAAGTTCTTCTTTGTCTTTACTGAAAACTGAGCAAAGTGTCGCTCATTTGAAAAACAACTCTACTTCTGCAAAACTTTTAAAATACAGTTAGTGTAATATTTTATTAGAAAATCTACGACTTTAAATCTGACATGTCTCTGCTAGATTGTAACATAACTTGTGATGTATGGCAGTGTACGTAAAAATAATTTGTGTTGAAACTATTAAAGCGTGCAGATTTTAAGATAATGATTGTTATATTGTAACGCAGTATATCTAGAGCACTCCATCAGAGTTCATGTCAGCCTGAAGTCTCTCTGGCATCTGATGGAATACACATCTGCCCTTTAAATCACTGGTTCTCCAACAACAACAAAAAAAAAAAAGAAGCCACGAGGGACAGATTAGCTCTTGGTTTTATGATGGCGCCCGAAAGTTTTGCGTAAATTTGATAGAATACTCTTCCGACGTCTGTCTGCATTGATGGCAACTTGATTTCACAAGACAATCAAATCTTTGCATGAAGCAGAATGGCCAGCGTTTCGTCCTAGTTAGAGCGGACTGACACACTGAGCCAGACAGCAGCTGCTGCACAACACAAGAGCCGCACACACTCCGAACCACAACCCGCACTAGGCCTTTTTCTTATCTGACTCACAAACCCGAACACGCGCGTTTTCCCGCTCCTCAGTTCGTCAAACCAGCGACCAGAAGAACATTCACCGGGGAAAAGTGCGCTGTTAACGTCAGTTTGAAGGCTGGCTGGTGAATTATCTGCTCAGCTGCAGCACATTAACCAACATGCAGATATGACCACAGTCCCTGTGTGTGTCCGACCATTTTCACTCTTCAACACCAGCAGCAGCAGCAGCACGTTGTCTGCCCTTGACATTTAGCTACAGGGAAAGTTTGTTTACTATGTCTCTGCTTTGTCTCCTAACTCTAACCGTAACCATGCCTGCTGTCAATCACCGCACGGACACACTCCTCCAGCTGCTGTCAATCAAACACAAGACCGGGACACACCTACTCAGCTGAACGTTTCCTAAAAGGTTTTTTTCTTATATCAATAATAAAAAAAACAAACCAAAAAAATAATAATAATAATAAACACTTTTCTGATATTAAAACTTTATTACCTTGAACTGAAGACATAGAATCTCCCTCTGTGATTTTTTTTTTTTGGCTGTTGGTGTTTTGCTCTGCTCTCATGAGTAGAGAGCTGCATCTCATCTACAGGTGGCGTCCATGTTATGGAGCTGAAAATAGCCTGAAGTACATTAAAGGAAAGGCTGCATCTGTTTCTCTGTTCGGTGTCTTTCAGAGAGATGGCCCTGCATTTTGTGTGGCTTGTATGAAACATTAATAATGTGGGAGCCGTTCGCATGCAGGCCCTGGACAAATAGCAGTGCCATCTGAAGCCGTGTTATCGTGCCTGCTGTTTTCTTCTAACTGGTCCAACCGTGCGCTGATTACACAAAGAAAGCCTCCAGGACGTGTTCAATTAAACGCCGTTGTGTGGTGGAATGAAATGTCCGCTGAAGTGAGACAGTGAAGGTGAACAGATAAACATGGTTATGACTGAAAAGCGGCAGGGAAGGGAATTTTCTGATGTGTTTTAACTTTGAAAAAGCTGTTTGTTAGTTCAGTTTGGTTTATCTGCCCTGTCAGCTGGTGCATTTTCACCTCTTGTCTTCTAAACTCGTCAGTGTTCAAAGCTCTCTGACTCCATCCAGGACCAGAGAAAACGTCCGAATAGCACCTTTAATGTGATTAATAGAGAACAAACATTTCCTCGGACACACCCCTGAGTTTCCTCTTTATTTGTGCATGTTGTGCGACCAAAATCAATTACTTTTCTTGTGATCACTCTTTCGCCATCCTTCACGCTGGGCAATATTCAGTATGCAGAGCGGAGAGTCTGCATTTCATTGATTTTCAGAAGTGCTCAACCTGACATTTATATCGTCTTGAAATTAATCTGGCAGCATTGTTTCTGCTCTTTGGTGAAAGGGCAGAGAAACGAGATTGCACATGAAGATGGATGGAGAAGTTATATATAAACTCCACCAAATAATTCTATTTTCATCAGCGCTAACTGCCACGGGGAAGCAGCCCCCTCACGTCCTTAACTGTCAACAGCAGCTGCAGAATAATTTCACTCAACTGAGATAGCTTCACAAGATAGTGAGGCGGAGCGTCCACAACGAGTGGAAGCTGACACACACTCGCGCCCATATGGACCAAATTCAATGTGCAGATTGCTTCGGGACAAAACACCTCCACTTGTGCTATGTAAAGGTTTTAAAAATCCATAAATCGATGGTAACATTTAGGCTGAGAGAAGTGTGTAATTATTGCAAACGCACAGGAGCGTCCACCGGCTGCCAGTTTTATGCGTCATCAGAGCCGTCAGAGCAGGTTGCAGTTGGACGCCGGCTGGAGAGGCGGAAGAGAGACTGACCAGCGAAAACTGTGTTGTTCCTTCTGTGCAAACTGAGCAAGAAGTATCAGCCAGCAGCAGGCAGAAGGAACAAAAGCTGGAGGAGAGAAAAGCTCCGGCATCTCGAGGAGTAATCCTCAAAGTAATAAGGTTGAAGATGGAGAGTGACGGGTCTGTAGGAGGAAGTAAAAGTGGCTTCTTTTTTTTTCCTGTAGTGGGAATTCCTTTCCGTATCGGTCCCATTACAGCTATCTTGACTATGAACCCAATTTTATTCAATATATTCGACCCAAAATAAAATTACTCCAAACATTACTGCTAATAAACAGCCGTCAGCAGGATTGCTGGAGCTTTGTCAGAGCTTCCTGCGTGCTGGTTAACTCACCGACAATAATGTGATTTAATCATTCACGCAGGTATTAAAATTACAATTAAGTGACGAAGACTGCTTAGAGCCTCGATAGTATCAAACCAATTATGCTGGATATCCAGCCCCATTCATGTCGGCCCACAAAGGTTTCCTTTGATATGAATATAATTGTATTTTATGCTTTATGTTATCAGTTGTCACTCCCGTTCTTACGGCAGCTTGATAATTATACTGTTGTTAATAAATTGGGTCCAGAAGAGAGAGCCCAAAGACAAAAAGAAGATGAGATACACAGTTCGGACGTTGGAGGCAAAGTCTCAGTTTTTGGATATTTTTTTAAAGATGCCCGTGTTTGAACGCAAACTAGTCCCTCCAGGAATTCTCGATGTCGCAATCAACGAAAATTCAGGCAATCCCAGCAATATTTTATCACTTAAAACATTTCCAATGAGTTTGTAAACTCACAAGCTGATGCAATTTCATTGAAAAAAAAAAACATTGCAAATTCTGCAGCAACTTTTTTGAAAAGGCAGCTCAGAAAAGAGAATGGCAGACATCCGATAATTTGGCAGCATCAAGGTGATTTCATCATTATGTTTTATGCTGATAACGCTCAGAACAGGAGAGGAAAAATGTTGAGGCTGTTTTTTTTATTTATTTTTTATTTTTTTTAGGTGTACACAATCACACTATCTGCATTTTGATAAAATGCCCACAGGGAGTCGTCCAGAGCGCCCTGTGCACTGTAATGTGGGAACTGCTTTGTCTCTAATCGACTGTAGAAATTAGACATAATGGAGAGAAGAGGTAGTCTAACATAACCTCGCCCTCAGAAGAGGACATGAATGTGTTTACTTTGGACACTCCTCCAACTTTATTATCCAATTTGTCGGGTCGGCATCATTATATTCTTTTGGAATGACTAATCAATATCTTGTAATTAAATGAGGTAATTTCCATCCAGTTGATTAGCACACAGATTAGGTGTAGTTAAATTAAAATATAAGCTCATTGGTGAGTTTTTTTTTCTGAATTCTCGTCTGTAAGCTGAACTATAGTTGTCTTTTTAATGAAGCTACGTTTCAAATGCCAACACGACATTGGTATGAAAATAACCTCTCGGTATGTGTGTTGTTCACTTTTGAAGGCGTATTGGACATAATGGGACTTTTCAAAGAGGAATTTCGAATGCGCCCAGGAGAAGTCAGCAGCTATTTCTTTGACGGTGCTTTCAAAAGGGCCTCTCACGCAGCGTCAGCTCTGGTGGGCTCCGTCAGTCGGCACAAGACCCTGAAAAGGATAAACATTTCAGCTAATGTATCTCACTGGGTGCCATATGAGCTGCAATTCAAACCATCACCTGCTGCAGCTGTAGTTCGGATGGAGAGTTGGATGCTTTAAGCCAACTGTGTCCATTTTATTCATTCATCATCTGGTCCTTATTTCTCTTATATGTACCGCTGCCCTAAATGTCAGTTTGCAGTGTATTTAATGAGCATGTTGAAAACTTGGTTCAACCTTTGACGCCCTTTTCACAGACTTTCTGACCTCTAACCCCAATAAAGGCAGATGTGCCCCGACCTCGTCTCCTGTTGAAATGGAGAAAAGACGGTTCAGACGTGTTTACCAATGATTCACTTGCTGGTCCACATTGTTGTCAGTTGTTTGGTTCATTTTTATTTTTCCTCTCATTTTTTTCCAGATATTCTGAATTGTCTCTGTAAAATGCTGCAGGGCACTTTTTTTAATCTATTCAACACCTCGCCTTGTATTCGCCTCAATCAATTTCCCAAATCTTTGTCCCTTTAGGGTTGCATTTCCATCGAATAAACTCCTGATCAGGAGTGCATTTTTTATAGGCAGGTATCACTGCGAGAAAGGCAAAAAAAAAAAAATTGCTTCTCCATCAAGGTCAGACAACTGCTCTTTGTGATACTGAACAGCAGATATGACCTGTTATCAGATCACGGGGTTTTAAACATACCACAAAGCTGAGGCTTATATTTAAAGTTCACAGTCTTTTCTGGGATTCTCCAATTTTGGCTGCAGGAGTAGAAAAATGAATGTGCGACTTGTTATCATTTTCATTTTTAAAAAATGCAAAAGGAGTCATGTTCAGCGTTGGGAATGAAGTTGGTACAGCGAGCAAACTGAATGACATCTCGGTCCCTCTGCAGTGCGGAGTTTCTTGAAGTAATAAGGGCTCCAAACAGAGAGAGGTCCGTTCAGCAGGCTGCTATGGAGGAGGCGAGAAAATCACGAGGCTTTAAGGGAAATGATCAAACCTAAATGTATTCTCTGCCGGAGAAGCGCCTCCACACAGCGGTCCACCTGCAGGCAGACCAGAGTACACTTTTTAGCAGATAATGGCAGCTGTATGGGCGTGTGATTTCTTTGTCATTTCTGGAAATAGCACTTTAATTTTTATTTGAATTCCACTCGGAGCGATGAGTAGAAAGTTTCACTGACCTCAGCTCGCATTTTTCCCCCTGGAAGACATCGCCACGATGCCGAGGTGGAGCCTGTCTCTCCGTCTTGAGCACATTATTTGCTACTTCTGACTAGATTGTATATTCATGCCCCTTTCCCAGGAGATGTTTCTTTCTCTCAATCAATTTGATATACAGTAGGTGCTCATGAAGGAATTCCCTCGCCTAGCAGAAATAAAGACACATTTGCATTTGAAAGAGCTAGATTTGCAAGGTAAAGATATGTCAGATGGCTCACAACCGTTCTCAGGTGTGTTGCTGTCATTTGATGCAGGAAAACCGACATCATCGGCAGAGGCTGCTGCCGGCGCGATGTCACAGCAGCTCTGTTTGCCTCGAATTACCAAAGATGTTTTGAAAATCAATCGGCGGAGAGGCACAAGAAAGCCGAGTGCGGATTGTTGTGGGAATCGGAGATGGATGGTTTCCCCCGGCTGTAAGTTGAGCTCCAAGTCCAACCAGGAGTTGCCTAATGCGCCGTCTGCGACATTGATCTTCCGGCTACCGGGTTACCTTTCTTTGAGATGCCGCGTTTGAAGGAGTGCCATAAAGTGTGACGCGTGTTGAAAGGGTCCCGTCCACAGCCTGTCAGCCGCAGCACTCACTTCGTGCCCTTTTTCGGTTTCTCGTTTGACTCTCATCCTTTGTCTCAGTGTCACAGATGCTTGTCTTTGCTGAACTCTCCTCAGTTTCAACGTGCAGTATCAGAGACGGCATGGGCCGTTGATAACAGCACTCACAGAAGGATCGTTCTGATCAAGCGTGGCCTTTACTGTCCAGAACACTTATAGTCAGTGAAAAATGATCAAAAATCTGCTTAATGTTTTCAGTTTGGGGGCATTTTACATTCTGAATGACCTGAATATCCATAACCACAGGCAGTTAACCTTTGGCGCTGGATGTCCTTCAGCGTGAAATAAAAGCCATAAGTGTTGAGCTGTCCAGGCTTTCAGTGTGTTTAATTGTCAGAAAGGCAAATGGAAGCAAGATTTTTTTGTCTTGAGGACAGATTTTCTCTTTGGTTCTCCCAGTGATGTATTGATTTTTTTTTTTTTTTTTCCAGAGAATATATCATATCCTAGTTTATTCTGTATTTGTTGAAACATGAACCGTTTAGTGGGCGGCAGTACCCAGTTAGGTCTCAAGCTCTTTATTGATAAAACCAACAAGATCGACTGACAGAAACTTTCCAAACTTTTTTTTTTTTTTTTTTTTCCTGCTCTGTGCCATAAAGCATTCAAATCTGTTCATAAGTGGATTGATGAGCGTGCTGAGCAAAGTTTGGCTCATTCAGATTCCAGGTTTGTCTATAAAATTTGAGATGCAATGGGAACAAAATCTTTTAAATTCAGAATCCAATAACTGAATCCTGAAAATGAATCAATCATGACTCACTGTAAGTTACTGAAAAAACTTAAGTTAACCCAAGTTAATATTATTTTTCTGAAAACTTTATGCTTCTTAGCATGTTTTATTCATTTGTCGCGTCATTTCTGTTACTGTCTGCCTCTTTCACACAAGTGTGAGCATGAGTGTGTGTGTGTGTGTGTGTGTGTGTGTGTGTGTGTGTGTCCCCAGAGAGGGATGACATTTCTTTTACATTGGCTTCTGTGTGGGTGAGGATGTCCACAAAAAGCTAGTTTTACTCAGAGCTGTCCAATTTGAAATGGAAGTTCCTCGGGGGAAAAGTTGAGAACATCAGGAGCGCTGACACCGCCCCCCCCCCCCCCCCCCCCCCCCCTGCTGGAAAAGACCTTTGAATTTAATCTCCTATTGTCGGTACCTTGAAGGGATGCTCAGTTACTCACTTACACTGTATTGTAATCACTGCTGCTCCAGAGCAGCAGCGACCATGAGTGGGAGCAACCCTCACATTTTCCTTGATACCCCTGTCAGTGCGGCATTCTGAAAGCTAACAGTCGTCCATTGCACCCTGAACTGTGGCAGAAATATTATTATAATCACTATGTATGCATAGTGATTTGAACTTTGCAAATGTCAGCAACTAGGTTGCAGCTCAGCCCCAATTTTCCTCCCTCTCTGCATCTGTTGGCAGGTCTGAGTTCCACTCGCCTTATCAAATAAATTGGACAGTGGCTATTTCCCCGATTGCCTCCACAGAAAGGTTCTGGCTCAGCCGAGGGTCTTCTGCTCGTGGCTCCGGCTGATGGGAAGACTACTTAGAATAATTGTCCTCCAAAAGGATGCCTTCGCAGCCAATGCTTTCACCTCCATGCTGCTGCATGTGCCCCCTCTGTGAGTGAGTGAGTGTGGAGGGGGGGGCACACAAAGGCAGGAAAAAAAAGGTGACACCACCTCGAAGCTTAGGTGTCAGGATTTAGGTTTAACATGTTAACGTGTGTTTGCTTCTGGCACTGACTTCTTATTGCGATTTATTTGTAGCCAAGCATGCGTATATATATATATATATAAATATATATATTTATATTTATATGACAGCAGTAACTAAATGTTGTTGTCTTCACTTTGAGCTGTACAACAGAAGATGTAAATGCAGAGGATGTGGAGAGGCTCATGTAATTTGTATGAGTGATGCCTCCTGACAAGGATCCACTGATGTCAGTGCAGCGAGCTGGTGTCTGGTGATCAGTTCATTAGCCCTCCGAGTGTGTGTTTATGGCTATTTATGACGACTGCCACCGCCGCTCCAGTAAATGTCCTGATCCTGTCCTGATGTGATCTATGGCACTATGACGCTGCGGCGGAGGGGCAGTCCTCCGCGTTCAGACACAACCATCGCTTCAGTCATCACAGACTCTGGCTGTGGAGGGAGAGAATCCCTCATCATGCCATCAACTTCAGATGCCATCAACTTAAAATAATGTAAGAAATCAGGATTTATGAATTGGTCATTAATTCTGGCAAAGTTGAAATTTGCTAATTTTGATAAAACATTTTTACAATTTCAATTTCAGTCTTTAAAAGAAGGATATCTTTCACCCTGTGTTTGCTTCACATCATCTTCAATGTCGAGGAGGAAAAACCCAAACATTTAAAAACATATAACTTCATGAAGAAATCAATTTCTATCATACATTCAACGTTACCAACAATAAATTGAGGTAATTTCTGTTTCACCCGTGTGAATAAGCAGCAGCTAACACAAAAAGGTCCCCTGTTTTTCATCAATAGGAGGCGGGCAATCAGTTTAATTAAATGTGCTGTTACCACATGTTCGGGCCGTCCTCACTTCAAACACATTTCCTCCAGGGTTAAATTAAAAGCACTTTAAGTCTAATGTGTTTCAACTTCCCATCAGCCCTTGCTCTATAGACGTCACGTCTGCCAAGGTCACTTTGTGATTTCAGGCCTCGCTGCTCCGTCATAATCACGGGCCGTATTTTCAAAATGCGTGCAGGTGAAGGCAAAAATGTTGAATCTGGAAAGCCTTACGTGTTTTGCAGCTGCTTGGGTTGTTTGTTTTTGTCGGCGTTCTGGATTGAAGAGGTGGTACTTTGCGTCTGACTAGACTAGACTGTGCATTACATAATTACTGTTGGAGAAGGAGAGCCACCGGATGGCCATGGCAGCTTTTGTCTCTGGCAGAAGGACTGAATCTGAATATGACAGACAGTCTAACAGTTTGGGACAAGTTGTTTCCTCTCCTCTTTCTCCTTGTCTTCCCTTGTTCGCATTTGTCTGTGAAGTGTGCCCCAAAAAAAACAAAAAAACAAAAAAACAACACACATCTCTTCTAAAGCAGAGGCTTCAGATAATTGTCTACGCTGCCCGTGCTGCTCACGGCAAATTGGAATTGCCAGAAGGAGATTTTCTCAACCCCCTCAACCCTTTAAAGGAAAACCCACCACGAGACCCACAGCACCCTTTTCATCTGCAGTGGCAACAAACAGCCACTGTTTCAAAGCCCGTAATTGAGTTCTGCAGCAAGTTGCCAGAATCCAGTCAAAGCAAGAATGAACAGGACTGAGATTTCAACTTCTGAAGCACCTAAACTTTAGAGGAAAAAGCCAAGCTTCTTAAAAGCCTCTGCTGTACACTGTAATTATATTGTCTAGATCTTTTTCATAGCAACAGACATCACCAGACTCGGCACAAAGAGCTCTTCTCCACCGCTGCAAATATTTGTTTAGCCTGCAAAGACACTCTGCTCTTCTTCGCTTCCTCAGTAGCAGTGTGTGGATCACTATCTGTTCAGCTCCACAAACGCCTCTCATCAGAACGAAAACTAAAACATTTTCCTGCCCTCTCCTCCATGTTTTTTTCTCCTCCACTGAATTGTCAGATTATTCCGACTCCTGCGCTGCACATGGTAGGCTTCTTTCTTTATTTCGCTGAGAAGCGGCTGCATTACGGAGTGTGCTGATAATGTTCCCGTTGGCCGAGCCGTCTCGCATGGCCTGGCCGCTCTGTTTGCTGTTTGAGAGGCACTCTCGTATGAATGTCATAATGAGCATTATGGGTTTTTTTTTTTTTTTTTGCAGTGTTGTGTGTCACTCTGCCAAGTGAACATCTGTGGCGATGGCTGCTCCAGTCTTCATGACCCACAATGCTGTGCAGCCCCCATATTGACACTGACACCTCGCTCACGTCGGGGCAATCAGGACGAGCACATTGCACAAGCAATTTTTTTTTTTTTTGGAGCAAGGCCGTGCATAAGCTGATCTGTGTGCTCATGTCATCAGGCAAGATGGAGCTTTACAGTGAAACAGCCCTTTCATGTGGAAGCCAAGTGTTTCTCTAAGTTCTGTCTGTCGTCTGTGCTTCGTGCGCATTACAGCAGCGTCTCTGCACCACAATTCTCAACTATCAAACTTGTCAAAATGTCACAGCCGTGTGGGAATTTACTGTGACATCTTTCATTTGGCGTTTTCTATCGATCACCCCCGGTTTATATACACTTCAGCGGAGTCTTGGGGAATATTTCCACAGATTTTCACACAGCTTTTTTTTTTTTTTTCTTCTTTATCTCAAACTCAAAACAGAAAATGTGTTTCACTTTTTTTCTGTGTGTGCCCCCGAATGAACAGGATCTAACAGAGAGCTGGAACCCCCCCCCCCATCACTACCCCTCATATTAACATAACAGAGACATGTTTTAGTTTTTTTTTTTTTTTTTACTGGCGGAGTCAGTCAGAAAAGTGCCATAAGAGTTCAAATGCTTTCTGATTGGCCGATCAGGCAGAACAAAGTCAGATGGTGGTTTGCTCTGGATTCTCTCCATCACTGCAGGTAGCGATGTTGAGAAAACGAGGGCAAGCTGATCTGCATGTGTGAGTCACACATTTTGACTTCATCTCTTTATTGGGCCTCAAGTTTTAGGCTAAACTGCTGAAAGGAAGTGTCACCAAAACACAAAATGCAGCAGCATCACATTTAGTTTGTTTATTTATGCATGCAGAGTGAATAAACAGAGAATAAATCCTGGACACGAGACACAAAGCTTAGAAATTCACCTTTATTGTTGTTTGATGATGATATACTGCCTCTCATAAAGAGCACCAGACAGCGGCTGTTCAAGAGACAAAATCAGATGTTCTATTGCTTCTAACTTTCTCTCTGAGTAATCGTTCTCATGTAAGTACAGCTGAAATCACAGCACAGTCTCTGTCTTTAACTGGTGCGTTTGGGGATTTCTTCAGACAGTGATGCGGTTATGAAATGAGGATTTTCAGCAGCAGCAGCAGCAGAGCGGCGTGGATGGACCGCAGTTCAGATCCTATTTCATACTTTTTCAATCGTCTAACCGCAGAAACAGAAAAACGTGTAAATGACACCGGCTTGGTTGGGAACACTGTGTATGTGACCACACATATAAAGGGAATGTGATGCAATGATGTCAGTTGTTTACATCAGTTTTCAACCGTCTTCAGTTTCAGACTTTGACCATATGAGGTCCAGCCTTATATTCTGCTTTACCTGATCCTGTTGCGTATCGATTTAACCATATTGCATCATATAACACTGCCCATAGTATCTTTGTATTCATTTGCCATTTATAAATATATAAACGGAGGATTTGGCTTCTTCTTTTTTTTTTCCTTCATGCATTAAAGTTTCTAAAACTGTAAAAGTTGGTGAAAAGGTCAAAAACTCCTGAGCAAAGATAGAGAAGCAGTTATACAATAAATGTTCATGTTGTGTGAAGGGCGGTACGTTATGTTGTGCTTTGGAGTCGATTGAACGGTTCAGTGAAGTTCTGGAAAGCAGCAGCTAAAAGTTTTTCTGCTTTTAACCCCATGAACATAACATAACATGCCGAAGCTGAAACATCACGCACAGTCGAGTGTGTAAATGTATTACATGCCAGTGGACACATAAGAGGACCGGCCAAGGACAAATAAAAATCGGCACTTATTTTGAATTATACATATCTTCATGAAATGGAAATTGTTGTGTCTGCAATAGCACGAGTGGCAAAGTTTTTCTGTAAAGTGCCCCCTCTGAGGGACTAATGGAGCTTCTGCCGGCACATGAGCGGGGGAAAAAAGGCTTTGCTGGCCAAATTTAGCTGTCGGGGAGAGGCCTGTTTCTGCTGTAATGCAAAAGGGAGTGCCACTAATGCCGCTGAGACGCTGAAGCGCTGACATTTCAGTTGTTTATTTGCTTTTCAGCCTTCATATGTGCATCGCTAAAGGGACAGCCGCCAGGCCTGACTCCATCTATCAGGGTTTTGCTCCCCATCGGCGGCACCATGAGTGTGCCGCAGACTGTTGTCGCCACCGTACGCAATCAGATGTTTGTTTACAGCGTCCCGCTCAGCAGCATAACGTGCCACTGGTGAATGCCAAAGGCTGGAGTCCAATCTGTCCGCGGCTGGCAGACGGAGACGAAGGTCGTGGTCATTTCATTTGATGATTTTGCAAGAGAACTATCATCAGGCGCCCTCCACCCCCAACCCCGATTAAATATTTGGTGATGAGCCGAAAACTTGAGGGAGCGGTGAAGTCTTTCCAAAACCAATATTTTATTGGTGAGCCGGTTTTTTGAATGCAGAGTAGGTTTATAATTAGAAACTGCTATTCAGCCTGGCAGGGAGGACAGCTTTAGTGACTTTGGCAGCGTCTTTCATGTTTAAGCGTAATAAGTGTCTGCAATTAATTGGCAACTATGACAACCACTTTCCTCCTCTGTTCCTAAAAATCTGACATTTTACAGATCAGAGCTACGTCTTCATACAACCAGAGTTATTCATTTACAACAGAACTACAGCCCCTCCTTTTTTTAAGCTTATTTCAGGGATGAGTCTGGGGATGTGGGCCTTCTTTTTGTATTTCAGCTATAAAATCCACGTCTGAAAATAGATGCTGTGATATTGGAACACGGTGATATCACTGCAGTGAAATCCAACAGGGATGGAAAAACTAAAAGTAAACCCAGGTGAAATATAAAAATAGCTCTGTCAGATTTGACTGATTCTGTTTAACAGCACTGACACATTCCAAAATCGCAGCAGTTAACTTGATAAGTACGACATTTTAATTGTGCATAAATTGTGTTTCAAAATGTTCACGGTGGCCAAAAGAGCTCATTATCTGTCAGTGTGCCTTTTTTTTTTTTTTTTTTAGAAATTGTTTTGATTCAGCATTGGCTGTGGTTAACAAAAAACATCCATTATGTTTCATTCTGAAGTAGGAAACAACTCCAGGCTTGTGTGTTATTGTTTCTAAAAAAAAAAAGAAAATTCTCTTTTATGATTGAGAACCTGAACTCGCTGTCTGAAAAATGTCAAGATCTACATGATGTGTTTTTTCTGACACATAGAGATGTGGGGAGGAGGAAAGTGTGAGTTTTTTGTTTTTTTTTTCTTTGAAGAGCAGGCGCAGCCATTCATCACAGCTCGGTCCTCAGAGTCAGAGTTCTTCATCAGGTGAGTGCTTCTGAAGCATCTGCGCAGGTCAAAGGTTCAGACAGAGAATATCTGACACCCAGCGAGCGGTTATTCTGTTGGAAAAAAACCACAATCCCCACCGCTCAGTTGTTAGCCTCTGCCGACCGGTTCGGCCGCAATTAATCCTCATGTGAATTTTTGAGTTATGGCCGAAAAACACCTTTTGAGAGGTCGTGACCTTTTACCTCTGAACGCCAAAATTCTGTTCATCTTTAGCGTCTAAGTAAATGTTTGTGTCGGATTTGTATTGATTCCCTCGGGGTTTTCCAACCTCACAACCTTCTCGTCATTACATCCTTGAGTCCCAGGGAACATTTGCTGCAAGTTTGAGGAAATTTTTTTCAGGGCTGCACTGAGAAATGATCTTCAGGGGAAACGGAGCGACGGATAGACGACCCATAAACACGACGCCTCCGGACACAGCAGGGAGGCATGAAATCTGTATCTGTGTCAGACGTATTCAGGCAGCTTGTGAACGTGATGTGTGAAGAAACAGAGCGATGATGCCCGTGTTCAGGCATGCGGCGTCAGAATACACTCGATTTTTCTGTCTCTGCGCTCCCGAAGTTTTCATCTGGAGAAAACCGTCATCAGCAGCTGAGTGTTTAAACTGTATTGATTGGATTTGGTGACTTTCTTCAACAATGGTGCTGATTCAAGAACAGATTTGGAGAAAAAAAAAAATCAGGATTTGAAATGTTCCTACATTTCTTTTTTAGTGAGCAAACCTTCAACAAATTGACTCGACAGAGAAGTGCAGTCAAGGACAGAGGTTGTTTCTATTGTTTTGGCTTTTGGCCTTGAGGTTCTAAAGTCTGTGGTCTCCTTTATTGTTTTTATTGATGAGTTTTTCCACATTTCTATCACTAAATATTTCAAATGCTCAATAATGGAGGACTGAGCTCCGCAGAAGATCATATAAATATTTCAAGTTTGAGGATGAAAAGCAAAACTCTCTGGAGAAGAGGAAAATGACAAAGCAGTTTTGTAATTGCAGTGTTTAGCGGGGTAATAGCTTACCTCAGCATTAGCTGTCTTTGTTGGATCTCTGCTGTAATTATCTGGCTTACTCATCTCTTTGGTAGAATGTGACTTTACTGTTTGTATTAATTACAGGCTACCATACGCAGGAACAAAGCGCAGCTCATGTTACTTGGAAATCGAGCAGTCATTGTTAGAACTTGGGTTGCTTGTTTTCTTGAGGAAATTTCAGGTGTTAACAACTGTGCTCTTAACTGTGCGATACTTTTTAGAAGCAAAAAATTATCGCTGCGCTCCTCTCCTAATTTTCATCTACAAGAAGTAAATCAGCTCAGCATGTGCAAACCAGCTGCTGTACTTTCGGATTTGTAATCTGCTCTGTCATATTTCCTCGGCTTCTCCTATCCTAATTTTCAGAGCCTCCCATTAAAACGTCTGTCCCTGGCAGGCTCACCCCCTCCGCCCCCCTTCTGGTTTTCCAGCTGTACACCCCTGTGTTGCTGTCAAGGAAAACCTCAAAGCTCTTTACTGCTGATATGAAAGTGATTAAAATGATTGATAAGATTTCTGCTTCTGATCCGAAGCCGAAGTCACTCATGAGCTGCCATCCGCTGCGAGGACATCGTGAGAGCGTCGGAGCAATCTGCGAGTGATCGTTAGCATTTGAGGCCTTTGCAGAGACCATGTCAGAAAAATGTGGGTCTGAGAGTTTAGCATCACATCGACCTTCCATACTGAGTTTTGGGTAGTGACCGCGAGACGACGCAGATAGAAAGGACCAAACGAGTTCCCGCTGAAGGCTGAGTGGGCTCAGACATCTGGAGCAGGCTCAGAGGAGCCGGTTGAGGTCGTCCGGGCATCTGACTGCAACGCCTCGTGGGCATCTCTCAGCAGAGACCTTCCAGACTTATCCAATTGGAAGGAGACCCCGGGATCGGCACAGAGCAGAGTGGAGAGATTATATATCTTATCTGGCCTGGAAATGCATTAGATTCCCTCAGGAGAATCCGGGAAGAGGGATGTCTGGATTACTTTGCTTGACCTGTTGCCATGGTGACCCGACCCTGGATTAAGCGATTGAAAATGGATGGATGGATGATGTTTTCAAACTCCTACTGAAAACAAGACTGTCGGCAAAAAACAAACAACCCCCCCCCCCCATCATACTCACTGCAGCCTGTGCCGTGCCCAAAAAATTCAAGATCTGTTTTTCATCTCTGAAGGCAATTTCACAGTTATTTATATTTTCACTTTTGAACATGTTAGATTCTGATTGCAGCAGGCTTATAGCAGCGAGCAGTCATGAAATGATGTTGATCAATAAACCAAATCAGTTCCTAAATATCGAAAATCGAAAATGTGTTTTGGTCAGTGTACTCCTCTCCCGAGGGAAAGGAAAACCCAACACATCGTTGGGTGCGAAAGTGACTCTTTTATCGTTGTAGTCTGTTTTGTGTTAAATTTGTCAAACGGACCTGAACATCCAGATCTGTCCTACACAGTAAACAAATGTGTTATATAGGCCATTAAAGCTACAATTCATCTGCAATGTTTAAAGTGATTATGATCTAAAAATGAGCTTTTAAATTTTCATCATCCTGTAGAAAAATTCTAGTTTGGTGACTGCTGTGCCTGTGGGGACGTTCTCCTCAAATCTATTCAATAAATATTCTTTCAAAGGGCCGTTAAGGAAAAATTAAAGACTTGGGAGTGATGATGTGATTTAATTCTGCTTTGCATCTTTTATTTATTAGCAGCAGCCAGTTAGATGAAATTGCAGTGCGCGGCGTGGCAGTTGACATGATTCCTGGCAGCAAGTGTCATAAATGGGTCATGAGGACATAGTGCCCACTGGAGAGCAATCCAAGCTCTCATAACAAGCACGCCACGGAGACACAGCGAGGACACACAAGTTGGCATCAGTCATTCAAAATTATACGCATTTTGTGGTAGTTGAATGTAGTTTCATCTGCAGGGAGTTGGAGCTGTGACTCTTTCTGCCGTACTCGTACTTTGATTGTTTCAATGGGTTTATTTTGACCATTGAAAAAGAAAATAAGTTCACAGGTTTGCTTCCCAGCTTGAGGCCTTTCTGCGGGGAGTCTCCACGTTTCCTCCCGCCGTCCAAAGATCATGTTTGGGTTCATCGGCGACTCTAAATTGTCCGTATGTCTGAGTGTGAGTGTGAGTGGTTGTTGGTCTCTGTGTGTTGGCCCCGTGATGGACTGGTGACCTGTCCAGTGTGAGCTGGGATTGGCTCCAGCACCCCCCGTGACCCAGAAACGGATGAGCGGTAGAAGATGAACGAAAGAACGAATGAATAACAGAAAACGGAGCCACAACAAACCCGAAAGAAAACGAAGTGACAGTCTGTTTTTCCGAGCTTGTCGTATCTCATAGAGCAACAAGTAACTGTTTGATCTCTGCATTGTTGTCATTTCATGCTGTTGAACACTGCTTTGTTTTTCCACTTTCCACAAAGAGAGGCCAACAGGCAGCTCACAAATCTGGCCTGGAACGTGTTGACCCCGTCCGTCAGCCAGCTCACAGTCTAATGGGCGCTGGCGTGGCGGAAGGCGTCCGTGTAGACCGGGTCAGTCATGGCTCCGTCTTAGCACTTACCCTGCGCAGCGACGGGCTTCACACAGATTCAGAGAATTTAGGGCTGTGTGATTTCGCCGGTGCGATGCTCTTTCATTAATCAGCATTAACGCCGTTCAATGGGGATCCCGATTCACGCGGCGCTCCTCCGGGTAATGCTTCGCCCCCTCTCATTTGCAGCGCAAAAATTGAACCAGAGTCTGTGAAAAAGGCCGTCAGATTAAACACACCGGCGCTGTGCAATATGTGGACTCTCTCAAAAGATGATGATGAATATGTAGTGGCTTTTATAAGCTGCTGGCAAGTGCAGGTAATGAATATAAACACGTATAAACAAGTATTACTCAGCGGGGTTGCATTCTTACCAGGAAATGCACTGGAAGTGGCTTTGCCCTACAATAATGTGTGATTATCATCTCTTATTTTTCCTATTTTCCGTGGCTACTGTAGTCAAGTAGCAACTGGGTCACCCCATTTAGTGCAAGTCCGGGGGTGTTACGTTCCCCCTTTTCAACTCACATCAAAGGGAAGGCGCCCGATCAGGATGATTTCTTAAACGTTCCATATTTCTGTTTCATCTCCCCTTGACGCCGATGTATCAGATAATTACTGTGTTTTCTGTAATGTGGGGGGTTTGATGTAAGAAGACAATAAGAGCTGCAATAACAAGAAACAGTGTTTTTAAAAGCTGTAACCTGCGAGAACATTTTTTTGAAAGCGTAAGATACAGAATCTTTTTTTTTTTTTTTTTGGCTTTGTTTTGTTTGTTTCTGAGGATTTGTGCCAGATACAGCAGGGAGGGAAGGCTGTCTTCAGTTATCACACATTTAATTGACTTCTCTTCAGTTTTATTTCTGCAGCACAGCAGCGAATGATAATGTACATAAAGGATCTTAACAAGAATAAGGCCAAGAGCTTGTAACATCATGTTTACCAGCCACAAAGAACCGTTTGTGGAATTCTATTTCTTTTTCACAAGTTTTATCATTTTTGATTTTTTTTTTTCACCTTTTGGGTTTTTTTTTCTTTTTGCAATATGAGCAAAATCGTTTCAACTCCATCGATACTCAGCAGTTTTTGCAGAGCTTTCAACCTCACACCAAAATCTTCATGTCCTTTGCACTGAATCGTGGAACATATTCCAGTTTTACTGATTTAAGCCTTCTTTATTCGCCTTAAAGTCAACATGA
The DNA here is from genome assembly GCF_900963305.1 of Echeneis naucrates. NCBI lineage: Eukaryota > Metazoa > Chordata > Actinopteri > Carangiformes > Echeneidae > Echeneis > Echeneis naucrates. The sequence continues at coordinate 2,608,981 of NC_042524.1, read as the reverse complement.
TTTGCAGAAAAAACACCCACAAGTGAACTCCAAGGTGAGGAGAGAACCTCTGTGTTCAAAATGTTTCTGTATCCAACCACATTATTCAAAATGCTTTTTTCAGGGACTTTGTGATTTCATCCCCTTATTTGTTTTGTGTTCACAGTCAGATCTAGGAACATTGACTCAAGTCGCTGGAGTTGTTAAAACCCTTCAATGGCCGTAAATGACTGTTAATTCCTCAGCGCTGTTCATGAGGTGGACGTCCACTGTACAGTATTCTTCAGTAAGCTCTGCCTTTATCCAGGTGCAGTAATATCTGATTAATGCTGTGACTATCTTGGTGCACACTGTGGGATTTGATCGCAAACAGCTGAGATGATCTCCACGAGGAGAAACGGCAGCAGTGGGCGCATTTCCTGTTTGGTCGTTTGGTGCAGTCGAAGTTCGTTTCTTTGGCCTGTGAGCGCCGTGTCGCCTCAGCTTTAACCGAGTTAACCTCCCTGGCAGCAGGTTGAATAATAACCACATCCTTTATTTAGCTGTGAAATGATAACGTGTATTTGAAAGACCTGTTAAACCTGCGTATGCACGAGTAAACAGAATATTCAGCTAAAGAAAGAAGAGAGAAGCAAAATTTTATTTTACTTGAAAGTCTTAAATAATAAGTTTTATGCACATAGTTTCCATTAGTATCAGCAGCAACCCAAGAGTGGCAGTTACAATCCAGTAAAATCCAGATCCTGTTTGAGCTGTGAGCTTTTAGAGGGAAGGGAAAGGAAGGGGGGGGGGCAGCTTCAACTAAAAGTCAATTGCTTTCACAAATCATGGATGAGCGATCAGTGCACTGACTGCAGGTTAGTGCAGCAAATGGAAAGACCTCAGCAGGGCTTCAAAACTTTTATCTGTCACAGGAATAAATGGAACGATCTGGAAGATGCTGCCGGGGCCTCAGGCGAATGTAAACGAAGCGCTTGAAAGGAAAAATATGATTTTGGTAATGCTATCAATGAATTTGTCTGAAAATAGTTGTTGTTAGTCAGCGTGGAAATGCAGTGAGCTCGTGGCTGCGAAGAGAAAACCAGCAGTGTGTTCCTGTAAACAAGGCGACATCATTAGAGTCCCCAGAGTTTCACTTGCAGGAGAGCTGAAATTGAACCTCACATTTTCATCACCGGTGGGCCAAGCTTCTGGATTCTGATGTGCTCCGTATCATTACCATGATCATTTGTTGCTCAGACTGTTGCTTAGGAAGATTTGGGGGTAACACAACCTTAAATTCCAGCCGGCTTCTCGTCTCAAAGGCACAAAGCAGACCAGCAGAAAGCAAATATCTTAATAATTCATCTCTGTCTAGTATTTCGTGAAAAGGACACCGTTGGATCAATAATCTCCATTGGCTCCGTATGTCTATGTCTATATATGAGGCATTTGTCTCCATCATGCATCAGCGCAGGAGTCGGTGCTCTGTGTTCAAATGACCCGACTCACAATAACAGCGATAAGGAAAAGTGCCTCTCTTTTTTTTCATTATTGTTCTTTCTTCTCAGCTATTTTATATTCTTTCCGGTCTACTCTTTAATAGCACGTCTAAGTAAAGTCACAGACCACAGCTGCCAGAGTGCATTTGTTATCCCGCTGATTGAAAATTTTAAATCATTCGTCACTGATTTGAGCGGCCCAGTGTTTTCATCGAGACGAGCCGAATGAGCAAAGCAGATCGCACGGACATTTTCCGCTTTAGTTTTTATCGGTTATGAACCAGAAATGTTTATTTCTCAGCAGGAAAAAAGAAATCCTCCCTCCTGACTTTCACAGTCACCTTTAGCATCTTTTCATTATTGATTGTCTGGGAGTAACTGCAAAGTTTAACTCATTGTGTTTTAGGTTTGGATCTGAGTCCCGCTGGATGCTGAAGGATTACAAACAACAGTGCAGCTAAATTTCCCAACTGAAGGATTTCTCAGTGCACTACTCGTTTCTTGCAGTTATTTATTCATGCATTTATCCCAGACTAAGCTGCACGTGGACACGCAGCTACGGTGAAGTGTTTTAGAGGATGGTGCAGTACATTTGTAGACACTGCAGATATATCCATCTGCATAGGTCCGCTTTTGTGTGCGTGAGTGTGTGTACAGTTTAAACGAATGCAGACATTTCTGCACAAACGCCTCCAGGAGTGAACATCAGTGAATGCAAAATCTCAGCAGACAGTGAATGCATGGGCACATGGAAACATGCAGATTCAAGTCAGTGTATCTCTGCATGCATGTATGGATTCTTTTCTTCGCCTGTGGGTGGAGGCTTTCCAAAGATGGGTGGGGGGGGTGAGCCAATGGATGCTGTGATTAACTAATTAATTTTTCAATCTGCTGGTTATTTTGTCGAAGAACTGATTAAATATCAACAATGAAAAAAGTTTGTATCAGAGAAACCGAGTTTGCTGATGAATCTTTAGACAGATGATAGTAATTTTATTTATTTTCAGTATGATGATTTCAGTTTCTTAATTGATATCAAGTACATCTAATGAGAGTTTAATGGATATATTCATGAAAATATAAATCTGAAATATGTTAAGAAAAGCAACACTTGCATTGCGATCAAACGTCACAGTGTATTTTTCACTCAATTTCTCGTGAATACCTGAATTTCGTGATGTGGAGTCTGTTGGAAATGCAGCATTTGGTGTGTCGTTAATTTGGAATCAAAAGCATCGTCAGTCGTGAGGTGTGCAGCCGTGTTTACCGAGTTTGTGAGCTGAACCTGGAGGCTTTCGGATGTCCGTGGTTAATAACGCTGTATAAAAGCCCGGTGTGTGTGCACTGTGACCTGGAGTAGTTCTCGCCTTCTGGTCTCATGTATCACTGCGCTGTCATCTTCATTCATCTTTGTTATTGATTCATCTGTGGAATTGCTTTTGCCATGACGCAATACGAGAAGGAGGTCTGCCGCACACAGAGGGCATTCACCTCTGACCTCGCACATAAATCATTGTCTCCAATAAATTTGACTCAGCCCATTCTCCCCCCCTCCCCGCTCTTTGCCATCTCCTGCAGGGTCAAAGCAAAGAAAGGGGTGAACCTGCTCCAGACCAAGTCGAAGAATGCCCGGTGGAAAGTGGACTGGGAGGTGCAGTCCGGCGCCAAGCACTCAATTACCACCATCGACGTGAACAAGAACAAAGCAGTCAAACAGGGGTAAGTCAACAGCCCCGTCTCAAAACACACTGCACCTCTCTGACCTCACCATATTTGCTTTTTTCTAGAATTGCCAAAAGGTCTCCAGGAAGGTTTTCCCTTGTGTAACAACCGCAGATCACTCTCTGACTAAAGGTGGCTTTTAAAAGCGTACAGCCGTCTGTGTAAATGCCCCAAAGAGCTACAGAAGATAAACTACAGCCTTGACCCAAAGCGGTGACTTAAAACGCCCTCTGCTTCAGAGCGCCGGGCTAAATGAATGGAACTGTTATCTGCTTAGTGTCACTACATCTGCTGTTAATTCACTCTGCGTGGAGGCCGAGATGAGACCTTGTCTAAGAGCAGTAATCATACCAAACTTCTCAAAAGAGGAGAAATGCCCCGTCACCGTGCTGTGGAGTCCGACAGGACAGTAATGGACTCAGCAGAAACAACCGTGTGATATTAAGACCGGAACTGCTAAGTAATGTTCAAAGTTAATGTTATTTAAATAGTGTGCAGCCAATTAATGCGCTCGTTTGCCTTCTTTTGGGGACCGCAGCCTAAATAATTTGACCAGTGAATTAAGGCGCTCTCCTTCTTCTTCCACTCAGGGGGTCGATTAGCAAAACAGAAATTACCAAACAGTGGAAATTAGCACGGAAAGCGGTTTTATTTTGAGATTGAAGCCCCCAGATACGATAGGAGGAGGTGGACTGACCAGCAGCTTCCTCGCACATCCAGACAGCGAACATCCATTACATTTTGTTCACAGGTTTTTACATCAGCGCTGTTTACCCTGCCTCAGAGCAGTCTCCAGCGAGGGGGAGCAACTAAAAATTAGCAGCCATGAATCAGGATACGTGATGCCTTCAGTTCATTAAGAGCTCAGGCGAGGGGAGGTACGGCGGGTAGCACCGAGCCCCCGAGGCCTGGAGGCGTTAGCAGGCGCTGGTCTAAATATTAGCATCTCTGTGGACACGCTGAGGAGGAAGATATAAGAGTGGCCTTACCTTGAAAGGAAGCCCGCCGCCCCTCTCTTGTTTACTTCTTAGCACCTTGGTGGCTGCCTTTCCAGCTATATTTAGTGACCTGTGTCGTGTAATCTTTGCCACCCTGTCACTATGTGGGAAATGTCCAGTAGGGGGTCAAGCATGGGTAGAGAAACAACGTGTCATGCCACATTTTGTCAAAAACCCACTCAATTCTGTGACCACCTGAAGAAAAGCAGCCAAACCATGAGCAGATAAAGTGGAAGAATTTGTGTTTTCATGCTCAGTGCCCATCAAATAGTTTAGAGCATGCGCATCAAATCTTTTAAAGAAAGAGAAACAACTGGCGTCTCTGAGGCTTTTCCTCTGGAAATGCATTGTTGTGAAATGGGTTCTGTTTGGTGATAGAAATGATGTGCAGCTTCCAGAAGTAACACATTCCAACGAAACGTCGTGATGTATGGCGTTTTATGTAGCCGACAAAAAAAAAAAAAAAAAAAACATTTCTTGTTGTGAGAAAGTGATTTCCTGATCTAAAGTTTAGTCGCTTAAACTTTGGAGCATCTTTCAAACAATGTTTGCGGAGTTGCCTCTTTCTTTTCATCCATTTAAGCATCCAACAGTGTTTTTTTCCCCGATCCCATCACTGTGAGGCACCAAAGTCGGAAATTTATGAACCCAACTCAAAGTGGCTTTAACCAGATTTTACCCAAACAAAATTGGCAATGTAGAAAAACGGTGACATGAATCTTTTTTAGTGCAGTCTAGCGGGACATAACCTGCTTTGTTGTTTTGTTGAGGAATGAGGACTTGCCTGTTAGTGATAGCAAAAATCTCCTCCATCTTTTTGGCCGTGACATTTATGCAGCATTGCATTTAGCTGCAGAAATGTGATATCGTTCAGGATTTTTTTATTAGATTTTTAAATGGTTCACACTGATTTGGAAGTATTTGGGAGGACTTTCTGTAGCTTTCCTTTGGATTACCTCGTTTGTTTTATCTCGAAGGTGCGTTCACGTACTTGTTTGAGTGGATGAGCTTATGCGTCAACTACGACTGAACATTTCCTCCTCACATCTTTAAAGAGGAAACTGTGTGCAGCCAGTCAGACTTTCCATTTGCAGCAGTAGGCCAAAAATAAAAGAATTCTCAAGACAATTATTTCCCTTTCCCTTTTACTCAATTAAAAGCAATAATAAAGTGAATTTGCCGGCTCTGTTTGAACTTCAGGTTATGTTTATTCAAAATTACCTGACAGGGAGGAGATCGGGTGACAACGTTTTCCCGTCGGGGCTCGATGTTAAGTCTCCTTTCTTTATTATTCTTCCCTGATCTTGGTTTTCTTCCTCATCAGATCATACTTTATTCAGAGCTCAGATTATTCATCCTTTCTTTCTTTGTTTTATTTTTTTTTTTTTATTATTATTTTATTTTATTCCAGTAAACCTCCACTTGGAACAGTCCCACTCCAGCAGTAGCTTGCTGATAACACCACATGAACCAATGCATTATTGATTGCGGTCAATGGGTTTTGAATGAATAATGTTCTCGAGAATGCTTTGGCATTACCGCCGCTGCAGCCAGAACAACAGAAAGAGTCGATCATTTAATAAGACGCCTCTTCGTTTTGTTTTTTTGGCTTTTTTTTTTTTTTTTCGGTTCCATGAATAATTCAGCGTTAAATAAGGGATGAAACAAGAAAAAGAGTCTAAGCACATTTTTAAAGTGCCAATATTGACTCCTACCCAGGACAAACACAGACTGAGTAATGCTCTGTTTTCCAAGCTGCCTCATCATGAGAAGGAAAGTGTTTTGCAGCACAATGCATGTTTTCCTGGGCCTGTTCACAGCAATTATTTCCACATGCAAGGAAATATTGTTTCTTGTGGAAAATGTGTCAAATATTATTTTTAAGGTCAAGATGTCCAAAAAAAGAGAAACTGGAGTGTCGGAAGGGTTCAATTGAAAGAATACACGGCTTTAAATGTGAGGAATGTATTTGAAATCTGTTGCATCGCTACAAAATTGTCGCGCCTGATCACCGTTTGCAGCAGAAGAAATGAATGTGGCGTTCCCACAATAAGGTCGACTGACTGCGGGACTTTCTTTTTTTTTTTCCACTGTTGTTTATATTGTTTGGCAAAAATGATATCACCTGATATTTTTTGGGATAGACTGAAAACAAGATGAAAATATTGTGATATATGTGAATATTTTAATTTCACTGCTGCGACTAATCTTCAAAATCCCCTGCAGTACAAAAGGGCCCAGTTTTCCCTGATGAAAAAAAAAAATAACGGTAGCATGTATCTACCTTCCTGTAGAAAGGACTCAAGCTGGCAAACCAAAAAGATGAAATTCTCAACGTGGTGTTTGATACTTCCAACATATTTGGTTGGGTTTTTACACTGTTGGATATAAATGCAGTGTGCATAATGCATGTTGTCTCCATTGGTTTGTTCATTATCCAGACAAGCAGAGAAAATTGAAATTTCTATGTTGGGGATGCTGCAGTCTCCAGTCGGAATCATGGTCAGCAATCACAACAGCAAAAGGTTCAACTAATACTTCAACTGTAGCTGCTTTTTAATGATTAAGCTCTCAGAAAGGAATCATTTCATGGATTTAACAATGTAACTGTGGCTAAATAACATTTTCAAGTCTAATTATAATCCCCAACTAGCCTGGCTCCGTCCAAAGTGGAAAAAACATTCCTTCAAGCTGCACTAAAGCTGTCGCGGTTGCACGAAGGGGAAATCTGTGTGTTTTCTGGACAAACAGCTGTTTACATTTGTGTTGTGTTCGGATGCGGAATGAGCAGCATGAGTAATGAGCGTTTCAGGGACAATGGTACCAAACACGGCACCATCAGCGTAATGACACGAAGCTCTGCTTTTTGTTGGAGGCTGTTTTTCCCCCCTAAAAGCACAAATTGTAGCATTTCTGTTTGTGAACAGACTGAATAAACACATACTCAATGAAAATCAGAGGTCAAACTACCGCCTCCCCACCTTATCCTCCTGCCTCCAGTCCAAATGCTAAACTAAACCAGCTAACACAGAAGAAGTGCTATTGATCTTTCTCTCCCGAAGAAAACAAAGAGAAGATATCCTGAAATACTGAAGCATTCACTGAAGTTTTTTTTTTAAATGGGCCCTAAAAAGTCGTAAACTTTCCAGAGATTGGACTTAAGCGTGGCCTGTTGTGAGGCCTATCTTCGCCGTCTCTGTTCTTCTGCTGTCGTAGCTCTGCCTTGCAGCGCTTTGATCCGATGAACTCTCCCTGTTAATCAGTTCAAACAGACCTCAGATCAAAGACTGGAATCCCCCTGAGCTCCGAAAAAGCCCCAAGCTACAACTTTTAAAATTTATACTTTGTGCTCTACAGAACATCATTAACGTAATGGAAACAAGGCCGGACTTTCTTGAGCCGTGTTTACTTTGTTCCTTCGCTCCTCTCATGTGAAATCACTCATTTATGTTTTCACCGCCTACTTATTTTTTATTTTATTTTATTTAAATGCCTTTATGTTGAATTATGTTTGACATCAGTGGTGTTTGTTTCTATCAAAGTTGATTTGAATACTGGGAGAAAATGCGGGAAAGCTCGCCCCAAACATTTCCTTGAGTGGTGATTGTGAAGCCATCCCTTCTTCTTCTTCTGCTCCTCTTTCAAAGTTAAGGAAGTGGACTGAAGTCATATTAATTAGCTAAGCACATACATAATTTAGTATTTTGATGAAAAAGGTCACCCTCTAATCCTGCTGAGACGTCCCGAAGAAGAGTGATAAGACAAATACTGTAACACAACAGCTACTAGAGACTGAAACACTGACCAGCTTACTAAAAAATGCCATCCTTTTAGTCTTTTGTGTTATTGCAGTGTATCATACAGCTACTTTACAGTGACTGAAGTGTCAGAACACAGATCTGAGTGGAAAAGTCAAGGTTGCATTTTGAATTTTGTGCAGCCTCAATGTGCACTCGTGTATAGACATGAATACCAAAGGCAGAGAATCGGTGCAGGCTCTGATATGGGCACACGGTGACAGCGACTGATGTGATATTTCCCAAAGTCCCTCCTTTTGATTCAGACTTCAAACAAATTGGGTCAGAATGTCAAGTGTAACTGTAGAAATGTTATTTTATCTGTACTTTTCCCTGCTGCTTTTGCTCACCATTTTATAATTAGCTCTTTGGCATAAAAAAAAAAAAAAAAAGCATGGCCTCTAACCCAAATCAGTACGTGGCGAACATTATTTTTCCTTCCCCGCAGCACGTTTGCACTTGACGCCGTATTGAGCGGTTGAACGTGCGCTCACTCCGGTGGGCCATATTGATGACAGCTGTAGTGTATCACAGACGGACGGCGGTGTTTGTTTCCGGTGAGTGATGTCGAGACAAATAGGCAGAGATTTCATCACAATGTCCCTGAGAGGAACCTTTTGTGGGCCGAGGATTGTACAGATAGTTTGATCCAGCTTTCATTAAAGGGTTGTCAGACTGAATTGTGGGAAGGGTCTTCGGTTTTTGTGAAGGACAGACAAGCGAGCGCGTCACCTTTAACTAAAGGTGACTTTCGGGCGGGATGATTCCCGTCACGCATGGAGATAGATTTAATTTGCTCCGCCGCAGCCGGTGAGATGTTTTCGTGACTCTTGTTGAAACTGAGAATTACAGGCCCAGCTGTTATCAGCAGCGTCTCAGGTTGGCTCTCTTACGTTCCTCTCACAAACACAGTCGTCTTCTTCTTCTTGATCAAGGCAAAAGAGAGAATGCTTTAAGCATTTCATGCTCATGACCGTCGGGACAATCACGTTATCTGCTGAAAGTCATTGATCGGTCAGAAGAAAATCTGCAGCCATTGCAATTACAGTTATTTGAAAGTGACAGAATGAGTGAAATTTGCAATCTCCTCACACAAACACTCAAACTTAAGAGGAGGCCCGAAGAAAGACGGAGAAGGCTGGCCAGCCAGATTAGGCAGCAGTGATTGTTTATTGACACGGCCATTCAGAGACAATCACACATTAATTCAATGCATATGATAGCTCCATCGAAGTAAGAAGGAATGCCCTTAGAAAACTTTCACTTCTCATCAGCTGTATTGAGCCCTGTGCATAAATGAAACGTATACAAGAAACAACTCTAAAGTCAGATCCTCTTTTTTTCCGTAACGCACTAATTAGGGATGGCAAGTTTTATCCGCTGCATCAGAAAGACAATCTCATCTTGTCTCCAGCAACGTACATTTGTCTTGACTAATTAGCTCTTGCCTTTTGAGGGAAATGCTGATTGCTGCTGAGATTTCATTCACTGAGGAAGATTTTCTGAAGGAGCAACTGCGAGATTCTTCTCCTCCACAGAAATGAGATATGAAGGCTCGGCGTGGATGGTTGAACGCACAAAGCGCACAACTGCTGTGATTCATCCCGCACGTTGTTGCGTGTGGGCTTACAACTTGGGTTGTTTCTCTCATTTTCTCGTTAATTTATTTAGCCATGAACAATCCTTTTGGCTCTACTTAGGTCTCCACCAACTCCAGAGGGAAATATTTCCACCATCGATGCATCAGTTTCCAATACCGCTTGTCCTTACAGGGTCACTGAGGGCCTGGAGCCGATCCCAGCTGACCTGAGCCTCAGCGGGGGGGGGGGCACATTTGTCTCTACAGACAATTTACAGTCACTAGTGAGCCAAAACACTCGGATGAGCTAAGAAGATTTTATTTAAAACTGAAGCCAATTCTCAGTTATTCGAATAAAAATATTGTTATTGTTGACTTTGAGCAGCAAAAAATGAATGAAGTTACAAAACAACACCATCATCTATGTCTACATTCAAGACTTCGATAGGTTTTTAGAAAGCAGGTGGTTTAAAGTCTGCTGTGGCCACCGGGGGCAGTAGAGAGCAGAACTGAGTGTGCAGAAAGAGACGAGTTTAAGTGAGGTGACATTAAGATGGTGCATCGATGCATCATTAGTGAGATCCAAGTGCGGCTCAGCCGAGGCTCTTAAAAGTCCTTTCAACTTCACAAAAGGAACATTTTGTATTCAAGGTTTGTGACCAGACAAAAAAAAGAGGAATGTTTCTAAAGGATTATGTCACTAAAGGATTAAATTGCAGCATGGGAAAAGGAATCGTGCTCTAATACGCTTCAACAGAGTTTCAGCTTCTTCACCTTGACTTTATTTCATTAAGAAAAGCGTGGACCAAAAACACTTATAATGGCCGGTCCATAAAATGATATCAACCAAAACCACTAACACAGTGGATTGTCTCCTCGCAGCTGCTGTGTTGAACCTGAGCATGGTTGCAGTCGCCTCCGCTGCTTACTTTTCACATCAAGCAATCAAATTTATGTGAGCAAAGAGCGATTAAAATTTCCAAAGTGAAGTCAATAGTCCACTCGTGAAGCGTGATGTTGTAAACAGTTTACGGTGACCTTTAACATCCCGCAGCCCTGTTAAGGGCCTTGTATCTGTCAGGAAGTCTGAGATCCACCGATTGGACTGGAGGAGCTGCTCAGGCTGCATCTGATGGCCCCATTTCATCAATTCGCCCGTCCGACAACTTAGCTGAGCTGTGCTGAATGCACGGCATTGGTGATGATGCACCAGAAAAGCTAGATGCTCGGCTTTTGCCCTCAAATCATGTTCTGACAGCTTATTGGATATTGATTTATTGATAAGTACAGAATACTGTGGTCAATCTTAAAATGCGTTCATCTGCTCTTTTTCTTTCGTTGATCTGGAGGAGGAAAAAAAAATCCACACATTCACACCATAATGAATTTAATTGTCATAAATACGTTCATAACACAGCATCATGAGCGCATCATTATCATATTGCTTTTGACAGCTTAAAGGAAACTTCTCAAATAACTGCACAGCGGCGTGCCGACCGCTCACTAAATGGCATCGTTAATAATTAAAAACAAACCAGTGAAGTATTTCGTTACTGGAAATAAATGAATTTCTTGTTACTCTCTGCAGTTATTCTCGTCAAAATATTGCTGCGACTGATGTTGATGCCTCTTTGGTTTTGACTCTGCTTTGCGTGTTTGTGCCCTCGCGGTCTGACAGGGAAGTGCTCGGTAACGTGGAGGTGATGCAGCTGGATTTTGAGATGGAGAACTTCACCAGCCTGTCGGTGACCCGAAGGATCAACTGGAACATCGATTACAAGGGCCAGAACCAGCCTCCCGACTCGGAGAAGGTGGTGACGGAGCTGACTGTGGTGCAGCGAGACATTCAGGCCATCATCCCACTGGCCATGGTGAGTGGGAGCGAAGCCACATCTGTCTGGATACGGTTGTTACCGGTGTCAGATTCATTGAAATTTATTTGCACTGTTCACACTTATCTGACTGACTAAAGAAGTCTTGTTTCGTCTTGACATTTCTGCTGTTGCGTCGAAATAATAGTATTTATTGTTCACCATCAGCACGTTGCACTGCAGAACCATCAGAACAATTGATTCCATATCAACATCATTCCTTCTGAATTATTAGATTACTACCTCAAAAAAGCCAAACACTGACACAATTTTTTTTTTCTATGACTACAGTATTTTTCCAACATGACACAGCAGCACACGGTGCAGTTATCCTACAGTAGCCCTGAGCTGCAATAAGAGCAAACAGCAGAAAAATAATAATGATAAAAGGAAGGCTTGGATCAGGATGTGTCTCGACCCTTTCAATAAAGTTAAAATAGGAAAAGTAATGGGGCTTGTTTCAAAGCTCGTATTGTCAGACCAAAGAGCACACATGCAGTAATGGGGATTTTTTTTTTTTTATGCTTGGCTCAGGATGTGTCTAGATCCCGTAAAATGTTGGAACGGCTGGAAAAAACAAAGGTCAAACTGAAAACCAAATCTTTATTCATAATCGGGGAGGCCGGGTATGGTTGTCACACTTTTCCCTTCAGCACCTGTAACTCACTGAAGTTTTTGACCTACAGCTCTGAACTCTTTCTCCAAATCGCCCACATTTGTTTAATAGAAATGCTACCTGCTCCAAAACACTGCAAGAATATCACAGACCTCGTAACACGTGCCGGGGAGGGATTTCACACAAAATGGGATTCAAAACAGCTGTAAAAAAAAAAAAAGATCAAACCAAAATAATGTCTCTCTCTCTCTGACTCTGTTAAACTCATGCTTGTGTGTAAATGAGTCTGCTAGAAAAAACAAACTCACAATGATTAAAGAACACTACAGCATCACGTCTCACTCCTGCTGTGAAATGAGTCAAATCAAAGAGGCGTTTTTAGTTTTAACACTTTTAAAATATATGTTACATCCCTGTCAGGCGTTGTTTAAAAGGCTGTATTGGCAGAGTGGGGGGGGGGTACATACATCACATTTTGCCTGAGAAACTTCAGTTTGATCGACTCCAAGTCAGCTGATGATGAACACTAAACAAAATGTAGTTTTATTTTGACAGCCTGTGCATTAGCAGAACATCAGACGTGACTCTGACGAATCGCATCGACGACTCCTCTCTCTGCAGCGATTCTCCGATTCTCCTTAAGAAAGTCAACCATTCCCAGAACACTTCAGCATCCACTACTCATTTAATCGGGATCTGTTCTTTTTTTTTTTTTTCCCCTCATGAAGGGACACATTATGGGAACAAAGGGAAATTAATCAAGCAAGACGTGCTGGGTACCGCCGGCTCTGCATTGCCTTCTTTTGTCCTCTGTCGTGGTTTTTGTCTTCACTCCACTTAAAAAAAAAAAAAAAAAAGAAAAAGTCCAACTTCAAATTATGCCTGCTCATTAAAATCAGCTGTGCGTGGTTAATCATGCAGGTAGTTTGTAATCTTTCAAACTATGTGAAAAATCACGTCTCTGAGCAAAAAGGGTTGATACGTCATCAAAATAAACCGCAGTTATCTGTTAAATATTTGCGTAATTACGACAGTTACACACCTAAAGCTCCATTAAATGTGTGACACATCTGCTGTAACATAAGGTTCACTTCATATCTCTTCTCCCCCCTGACATTTAGAATTAGCATGCCTCTTGTACCCAGATGCGTTTAGCTGCATAGCAAAATTAGGTTTCTGCCTGTGTGAGTCTCCCTTTACATTCTGAAGCAAGATGGCAGGAACCATTAGCGCGTCGGCTTTTTTCTTTTTTTGTTTTTTCCACAGCCGCCTGCCACCTCTGCAGCTCGATGTGTGATTTTCATGCTTTTTAGCTGCAGCCTCTAAGCGGGGAAGTCGTGTTAATGCTGGATGGAACAATGAAAGGACCGGCGTTGTCGTCATCCTCTGTGTTTTTACTTCAGATGGATATTCGAGGATATTAGCAGCCCTCCTTGTCGAGGACTGGAAAGAAGGAAAATTATCTGCTTTCACACCCGATGTCTCAGTTTGTTGAGCATCGTTGACATTATTCGACCACATAAATAATTACACTTCCAAACCAAACTTAAGACCATCTCAGATCAATTCAATCTGCTCGCTGCGCCTGCTCCTGGGTGGAAAAAAGGCGAATTCCTGAGTCAAAGCAAACCAACAACATTTCATCATCAGGCGACATTTATTGATTTAAAATGTGAGGGAGTCCTGCAGATGAGCACTGTGGTCTCCTTGAGAGATGAGCTTTCATCCATCTCTTCTGGTGGGGTGACTAATTGGATTGTGAATTATAAAGCAAAAAAATGCTGGACACCACCACCACCATCAAGAGAAGTGCCAGATCTAACCAGTGTAAGCAGGATTGATGAAATGAAAACAGGTGGTCCAACTTTATCACGATAGCAGCTTGTTGGACAGTTTGAAGAGGAATCATTTAATCAGAAGATCTAGAAACGTCTTCACTGACCTTCCAAGTTGGCCAACTCAACTCTGAATGACTATGAATTCCAACTATTTCCACAAGTTTCCCGTCTTCATCCCACCTTGCAGGATAGAAGTGATGTTTTCATGTTCAGCAGTGGAATATCCTGTCGTAAGCCCGGAGAACATGGCCACCGTGTATCCAGCAGAGAGAGCATTGTGTCTCAGGGTCTGTGCCGCTGACGTTACGATACAAAAGCATTGCTCAAAAGAGAAAAAGAAGGGGGAATCAGGTCAGACGAGGCTTTATTTACGGGAAAAAACAGTCCAACAGTGGAAGAAAAGTGTGACTCTGAAGGTCACCGTACTTAAATTTTGTTCTCCGGAGAACTGCTGTAATTTTTTTAAGTTTAGCAGCGGCTGTATATCAACCGGCGTTTTTTCGGCAGGTAGGTAAAGCGAATGACAGCTTGTATAAAAAGCTCAGCGTTTTCAGAAAGTGCTGATAAAGAGAAGCGGGAGGCGGTTGTGTCTCCACAGAACACGCACACACACACAAAAAGCCAGAAAGAATAAAAAGATGCAATTTGTGTTACAAAGAAACCGAGATGAAGGTGTTGGGTTGGACCCCGACAGTTCCATCTGCCTGAGAAACATCTGAGGGAGTGAAGGGAGGAAGAAGAAGAAGAAACATAGAGTTAAATCAACGCCAGGCACCTGAAGCTTTGTTCTCTTTACTTTGAAAACAGGAAGCATGAAGCCAGATACCAAACTCCATTAGCTCTGCTCTGCGCCGCAGCCACTAACCAGAGATGTTGAATAAAAAATGATGTTTTGTGTTACACGAACCTCACAGCTGGAAGCCACGCGTCGTATTTCCACACGTATGTCTTCAGTCAGTCGTACAGCTCCACATCTGGCAGAATGTGTTATTTACATTATTCAAAAGCCGCAGATAATGCTGGTAACGGAACGGAGCCTTTCAAGCTCTCACGCTAAGTAACCTCGCCTCGAGACTCCACAGCTCTGGATTAGATTTAATGGGATGAAAATGACCACACGCAAATAACTCTGTCATCTGCAAACAGATTACACAAAAAAGGGGGGCTTGTTTAAACGAGCGTGGGCAAGTGAGAGATTTAAACAAAGATTATACGTACTTAATTAAACAGTGTGGACACATTAGAGGTATGGTGATTATGATGATATTGTTGATGTAGTCATTTATAAAATGCACAATGTGTTCTTGACATTCCATTAGAAGTGGTTTAATATTCTGGGGCTGTCACATCTGTCATATCAGATTTTTACTTCACCCCAAAAGAATTCATGAGTTTATTATTTTTATAGCGTTAAAAAAAACAAAATAAAACCATCAGTCAAATGTTCAGAGTGTTTTTGGTCTTTTTGCCAAATGAATTGGGATCAAATTGAAGTGTAGGAAGATTTTTACTAAAGCAAACAAAATAGTTAAAAAAGGGCAAGAAGATGCGCTGATGAACAAAAGGTGTACACAACCAATTATCTGCAACCAACCTGATAAAATACACACAAAAAAAAAAAAAAAAACCTATGGGCGCCTTAGAATAACAGAACATGCCAACATATTTTTTTTTAAATGACTGAAATTCAGTTCATTGTTTGTTTATCTCAGACATTACCGCAGCACGATTCGTCTTCTTTAGCGAAAGAAAATGAAAACAAACCTGCTGTGTGTAGGTTTGTACACAGCTGTTGCATTCAGTGCAATTGAAATAAACCAATTCAGCCTATCACAACGGTGGAATTACACTTTTTTTTTTTTTACAAATAAGCTTTAAACGGTGAGTTTCATAGCTGTTTTGCTGCTTCAGACAGAATATAGTAATTAAGTGAAATGATAGCAGTGTGCCGCCATGGTTTTTTTTCCAAGCTCAGGTAAGTATAATTAGTGCTCCCAAAGCAGTACACATTTAATTGTAACGTGTCTTGTGTAGTATAATACTTACCAGATGCCAAAACAGCAAGGAGAGCTCAGGGATGATGTCTTTCAATTAGATTTTCGCCCCCATCGGTTATCCTCGGAGGTCTGCTCGGCTTTGCCTGCCATAAATTGGCCGCATTTTATATCCACCCAAATAAACGGAGATACAACCTGAATTTGCAGCTTCTCCAAGAGCCGCTGCAATAATAACAAAACATAAATCAACTGAATTTTTTGTTTATATTGTTCAGGTTAGTCAAATTAAATCCAAAACGTAAAAAAAAAACTTTAAATCCTTGAAAACGGTTTTCAAGGATTGATGCGCGTGGAAAAAAAAACGATTACACACAAACAACAACTGGGAACTTGTGATATTTTGACTTAACACCTGAAAGGAGATCAGTTGGATTCATGATGTAGCTTTAAAAGCTAAACTCGTATTGACTATTTCCACAGAATCAAGGTTTAAAGCTTCAGGCAGATCCTGCTGTAATGAGCTGGTTTACCTTCCACACTGTGTCCTGTTGCTCTCTGAATGTGATGAAATGTAACGCACAGGGGCGTGTTGTGGTGTCTTGTGCTGTGTTGCGTGCTTGCTGATGAAAACCTGGCAGCTTAAATAACTGTTCTCTGGGAGTGGTTGCTTCACAGCATATTTCAGCAACCTGCTCGCTAATGAGATGTCTTCAGTCTGCTAAAGAGAAATCACCTGTCCAAAGTAATTCCGGTCCGTTTGTCTGCAGCTTCGCTGATGGAATATACATGAAACTGTCTCAAAGAATTTTTTTTTTTTTCTTTTTTTCTCCGTGTACTAATGCTAAAGTTTCAGTTTGGCTTTTGCACAGTAACTACCGCGGCGAAGGTTGCAAATGATAGTATTGATTCCTGAGACAAGAGGCAGAGCTGTGCAGCCTTATTTATTGATCTGTCTAAAGCCTAAGCAGAGTTTGATTAACATAGGAATGTCTGACAAAGCATTAGTCTTGTGCTCTCTGCTCGCTGTGTAACGTCAACACAAACATCGCCAACTCACGGACTGGCTGACTGGTTAAGCTGCGAGACAGATCGAAAAGGTTACACATTTTAGTGACTGTTGGAGTTTCCCCGTCGATCGCTGGCCTTTCAGAACGATCGGAGCGGTTCTGTTACCAACATCTCGGAACCCAATCTGTGACTTTTTTGGACCAAAACAGTTTCTGGTTTTTCCTCGTGAGCTCCGGCTCTGTAGGTGCTACTGTCCATCCCGAGCACACGACTGCTGGAATGAATTTCATGGCGACTTGGAGCTAAACACTGCCGAAATCACGGCATGGTCGCTAATCTTTAACTTCCTGTAACACTTTTACTCTTTTTTCTTCTATTTTTTGTTTCCACATGTGGTTTCAAACTGAGCCCACGTGGAAATGATTCATGTTGTGCTCTTGATGTTTCCTAATCTCCCGTCATAAATAAGAAACCTGTGGACACCGAGCCGAGTTTCTGTCCAATTTTAGAAAAAATGTTAGATTAATTTCCAGAAAAGCATGGCAAAAAAGAATGTAGATTTCCATCTACGATGTTGAAGTGCGATGACATGAACAGTTAATGTCACTCAAACTTCAGTTGTTGTCATCAAATCAGGACCTTCAATAAGACCTTCAATAAGTCAAACAAAAACAGTGAAAAGACAAACAGAAAAATGACATTCATGTTTGTTTCCCGAGGCTGACAGACTCTTTATCAGTCCAAATGTTTTCGGCAGAGTCAACACGAGCCACCTGCCTCATTGTTAATTTCTTAAGCCAAACATAAAGAGTTTTTATTTAACTTTCACTGTTTCCACATAGATTTGTGGAAACAGTGTGCAAACTGAACGTGTGTATAAAACACAATTACTATAAAAATACCTGCAGACTCAAAGAAGAAGAGCGAAGTTGTGCATGGTGTCAGTCACTGGCTTTATCGTTTCCCGGGTTGGAAAAGTCTGCAGGAAAAAGTGAAATGAAACGTTTCTTGAATTAGAAACAATCGCCACGTCGGTAGTAAATGGCTCTGCTGGTAATTGCCTTTTGTTGTTGCTCCACGGAGGTCTCTGTTGGTTTTTTCTCTGCTCTTTCTTTCTCTCTTTATGGTTTCGTGGTATCGACCAGCCCTTGCATGCAAAAGAGGTGTTTGACCTCAAAGTGCATGGTAAATTAAAGGGACCTAGACTGAAGCTTTTGATCCTCTCTATATCTTTTTATCCTCCTGCCTTATAGCGCTCTCAGAGGTAAAGTTCAATGTCATGCAAAGACACTTCAGAGCTGCTCGCCTTTGTTATTTGCTTAAAGCAGATGCCCCGACGACGACACGTCTGATGTTCTCTCCATGAATAAACGAACGAATACGTTTCAGATAAGTCTCACCAGGCGGTAGACACCCATGAAAAACTAGAGCTGGAAAAATGCTCTTCTCCCACATTAAGACTTTAAGATGAGTGTAATTCAGAAGTTTATATATACTATCTTTAATTTTAGGAAATTTGGGTCTCTCCTGGGCTGCTTTGGCTGCTAATGAGAAAACTTGCCACCTCCTTCGCAGCTTACATTATCTGCGGTGAAAAAAAAGAAGTAGTAATGAACTGATTTGAACTTCAACTGGAGGCCTGGTGTGTATTTTAATTGGCTGTTTGCATTCCAGCGCATTCATAATAAAAATACAGATGGGATAACAATGTTTGCCTTGTTCATGGGAAGTTTCTCAGCATCTGAGGATTATTTTTATCAGCATCAACAACTTGCATTTACCAGCGTTTGATTCCTTTTTCTGATATCCAGAGGTTTCAACGACAGAAAAAAAAGGGATAGTCATCTAAATGCATTGAATTATTATTTCATGAATAACTTCTCTATAGAAGATTATCTTCATCTGTTGATGGTTCAGTAGTCAATTATGAAATCAAAAGCTTTTAAATAGCAGTTTAGATTTTATAGACATATTCAGACATTGACAGTGCATTTCTTCTACCGGATGGCCTAAATGATTGGCATTGCAAAATAATATTGTTAATAATAATAACACAAAAATGCACCTATTTAATGGACTGAGGAGCCGAAAATAGGCGCTGATGTGACATGGGAAGAGCAGCACTTCCTGTTTTGACTGGAGTGGAACATTTTACCATCTGAGCTCCCTGCTGGCTGCGCTTCGAGCGTGCACATCTAATTTCTGATAATGTGCTGAAGGTAAACTGTTAGATGGACGGTTGGATGGATGGTCATGTGCGGCGGTACAGTAAATACCACAGCTTTTATCGAGCCGTGGCATTTATTTAGTTCGATTACGTGATGTGACCACTTCCAAAAAAAAAAAGAGAGATTTTTAGAGAATGAGTACGGTTAAGATGAATACTTTGCTTTTTAAATTTGTTCTTTTACATCTTCCAGCTTCCTTTAAAAAACAGAAAAGTTGAAATGAAAATGCCAGCTGATGAAATGCAATGAAAGGCGTCTCGGTAAAATGAGTTCTGGTCTGCCACTGGGTGTCAGCTGGGAGACACAGCAGCCCTAATGCTTATGTTTTTAAATGTGGACATTAGTAAGGCTGATTAAATATCACCCCCTGCCTCTCGCTGTTTCATGAATCTCATGTCAATTTTTTTCTCTCCGCAGGACACCGAGATTATCAACACGGCCATTCTGACCGGACGCACCGTGGCCATTCCTATCAAAATGGTCTCCATAGAGATGAACGGAGCCGTCACCGACATCTCATCCTCTGTGCAATGCAAGTCCTCGAATGAAGATATTGTTAAGGTACAGTGAACCTGATTTCCTCAATGTCTGTATCTGGGACAAGATGTCAGTTTTCGAAAATGTAATCCTTTTACACTTCCACTAATACTGCAGAGTGTCTCCGCGCCACAGGCACAACATCAGGAAAGCATAAAAACTTCATTTTGGTCTGCTCCATATGTACTCTTAATTTGATTCTTGCCTTCTGCCACAGATAGAATCAATGCATGCTCATAAAACTCTGTATATAAATCAATATGGCTGAAAAAGGAGTGGTAAAAGCTTCATAATGTGCTTTCCAAAGCATCGCATCTACTCCTCGTCAAGGGCACAGCTTGGCCACAGATTTGTGTTTACCTCAAGTGTGAAAGCCACCGTCTCTTGCCTCTGTATTACGCCGGTGCTACCCAGAACAATTACTGCTCAGACTCGCAGGGAATCCAAGCTAAATGTACAATATCCATGCTGGTTAGTTGATTAAGCAAATTAAAGTGGGATCACAACAACTTGATGGTGCAGTTATTATTTCCCAGAAGTATTGCAGCACCTTTTTTTTCTGAAACACGATGACGGAAAGGGAGATAATCGTAGAAGAAATCTGTAATTGTTCAGAATATTAAATAGTACGCACACTTTGGGACACAAACAAACAAACAAACAAAAAAAAAAAAACAACGCAGTCACCGTGCGTCTGCGAGCTGGTAACAGCTTTTAGCTTTCTAAACCAACAGGTACTGTACGACATCTGCAGCAGCACAGGACTCCCACTCTCACTGAGGCAAATCAACAACACCCTTACAGACGCACAAATCGTGCTGTGCAATACTCCAGTAAAGCAATGCCATAAAAATACAATAAAAACAACAGCAGTGTAGAATAACAGCTACAATGATTCAGCAGCACATCCATAAATGCCTGATTCTAACTGTAGTGGATTTCCTTCCTTGTTTTTTTGTTGTTTTTTTTTATATTTCAGTGCTTAATGAGGCTGGTAAAATCCAATTATCACATTGAATGGACATCAGAGACTGGTGATTCAGCCCGCCTTGGCCCAATGTGGATCCCGGGTCTATTTTTGACCAGTCCCAGTTTTGAAAATGAGCATTCCCAACTGGCACTGGTTACAGACAAAGTCATGAAGAGTCTGAGTGCTGGATCAATGTTTGGAAGCTCCGTTGCAGCTTTGTGAGTTATAGCAGCGATTCTGTCCAAGTTCTGTCTACAAGGTCACCTGCGTATTTCTCCTGTCGGAAGATCTTCTAACGAGATGGATAGAAAGTCCAGGTGTCTGCCTCGGATCCATTTCCACCATAAGTCGACCCATGACGGCGGTAAAAACTTGCTTTGAACTGGCCGCAGCCTGACTGTTCACGGTCGGACTCAGTTCATCCATCTGTTTGGTTCTGATCGCTTTGTGTAGATGTGACACGTGTTTCAAATCATTCTCACTGTTGTCAAAGTCGTCACAAACGCCGGCCGTACGTTCCCTCAATGCGCTGATCAGGTTAGCAGCGCGATATGAATCTAGCTGGACTCCCCACAGAGCTGTACAAGTCTTTGCCAAAACTTAGCAGATTTGATCGCCGTGAAATTTTTCCCTCTGTTGTGTTGAGTGTCGGGGCTTCATCTCGAGCAGCGACTCGTGAAATTCTTGTGTATTTCTGGTTCAGAGCTTTGGCTGCTCCTGTGGTGACTGTCTTATATCAGAAAGTCTTCATCCTTGGGTGTTGTTATGTCATAAATCAGCAGCAATTTTGGATTTGGAAAGAAAAAGTGAAAGAGTCTGTTGGAAATAAAACCCACTCAGCTGGAGGGTTTGCTTTGATGTGCACATGCAGTCGCTGTGAACACAACATGTCGGAATAAACATTAACAGAGATTGTGTCTTTTAACAGACCCGCAAAGCCAGAAACTTGACAAAACCATGAAGCAACAATCAGCCAGCACATCCGGCACGATGGGTGTGATGAATGTTTTAAATAAAGTTTGAACGTGTGATTTCTTTATACGATCTCCAGCACAACCAGAAATTTCACATTAGCAGGTTGCCCAAAAAAATTCTACCTTGAAAGGCAGTCCTCACTCTGCCAGAGGCGCTTCGACACCTCAGCCAGCTTTCACATTCACGCTTTCCTGTTTCTTTTATTCTTATATTCTGACCTATACGGCCAGCAGCAGCCCAGCGCAGAAGATAAGCGACCCTTGCCGTTCTGTGGTTCTCCAATCCTTCATGTTCAGCCGAGCATGCGGCGGCATTTTCCCCACGAATAATTTACATGCAAAACAAAACACGGCGCACATTGAAGGGGGAATAAAGAAACTGGTCGCTCGGCACATTTGACCGTTTCCTCAGGTTGGTGTTTTGTGTTTGCACGGTCTGTGTCTTTGCTCCAACAAGTTCCAGCTCCTGTTTCCTCGTACGTTCGCCTAGTCTGTCCCGACGCAGGTGATCAGAGCTGTGAGCAGCAGGATTTGTGTGGTGTTGTGCCCTCCTTGCAGGACCCGGTGAGGCCCTTATGGAGGGATTTGGTGTCCGCTGGTGCTGCAGCATACTATTGAGCCTTCTGTCGAGGACTCCATATGGGAGTGTGGTGGTTGTGAGGCGTAGTCAGATCTTTGGCGTGGCTGCGGGCAGCTTGATAGGGATGCAGTGTTGAACCTCGAGCTTGCAGTCCTGCTGTGGATGTTCACTGTGGAGTTATCAGCTAGATGGAGGTTCAGCAGTGTTGAATTTATGTCACACGGTTCTTCCAGCCATCGTGACGGACGGAGCCTTTAGCAGCATCAGTAACGTTTATTTGAGAACTGAATTTTTTTCACCTGACATAAATTTAAATTGAGGCTCGAGGCTGCAGCAGAGGCCGGCCTGTGCATTAATCTACGCCAGGAGCTCAGCTTGGCTGTGGCCGCATATCGTCTCAAGGGGGGGGTGACATGAAAGAGGATGTTGATTGTGCATTGTTTCTAGTATCTCGCGCCCACTTAGCCTGCTAATTATCAAGAGGAAGGTGGTGATGTATTTCTGTGAACAAATATAATCTGAAAGTGGCATGATGTCCCAAAGTGTAATCCCCGTCCGTCTATCAGGACTCCGACAGCGTGCGTCATCTTGCCTCCCTGGATAGAGGTGGATTTTTACCAGGGAGTCTGCTGAATGACAGCTCTATTTTCCTTTAAGCCAGTTCATAGTACGTCTCTTCTCCAGACCTCCATCGCATTCTTATTTAAAGACTTTGCCGCTATTGAAAATTCTCTGAATACAGTAACAGCTGCGTGTGAATACACGGCACTCAGAGAAACTAAGGACGCAGCCAACAGGCAGACGGAGGTCAGACGTGACTTGCAGCATGATCAACTTTGATGTGACAACAGAAAACTTTACGTTTGACACATTCATTTCCTATATGAATCCAAATCTACTCCGCACTTCTTTTCTTCACTCAACAGAAAAGCATTCTTGTGTCGTCGGGCCAATGGAATCCTTTTTCGGCTGTTTAGCAGCTCCTCAAGGTCGGGTCAGGCAGGTCTGACTGCAGATTTTACAGACTGAGGCGCTGAAGCCATCAAACAGAATCAGACATGGACTTCTATCATAGCCGCTCTGTCTGGCGGGTGTCAGTTCTTATTAAAACACCAATATGTGTCCAATATATTTTCTGCCTGATTCACTAAATGAATCCCGATGACTTACGCGGTCCAGTCTGCCATATATACAACTTCCATATAAATAAGACTCAGGGAACAAGGAGAAAAAAAAAAAGAATGAAATATTTTATGAATGCGTATGAAAAGAAAATGTTTCTTTAATGGTGGGGGGGGCAGTTGCAGTGTACTGTATTATGCTGTCAATAGGAAAAAAGAACAGGTGGTGCAGCGGGATGGCTTGCCTCAGCACGTCATTTATCATTTTTCATTATCCATTAAAGACAGAGCGCATGTGATATTGAGTGGGCTTGCTTCAGCGCGCTTGCCATCGAGCATTCGAGGCTAATTTAAAATGAGCCCTTCAGGCTCAGGAAATGCAGGAGTCATGACAGTTCAATAAAACGTCCCCCAGAATACGGAAAGAAAGGACTCGCAGTCAGAGGTGGAATCCTCCCTCCCTTTGTTGTTGTTGTTGTTGTTGTTGTTTTTTTATGTTACGCATATTAGTCTCAAGCCCAAAGTCATGTCAATCTATTGTAATCACACTTGTGTTTCAAGCTGTGTCATGTTGGTTGTTGCTGTTTCCTCCTGAGTGCTACAGATGAGGGGATGAAAATACAAACAGCACAAAGCTTTCCAGTACCCTGTCACGTCCCCCGCTGGCCTCCCGACTGTTAACTAAAGATGTTTTATCTGAATAAAGCTTTCTTTTGAGCCCTGCATGCCAAACCCACAGACTGGTGTGTTGGGTTTTTTTGTTTGTTTGTTTGTTTGTTTGTTTTTTTTACTTTATTTTTTATTTTTCAACTTTGAGAGTAAAAATAGGTTTAGAAGCTGTCATTTTTTTTTACTGGTGTTTTTGATTTATTTCTTTATTTCTTTCCACTTTGGGAACAGCTAAGCTGCACTTGAAGAACTTATTTTAGATAAGCCACACCTGCGTGGAGCCACATGTGATGTGTGTGCAGGAATAATCATTAAGGTTGTCAGAGGTGGGAAATGAAAGAAAGAAGAAGGCCCTGTTCCCTCACTGATCATCCTCTCTGCCCTGCTGTCGTGACTCACATAAACCCGTCTGAAGGCAGAGATAAGACCTCGTGTTTGCACAGCACATCTCACTCCTGTGGTCGCCCTGCACACGTACTGTACCTGGCTGAGGGCTCGTTCCTCAGCCAGGTACAGCGTCTGTGTGACACACTCTCCTTTAACGCTGCTCCAAATTTACAAACTAGACTAAAAAGAGAAGGAGTCCGTTGATTTATGTGTGCTTGAACAGCCTCCAGTTGGAAGTGGTTTCATCGATTGCAATGCAGGAATCATTAGTTCCCATTTTAGAGGGTGAATGCGCCCAAAAACCTATTTTATGTAGTTTTAGTCTGTAGCTGATGTTCATGATTGTTTAAACTTTGGGACTGACTCCTTCCTGTTTCAGTAATACACAGAGCCAGATCCACCAGGACAAAGTTATCCCCTTTTGCTGTGTAAAAACGGACTGATCTGCACCTTTGAGATGAACTCGGCTGCCAGCTGTGAGCCGGCCCTTATCAGAGTCCGACCTCGCTAATGCTCTTGTGGCTGAAAGGGACCAAATCCCTGCAGCCGGACTCGGAGCTTTGCTGGAAAGCATTGAACCTGAAGAGAGAAGGCTCTTTCGTGGCAGGATAATGTTAGTTATAAGTTTGACGTGTCCAGCCGTGTTGGACACAAAGTGCCGTGTTGATTTCATCGCTGTGGTTTTGAAATATCTGTCACAGAGATCTTGAGATCTGTGAGCAACATGAACCAACCAAACCACCAGAGTAGAAGCAAAACTCTCAGAAATGTGCTTTGTATGTCAAAGCTTCATCAAAATAAAACCAAACCGTGTTTTTTCATAATATACAGATTATAGCTTGTGTTTTCTGAAGTTGCAGTTTGAGTGGGCGAAGCTTGAAAAGATGTTGATCGCTTTAATGAGTAGTGAGACAGTACGAAATAAATAAAAAGTTATTTTATTAATCACACCCCAAACTGTTTCCTAAAGCCTCCACAGTCCTGAACAAAACAGATCATTTTCACATTCGACATCATTAATCCAACCAACAACAGGCTAATGGGGGCTGGCTCATTTAGCTAACAGAGCTAAATGAACTCTTGGGTTTCGATGCTGTTGAGGCCAGAAACGCTTCATAATGCCCACCATATGTCAGTCTTTCATTCAGCGTTCATTTGATTTGTATGTTATCCTTAAATGAAGAGTCCATTTGGCAGAATGTTGCATCAATCTGTCTAGTTAATATGTTAAATTTCTCGTGAGTCTCGTGAGATTTTGGATTTCCGCCTGAAAACGTTATCAACAGTTTACTCTTCGTTTGTTTGTGTCGCTGACGTTGAAATGTGGCGGAGAAAATTTGATGAAATGAAAGAAGTTCAGTGTCAGAGACTCTCCTGCTGGATTCAGAACTCCATTTGTGACTCCGGGATAATTCCACTTCCAACGTAGAAGAAGAAAATTACCAAATAATATAGCGTCATGCTTGCCCGTTATTTGTCTAGTTGTCTCTCCACCAATAACAACAACATAAATTTCCAGTTGTCGCCTATTTTCACGCAACCTTAGTTTAAAGTCAAAGACAAGATTTAAATTTCGTTTTTACTGTTTAACTGTAATTTCAAATTGCAGCTCAGATTATTTATTCCTCTGTATTCCTTCTTCTTATTTTATTCAGACACATCACTTGTTTATTCATGAAATGGTGAATTATGAATTATGCCATTACTGTTTAATATGTTTGGATGTCATCTCTGTCTTAGTCCCACTCCAAATAATCTTTGAACATGTCACCAGGAGGCTGAAATCTGTTTTGAGGGGACGGAAGTCTAAATGTGAAAAAGCTGTACAGTATTTTTTTGGGCCTGTGGAGGAATTTCATCATCTCCAAAGCCGTTGTAATAAACCTGTGAAATGGATTTGGAAAGATGTTAATATTTATGAGGCTGCAGGGGGGTCCAAAGGTCACGTCGTGGTTTCCATAGACCTCATGGCCACCAGAGTCCATGTGGCATGAATTTCATCAGCCGCCCAACTCAGTCAGGGTCCACCTGGGCTCCCATGTGGCCCTCGATCTGCATCCCAAAATTTCAGGCTGCACAGTCCACACCGATGGACACTTGCACGTACCGCGCCTGACATCTGCAGCTCCATCATTATTACAACATTTTCCTGTTGTTTAACCCGACACAACAAACCGAGCAGCTCCTCGCCTTCCCGTCACGAGGGCGCCGTCGTGTTGCTGATAGGCAAAGCCTTGACTGTTGTGTGTTCCGAAGCTTGTGTGTGCGAGTGTGCCCACTGTTTACCACCAAATCTGCAGTGTGCATCCACCCTGCAGCGTCACAAGGCTTCCCAAAATTTCATTTCATTTTTCAACCGCCTATCTGCTGGGGACCATCCCAGCTGGCATCTTTGGTGAAGTCTCGCAGGGCCGCTTCACAAAATGCATATTTGAATTGCATTATGGGACATGTGGGATGCAGTGATTCGGACCTCAATATTAAATAATAAAAAGAAATCAGGAGATCTGGACTCTGGACTTCTGACAAATATCCCTCTGTGTTTCTGTAGAAGTTGAACTTTTGCTTCTCCTCTAAGCGCTCATGTGTGAATAATAAACCAGCGATGTGACGGCAGGAATCCGGTCTGAGAGTTTGAGTGCTCAGGTTGAATGAAATGACTCAAATTAAACGCTGAATTATGTGAACAACTGCATTTCACTGCTATCTGTCCAGACAGCGGACGAACAGAGGAGCTTTCTGCTCCGAGGTTGTGGCCATATTATACTAAACTGAAGCACTAGCTTGAAGGACATAAGCTGCTGCCTTTACTAGAACTGTTTGGGAAATTAATTCAGTTAATGTTATGGAATAAATGTGTGAAAGGCCCTTAGGTGTCTTCACCTTAATTAACCCAGCAAGTCTTTCACTCCGCATCATGTGACCGGCGCGACCAAACGAAGGCGGCGCTCAGCTTGTCCTGATGATCCGTCTCCACCCAGGCAATCTGCTGGCACCGTGGAAGATGCCACAGCACATTAACGGCAGTGTGACGGCATGTGGCGGCTCAGTGTGTGAAAGCAGCCCCTCCCCAGGCCCCCACGGGGCCACTGATACCCAGGGTTGCTAACAGCTTTTGACTTGCAATTAGCCAGCCAAGTTTATCAGCAGCAGTAGCCGCAGGAGCCCGAGCAGCGCGGCGGCGAGGGGACGCTCTCGGCTCGCATGTGTGTGCGTCTTTAGGGCGGAGGGGGAGTGCGTGTCAGACAGATGTTCCCGTCTCTACGCACAACAAGAGACCCCGTGATTAATCAAGGTGGCCGGGGTGGTTCTGTTGAGCTGCTTCTTTTCTTTTCTTTCTTTTTTTTTCTGTGTTTTGTAACTCGGTTCACGGAGATAAGACGACGCAGAAGACAGAACAATAACACACACAGCCTGGATCCTGCCGAGGCCCATAAGGTCAAACCCTGCAAAACTGCATTAACCGAAGCAGAGGGAAAGACCGTCATCTTAAGTCCTGCCACCACCCACCTGCTCTCCCCCCACTCTGGCCTGTCTGCGTGGAGGGGGGGGGGGAATTATATTACCGGCCTCCTCCCAGTTATGATGAATCCCCAGCCCTGAGAAGACTGGCCAGCCCGACCTCCATTTGCCGGAGATTAGATCTTCTGATTACAATGCCAGCTACCTCCCACCACTAGATAAATCTTCGATGGGAGCCCAAAAGCAAAGCCCTCCAGATCCATTGCAGTTAATAATTTAGCATTAGAGGGGGACAAGTATTCATGATAATTAAAATTGAGCTGGAGATTTTTTGACTGGATGGGAAAGCTAAAGAATGGCTTTAAGTTAAAAATGGCATTTGCTAAGACTTAAATATAGAAATTTCCATATATTGAATTCATGCTGCTTGTCAGCGCTTTGTCACAAATGGTATCACATTATACCAATGTCACATCAAAGGTGAAATGTGAGAATGTGTTTATTAATGTGCCATGTAGCTACCACACTCATGTGAAATGTCACAAAGCTGACAGCCTTCATCGGAGATGAATCGTGTGTTTGCCTAAAAGCTTTTGTTGCCATATTATGTGTCCATGTAATTGTTCATAGATCATTATGCTGCGAATCAGTAAGCAAAGGGGAGGGGGAGGGGGAGGGGGGGGGCATGGTCTGAATGCCTAATTCGCACTGTACACGCTTAACACAGGGTTACTTAGAAGAACTAATTTGGCTGAATAAAAGATGCAAATGAGATTAGAGAATAGCCCACAGCCAGTAAGCGTTGTTTACAGCGTTGGTCGTCAGCGCTGTGCCTTCGAGGCCAGAGAGCCTGCAGGTTTTCATCCTGACCAGACGTAGCAAGCAGCTGATTTTCTCTGATTCGTTCCACGTCTCCGGTTCAAGACGGTAAAAATCAGCTGTTGCAGAATTAGGAGCGTTCGGATGGAATTAAAAGCTTCACACTCCGGAGCCTCGGCGGCTCACGGCCGGGAGGCACCGCTCCACAGTCTGCTAAATATCAACAGCGAGCAGTTTCACCCAAATTAAAACACACAGCCTTTTTTCCTCATTTAATCATTTCTGCTATCTAGTCAATGCAGACGACTTCGGTTTTGGCACGGCTTTCAAAAAATCTGTCTCTGAGGTTCCAACATTTCAGCGCAGGTGAGTTTTTGGTGCCAACAGCAATGAAATATTACATTTAAAAACGTCAGCAGCTAGATATCTTTCCAGAAACAGCGTCTCTATTATTGCAGATAATCAACAGACCTCGCTGACAAAGAGTTATCACCGGGGCTGTTTCAGTAGATAGATGTTGTTTGTGGAAAGGAGTTCCTGTTGAATTTTTAAAAAGTACAATTTATAATCCACAAACAAAATGATATGCAACGTCATTATTCTAGATTGAGAGTGAAAACTTAAGTACACCAAAATGAGAATGTGCCAGGTATCTATGGCGGTGGCTCCATGAAGCGTTTATTTTATTAGACTTGGGTGAAACCATCCAAACGAAAGTGTTGGCAGAGGAGGTTTATGTGCCCTGAACTTTCACATCCCATTCAGGTCACTAAATGCTCCTTCTCCACGCTGTATATTTGCTTTGCTGAAAGTATCAACCTTGAAATGCTCCGTAATGAATCGTGGCGGCGACAGCTGCAGCCATGCTGCGCCGTATATCATCACATATCAATTAACTCCTCCGCCATTGACGTGACCATTACCATATAGATGGTCTCTGACTTCTGACCCTGATCTGTCCTAGGTGTCTTTGAATTGCGACTACGTGTTTGTCAACGGGAAGGAGACGCGGGGCTCCATGAACGCCAGGGTCATCTTCAGCTACGAGCACCTGAGCGCGCCGCTGGAGCTGACGGTGTGGGTGCCCAAACTCCCCCTGCAGGTGGAGCTCTCCGATACCACCCTGAGCTTCATCAAAGGCTGGAGGGTTCCCATCCTGCCCGACCGAAGGTGAGGCCCTGATTTTATGTTTTTAAGGACATTACACTTGTTTTGTTTGTCTTGTGTTCTCAGTTTTTGGCCGTGCAGAATAACACGGCACCGCGCTCACCGGGTTAATTACTCACATTTGGAGAGTCGGAGCGGGGGAACATGAGCGGTCAGAGGATCACACTGGGCGTAAACAAACCCAAAAACTATAAAATAATTTCTTCCTTGCAGTACACAAACCAAGTGCAAAATTTGACCTTTCATTTTTACCTTCTTGCACAAAGTTTTCTGCTGGAGTGAAGAATTTATTGCTCTCAGTTTCAGCGCCTGAAAATAAAATCTGACTAAACTGTGTGTCAGATCATCTGACTTCCACGCTGGTAGTCTGTGTGAACTGCAAAAGCACAACCCAAGGTCAAGCAAACAAACTCCAAAGCATTGTGTCGAACATAAAATGATGTGTCTCAAGGGAGAAACTCTCCTCTTCACTGTATTTATTTATTTTTTTATCTCTGTCCTGTGGTGAGAGCAGGAAAGCCAGGATCCTCCCACTTGGGTGTCTTATTTCTAGATAGTTAGCGGAGGAATCATCATCCAAAGTGGGAAAGAGGCACATTAGGAGCTAGAAATTAAAAATCCGTCCAGCCGGCTTTCTGCTTTCCAGGACTTGGAGTTGCTTGTTTTTCACCTTAGTAGATCACCTGGCTGTGGCAGAAACTTACCTCTGAGGCTGCTTCAGACTCTCGGCTGCAAATCGATCCGTGACGTCGTCATGTGTTTGCCATACGTGCCTGAATCCATTTTTAACAATAGTTTTCATTTGCTTTGTACGGTGAATATTGGCTGTATGGTCGAATTGGAACAGCTGCTCCAGGGTCCTTCTGCGGTCACCATCTCCAGGTGACTGTCACTGTTTTTGTTTCATTTGTATTCCGGCCATGTATTTCACGACTCTGTTGATATTCTTGCAATGATGAGGATTTTAGGCCAATTGTGTGGTCGTCATGTCAATATCATAGAAGCGTTTGTCAAAAGAGGGAATTCAGTAGACAATAAAAAAAAAAAAAGGAAAGAAAAGAAAAACGAAGGTGTTGGCTACAAGCCTTAAAAATGTACAACTCCTTCAGATGTAGGAAAACGGCACCAGTGGGAGATTAAGGTTGTTTGCGCCGAGTGCCCCGAGAGAAAAATGTGGCCTTAGGTTAAGGAACTCGGGCTCATTAAAATATCCCAGCATTCCTGTCATGCGTGGAGCAGTAACAAACAGGCCTGCAACCCTTCATTTAGGAAATGTTTAATGGGAGCATTAACGCTCACGCGGGTGGCTGCTGTCGCCGCCGCTGGAGTACATCACCGCGGACCAAATCCATTCCTACCCAACCTGAATACAAATGGCGTGTTTAAGGACTTGTTTGAAGAATGAAGGTATTTCAAACGACCCAGAGTGCTCGGGAAACATCTCGGGCTGCCTCATTTCTCAAAGATCCCCAACGAGCCATAATGGGCTGTAGATGGTATATTATTTTGACGTGCAAAATGTGTCTTAAATCCCCACTTTAGTACGATTCATTTGTTTAGTTTCGTTGCTGTTTTTCTTTTTTCGTCTGTTTATCTGTTTTTGTTTTTCAATCCACTTGCGACGCAACAGATGAGGAATCATATATGTGTTTGTCCAGCGTGTTTGCAGACCTCAGGGTTCATCTGTGTTCTCTTATATCAACACGACATTGTTGTTTCCTGAACATCAACAGCTGGACTAGTTGCTTCAGACAAATTAACGTAGTTTTTCTACATTATGTATCTCAATGTTTCCCACCTTCATGAAAACAGTAATCAAAGACCCCTTGTGGGCCATTTTAGGCTGCTATGATTTCCACACTGCCGGGCCAGACAAACATTTCTCTGCAGGTGAAGCTTTTCTTCCTCGCAGTCAGTCATTTGGATTTGCATAGTGTGTGTAATTTCCATCAGTTTCCCCGTAGCTCTTCGTAGATTGGGGAAAATGCAGATAAAGATAGCGCATCATCATTCTCAGCCGTGCTGCTACAGACCGGTGTGAGCTCCCTCAGGAGTCTTTGTGTCTTCAGAGGTATTTCTGAGGTTGAATTTGGACGCCTTATTTGATGTCCACAATACTTTTTCTGCTGTTGTACCTGCAGCAGGACTTTGTACTAATTTGAACATGAAATATGGAGCTTTCTCACAACAACAACAAAAAAAAGTAATTACTGCTCTCATTTTGGGTCTTAGTTTAATTAACATATAACTCAAAGGTGCTTCCACCTTGTTTTATTTCACAGCAAAGTCAGTCTAATAGAGGCAGACAAAAGCCTTTCCCACTCACGTGTTCAAGCATTTCCGAAGTGATTAACTCTGTATCATTTGTTTTGATTTGAAATGAGTCCGGATCTCGTTGGATATGGGAAAGTGTCGGTTCACATACCGGCTGCTCGGACGGCGTTTCACTTCTCACGTGGACAAAACTTTCCCAACTTGAGGTTGCCATAGAAATGTGGGGGCGTTTACATCATCTCTCAAGTTGAGCTTGGTTATGGTTATAAATGATATTAATTTCACAGACTTGCTAACTATTAGCCTGTTGGTGTTTACATTTTCAGCATGAACATTAATCACACGATGCCGTCTTGGTGACTCAGATCCAAACTTTAAGAATAAGCGCCCGACTTAAAGACTTGGCTACGGGACTTGAAACTTCTTTGTGACTTGCAAAAAACAACCTGGAAATGTGCCATTAAGAAAGCATGACCCCTGCCAACATCTTCCTACAAGGTTCTGGAGAACCCAGTCGTGCCAGAACGCTGTGGAGGGAGATTAGACAGACATCAACGGGATTTAAGAGGGCTCATTTTAAAGCATCACTGGCATAAGGTAGCGAGTTCTGCCGCTGTGTGCTGTGATAATGAATTAGATGGTGTTTTCACAGGCCTCACAAAGCGCTGTAAATCATTCCTCAAACTAAGATGGAACATAAGAACGCTGATTACTCCACTGAAACACGTTCCAACGACACCAAGTCATGATTGCCTGCTAAAGCTGCTTTATTTTTGTGATTATTAGACCGAATTGTTGTCTTTGCATTAACTCCACACAATCACCAATCGTCACATCACCCGCCCGTCCTCTCTCGAGCTCCCTGACTCTCCTTTACACGGCCTCTAACCTCCCACACTCTGTCCCTCGCCTCCTTAACTCTTTTATTTTCTTTTCCGGTGCAATCCTTCCATCCCACATTCCTTTCCCGTCTGCAAAAGTGACACATTGTGGACCTTCACGCGCGGCAGGGTCTCTTGGTCTGCAGCGGGCTTTTGCTACAGTGCAGCAGAATTGCTCACTGGCTGCATTATCCAGTAACATGTTCTAAAAAAGGAAAGAAAGTGTAATCGGGCGGGCAGCTCGTGTGCACCGAAGCTTCAGCTTGTACGGTTGTATCAGAGACTCTAATAAGAACAGACAATATTCTTCTGGGGGCGAAAATATATCAAACTTATTTTCAGGTACAGGCTCAGGAAGGTAAACTTTGGCTGACCTGAACCAAGACTTGCAAAACTCTTTGACAGAGACGGAGGGAGCCTTACTGTCTCACTGGGTTTTTCCTCTGCCTTAACTGAATGAGTAACTGAGTGTGCAGTCTCAGCGTGTGCCGTGGACTTAACTCGCTTACCATCTAAGGACAGCATCAGCCACGTGTCCTGCAGTTGAACTGTCAGTCTCCGACACACAGAAGAAAGTCCAGATGACATCCGCTGCCAGAGATCCAATGAGCGCTGGAAGGGAAGTGCATCATTTCTTCTAGCTTCCATATTCTCAATTCAATTCAGTAGAAAACAGCAGACAGTTGCTTTAGGGTTATTTAAGAGTTGGTGGACTCACAAGGGACAAATGGTTAGATCGGCCCAGCCTCAGAAATAATCACATCTATGTTCATGCATCATGTTTCTGGTTAAATCAACTACTAAAGTCCAACATGGCTGCACAGTATCTTGCTGACCTTCAGCACCTCGGACTCTCAGCTCCCCTTCCTGGGGCTCGTCTTCAGCTGTTGGGAAGCCTGTACTTTAATCCGTCCTTTATCCCTCCATATCGTTGATCTAATTTTAATTGTTCTCGTGTTTTATTTTATTATCTCTGATTTAAAGTCTAGGATGAAAAAAAATATTCTTCTCAGAGAGAAAATATATCAACAGGAACAACAGGAACTGACCTGAACCATCAGGTCGATGTCATCAAACATTTTCCTCTGAAAGATACACAACCTTCTCCGTATTGTTATTTTTCCTTCATACAATGCCTGCAGTTTGTACTAGCTAATGCAATCAAGCGCCCGCGCTTCATCTCCAAGAGTTTTACCAGCAAAGTCAGTCATTTCCATAGAATCAAATCCACAATGGATTAGCCAGATAGCGGTTGTGAAAGTTTCTGACATTTTTTATTCATTTCCAAGCAACAGATGCAACCAGCCATAGAATTCAGGCTGAAAAGTCCGTGACTCGGGTTTAATCAGAGCAAAAGAGGTTCACAAGGTGACATTAAAGTTGCTCAAATGAACAGCCACATGCAGGTACCTCCAACGACCCATGAGAGCCTCATGGGAGAGCCTTTAATTCCTAAACATCCCATAACCAGCCGGTGCAAAGTCAAAGGCACAGCGCAGGGCTGAAGTCTTGGTGGGAATGATGAGGTGTGAAGAGGTAGCGTGTTCAGATGAATTAATAATCAAACCCATTTGGTGGGACGGGGCAGAAAAGGTACCCTCAATGATGCATTTTACCGCTCAGAGAGCGTACTCTCAGCGCTCGCCTGGCCTCGGCAGCAGAAGTGTCTCGTAATCCGACCGGCTTCCTCGGCCGGTGGGTGGGATATATTCTTTGTCTTCGGCTGTCAGCCCCGCTCTCGAGTGTTCACGTCGTTAAGTCAAAGCAAAGATTAAGCAGAGGAGAGCTTTTTTGGGGAGAAACTGGCAGACTGTCAGCCCTGCTGAGTGAAGTTAGGAGCCTCATACATCTTGTTGTAGAGCAGATTGTGCTCGGTGGGGGACGCACCTGGCGTGTTTAACCCAGGGCTCCTGTGAAATAAGAAGGGCACCAATCCAAAAGTCTGCTTTTTTGGTGCTTATCTCCCTCCCCGCTGGCATGGAGGACATTTTCCTCATCGCCACTACATCAGAACAGATAATGTGATGGATTTGCGTGGAGCGGCGCCAGATTTTTCATCAACATTATGATGTCACTTTATGAAGACAGTAGAGGCCCTTTAAAACAGAAGGCACAAATTCAGATGCAGTGTCGAGGATAACCGCTCTGTTTTAAGGCGTTATGTGCTGATGCGTTTTGGTTGTCAGTGTTTTCATCCGTCCTGTGGGTGTCCAGCTGCAGACACGCTCACAAATATTGAGTTTAGCTTCTCGTGTTTTTGAACTCAAATTGGTACCCGCGGTGTTCATGAGCACTTCAGGACAGCTCCTGCTCTTCTCCTGGCCGCCAGGTAGATGAATATTTAACGCTTTCTCTTTCTCTGCTTCAATTATGTTTTTCCCCCTTTTGTCTCCATCCAAGGAGCACCAGAGACAGCGATGCGGACGACGAGGACGACGAGCGGCGGGTGAGCCGAGGCTGCACGCTGCAGTACCAGCGGGCCTTGGTCAAGGTGTTGACCCAGTTCCACACCACCTCCACGGAAGGGACCGATCAAGTCATCACCATGCTGGGGCCCGACTGGCAGGTGGACGTCACCGACCTGGTCCAGGACTCCCTGAAGGTGGCCGACCCCAGAATAGCAGAGTTGGTGGACAGGACCATCCTGGTGGGCCTGGAGCTGGGATCCACCACGCTGAAGGTAAATGAGCCGCCTCTTTACGTGTCAGCGCTGACAAACCGCATAAATCAGGAGTGAAAAATGAAGCGTCTCCGCAGCTAACAAATGATGTGTTGGTGCGAGGAGCCCTCCACAGCCACCGCACACAAAGTGAAGGCTGAGTTTAAGAGATGAAGGAGTAAGATTTCAAACTTGGAGCTCATTACTCTTCCAGAGTTCGCCTCAGCTGTTGGGGGGCTAAGGAGGAGATTTCTTTTGAAGTCTGCCGGTGCCTTCCTTCAAGGATGAAGCCTTTTTATAGCAACTTATCTTTTATTTTAATAGCTCTGGTCATCGAAAATGGCAAAGTCCGGTGCGGTGAGAGGAGTGAACAAGACGGGCCGGCTGTAAACAAGCCGGATTATTGAAAGAGAGCTCACCTGAAATTTCTTTATGAATTCCTCATCACGGAGGAGACGGTCGATAAGATGTGATGGATGTTGCAGCTCACAGTTTGGGGTCGTACTTCCACAGTTTATCTCGGCCATTTTCAGATGAGTTTAGCTAACTCGGGGGGGGGGGCTGGATTAACACCTGTCTGATGGCTTGATTTGCCTGTGTTCCTCTACAGGATCAATTCCGTAATTAATTTGTACTTTGAGCAGAACATCGCAACTGTAATGAACACGATTTATCCTCGAGGTTTACACAGAGTTTTCACAGTCGTGTCATCATGTCTCCCCTCTTCTCTTTGTCCACCATTATTAAAGAACCAAAAAAAAAACTTGTCTCGCTCTGTAAGTCTTGATGTCCACCTCTCTAAGTGAAAAGAGCTTTCTGGCATAAACTGCATTTAAATGCACCAGCTTCAGAAGCCCTTATAAAGGAAATGGCAAAAGTTAGGACTCCTGCGACGATTCGCCGGTCATTTATGGGGACGGAGCGAACTCACGGTTGGTGAGAGTCTTGATTACCGTGAAAGATCACAGTTTCAGCCTGTCGAGGGAAAGAATAGTCGCCTGATGGATGTGTCTGATGATGGAGAAATAGGGAGGAAAGATATAAGTCGCCAATCCATCATTTTAAATGAGCAATGGATCATCTGTAATCTGCTGAAGGGTATGAATAATTATACATCAATTTACCAGCAGACATTTCTTGCCACATTGATCATAGCAATTGTCATTGAGTAAATAAATAAAAACATTTGAATAATTTTGTTCTTCGAACAGCTTTATATGATGGAACAACATTTTACAGCTGGTCCGGAGCTGTTAGAGAGGTCCAAAGGAATGGACGTGGATTTCAGTCAGGATCAGAACGGACAAACGATGTGTGGTTTGTTGGTTTTGTTTTTTTTAATCGACCTGTTGGATCCAGCAGAGATTTTGATAATTCACTTGATAGCTGGTGCTTCGTATTAAAATTCAGGGAATGATTAAAGTTAATATGACCTCCCCCCCTCTGTGCACCACAAAGATTATCTGCACAATCCATGTAATTGCTTTGAGCCAAACTGTGGCGGGATGATGCGCCGCTAGCATGGCTCCGAAGCTCAGAGGACAATTTGCGCGCCCTCATAAGTGGACGTCATCCCTCGTTTGCGCCGTCATATGTCGAAGAACCCGGCAGGACCTGACTTCACGACGTGTAAGGCGCCCCAGATCAGTGGTCACTCTCACCCATATTGAAATTCCAGCTGCTTCCTGCACCTGCAGCTCGATCCCTGTAGGTGTGGCTGAATGATGAAAGTGCAAGGCAACTTAAAAAAAAGAAAAAAAAAACGAAATATTTCATGTTAAAATGCAGTGAAGGAAACAGAAATGAGCTCTCTGAGGACTCACTTTTCATTCACATGCCAGTAACTGATGGCTTACAAAACTCTAATTACTAAAACGTTGAGAGATCCGCCAGAGAGCACATCTTACAAAGGACAGTGACATTGTTCTGATTTTCTGAAAATGAGGAGTATA
This sequence comes from Echeneis naucrates, assembly GCF_900963305.1. Taxonomy (NCBI): domain Eukaryota; kingdom Metazoa; phylum Chordata; class Actinopteri; order Carangiformes; family Echeneidae; genus Echeneis; species Echeneis naucrates. Next base: position 2,571,415 of record NC_042524.1, on the reverse strand, counting down.
TATGTGAACAATTGTGCCCTTACTCAAATGTTCAGTCTTTTGGAGGATTTGGATTCATCTCTTCAGTCTCGGGGGACTGATTCAAATGGTCCACCAGCTCATGAATATGAATAAAGAGAAGGAGCAGCAATATATCCCCGACGTATAACGTCTTTGTTTTTGGAAGGATGGTTGATGATTATTGCATGAGTTGGACTTTTTCCGTGTTTAATCAGACAGTTCTGCCTGATGGAACGACACAGAGGAGGAAGGTTAAACTATGAAGGTAGTATGTCATAATTATGCTCACAAAGTGTGTTTATATGCGACAATTGCGGAGCAGAGTTCTGACTTTCAAAGAATCCACCAAACCTGGTGGGAGCCGGGCGTTTAATCCAGCGGATTACCGAACAATGCCCGCCTCTGAAAGTGAAAAGCCGGACTTGGACCAAAATTCACTGTTAGTCCTCGGATCAGAGATTATTTAATTAATATTTGGAACAGTCATCTTCCAAAGATGTACAGCAGCATTGAGTCTCTATCTGTAGAATCTCAGTGGAAAACGATAGGCCAGCGTTGGCTCTTTGCTGTGTAAACACTCTGGTGCGTATCTCAACAGGCTCACTGTTAATGGAGACACGGTGACGCTCAAAGGAAAAAGAAAAACAGGAGCTGGATGTTTGTGTGAATGTTGCATCCACAGCAACCACCCGTTCAGTCATATATACTGCGCTGAAGCTCTTTAAAAATAGCCCTCATGTATTTTTTAAGAGTAGATCTGTGTAATCTATGAAGGGCCGTAAGGTGAGGCGGTAATAAATACGTAGAAATGTTCAGGCTCATTTGCACTCCTCACAGTCCCACCACGACTCCTAAGTATTAAAATATTCAGGTGTATTTGCGCCGCCGTCATGTTCCATATGTATGGATGCCACATCGAAAGCGTGACTCTGGCAGCTAATACACACAAAGGCGTACACCAAACACGTCGTTTCACGCAGCTGTGAACAAAGTCTCACATCACAGCCTCGATCCCAAGACGTTAGAATAAAGCACGAGAGCGACGTCGCGTGGCCGAGGACGTTTGTTCCTCCTGTTTCTCGCCCCCCTTTGATCCACCCAATTAAGTTAACAGTGTAACCCAAGAAAGTCGTTCAATTGGCGCGACTACGAGGAGCCCGAGGCCGACTGGTCCTCGGTGGCTTTCAAACCCTTCGCCTTGCAGCTGTACCCATTTGGGGTAAGAGGGAAGCCGTGTAATGGCCTGAAAGTTTACAGGGCGGTAAAAGTTGGAAGCGTGGGTCATATCTTCAATTTTTTTTTACTGCATTTCAAGAAGTATTGCATTTTTATTTCATCAGTTCGTCCTCTTGGTGGAGGAGCGCTTTGTATTTTGTGCAAACAGGCGTGAAGAGGGACGATAGGTCTCAGTGCGCGTCGTCGTAATTTAAACAGATGGAAAGCATTACGAGGAAAAACGCCCACATTCCCGCCAAAAGATGGCGAGCGCTTGTATGAGTCAAAGTGTAACGACACAAAATTAGTTTTTTCAAAAATGGATCAAGGTTCAATTTGTTAACGCTCCTCTTTTAAATAGTGAATCGTATTTTGTTGGGAGGTTTAGTTATTGATGTCGTACTGTCACCTAACAGGGAACACACACTCTGTATTTTTAGCCTTTAAATGAAGCTCATCTGAAAATTTAGAAAGTGTAGAAAAAATATCCAATTTTACACGACACGCAAAGAGCGCTTTCATTTCCAGGTATTTCTTTCTTTCTTTTTTAAAACGTGTTTTTCCTTTTAATTCACTGAGGGGATTTTCCAGCCAGATGAAGCTGTTAGTAGATTTCTTTAAAACAAAGATAAAACTTCACCGCGTATCTTCCCACTTTGCCGCTCCCAAGTGGCTACAAGGGGGGGAGAAAAAAAAACTGTTTGAATTCAAGAAAAATAACTTTTATTGTGCCGAGTTCATACAATGTCACATTCTGTTTGGTGAGATTTCCCAGCAGCCCCGAAATCAGACATAGGCATCATTTTGGGGCATGCAGTGTAAATCTGCAGCTTCTGAATTAGTGGGAATGACGAGGCGCTTTTACTGCTGCTCCACTTTTACGATTTAGTGCAACTTTAACTTTTAAAAAAGAGAGCTTCTTTTGGTGTGATGAAGCTGAATGGAAGTTGAACGAGAGGTTCAATTTGCTGCAGAGAAAAGACCGTTGAGTGCCAAAAGGTATTAATGGTCTCACTCCCAACTGATAAGTGTCACTTCCGGGGACGTGCGAGGAGGCGTCTTCGCTTCCTCGGGTTAAATCTTCCACTGATTTTCTGTTGCACCACGCAGACATATGATTTACTGGACAAAATGTAGATTGTAGTCGGGAGAAAATAAGGTCGTGTGGTGTGAAGTGGTCGGCCTCGGCACCAGCGAGCGCTCACCCGCTGCTGGAGAAGAAACTCTGCCGGTCAGTGTCGATCAGCTGCTCCGACTCATCATTGATCTTCATCGTGTGAAGGCCAACAAGACGCCGCCGCCGCCGCCACACACACGCTCAGGCAGACAGAGCAGCTCCCAGCTGAAGAGCATGTGAAGTGTAACTGATTTTACGCTTCGCCTCACTTCCCCCGCCGGCAGCACCGATGACAAACCCAACTGGGAGCTGCGAGTAGACGCACAACTACAGCTGACCTCTCCCTGCCGGCAGAGACGAATGGAGATGACGGGGAGTCATCCCAGACTGTTAAATTATGTCAAAATTAGATTTCTGTTTACATTGAGGCTGGAGATGCATCCTTTCTTATTTTAATTATGGCCAACCAGCAGTGACTGAGAAAAAAAAAAGGGGAATAGAAGATGCAGATTGTTTTATTTCTTCCCTCGGCGTTCACAGCACACAATTAGGACTTCAAATAAATGAAGCTTTTTGTGAATATTTTTACTTGAGTATTGAGCTGTGTTGGGACTAATTATACTGCGACAGAGGACGTTGGTTGAATACACCTTTCTCCACTGAGGCCCAGGATTAAAGACTCCATATTAAAATAGAAATAGGTCCAGACTTGGTCCACCTTCGCCTTCAAACACGATTAATTCCAAAAAATAAAATAAAAATCAAGATGGTGATGGTCAAATTACAAACTCCAGACTTCAGAGTAGCAGCTCACACAGCGGTGGGTTGTCGTTTTGCCTAAGGAAGAATGTGGCCTCACGCCATGGGGAAGTCCAGACACGGCTCCGTTCATCCTGCGCAGACAGACGGCAGCAGAGACGGCGGTGACAGCTTCGACTTCGGAAAAAAACATAAACAGAACTTATGATGAGGTATCTAAGATGTAATAAAACATGAGATGTTTTGCCATCACTGCTTCGGGATAATTAGTTGTGCAGGTTTTGACACGCTTTCAGAAAGCGGTAATCTGTTGGTCCAAAAATTTGGTCCAGATTCAAATATGTCAGCAACCGTTAGATGGATTTCCACAATGTTTTGTGCGGACTATTATGACTTCAAGGAGCGTTTCCTCTTGCACCACCATGAGGTTCATATTTGTGCTTTTACAGTGAATGTCAAAACTATTGCTGTCGTTGCTTTGGCAGTTGGTTCTGACGTTAATGTTTCCGTCCAGTTCATGTTTTGGTATTTTGTGACAAATCCAATGCCCCAATTTTTCTCCTAAACATGCACAGATGTTGAGCCAACAGACCAGAATGCAATCCAAACACAATGTCTTGTGTGCTCAACAAGCAGTCCCGACTGCTGTTTTTGTTTTTGTTTTTTTATTATCTAATTACAATGCTGAAGTCATCACAATCTTAAAAAATACTAGACTCAACATATCCTAGACTCTGTGGGGGTTTTCCACAGATTGTGGGAAACGTAGCGAAGCAGCCGGTAAATGAGGCAATCTGAGGTAAACTAAAAACCAAATTTCTGCACTTCATCAGCAGATGCACCCAGGAATTCTTCACAAACATCCCAAATTGATAGCGGTCGGGGAGAAAATCCTTCTCCTGGGTTTTCATTTTTCATGTGACAAATCTTATTTGAAGCTTAATTTCCCCCTGAAAGTGCCAGCAGTTCTCCGCCCTTAATATCATCCTAAAAACAGACGACTGTGCCAGAGGAATAAATAATAAACTCTGACCGGTGTTTGTCTCTGTCAGGATTCTGTTCACGCAAAGTTTTAGAAACTGACTAATCGTTCTGTGAGTTTGACAAAACCGTCTAAAACTCATTTCAGTGTCTCCTGGTCTTTTGAATGCCCCAGATCATGCTAACTTCAAAAGTAAAATGTGTTGTGAACATTTTTAGCTTTAAATTATGAAAAATCAACTACACTGACCTTCGATTAAGAGTTTCAGTTTGTTTTATCTGCTATACAAGTGAGATCATCGTCTGTAACTTAAATACTAGGTGAATACTTTACGAACTGGAGAGTACTTGGTGCTAGAAGATATGAGGCGACCGTAAAGATCTTTTTTTTTTCCTAGCGAACTCGAATTCACCTGCAGTACATTGTAAAACTACTGAAATGATGAATATGTTTAAGTGCCAAGTCAAGGACAACTGGATTTTACACGTTTCTGCCTCTGGTCTAAAAGAAAAAAGAAAAAAAAAAAAAAAAAACTACTTCTCAGATCTGAAGAACTGAGCCATCATAAAGAAGCTTTGTGGATCCGGGTGACTGACAGAATTCGCAGACTTAAATCGGGTTTGACCGCTTGACGACCTCAACCTTAACGTTTCAACTCTAACCACGTCCAACATCACCGTGAGGTCTGTAATTCCTTATTATTGGAGCAGAATGACAACTTCAACATCGGAGGTCAGTGAAAAAGTTGAATCCTCAGCTGGTCTTAAGTTACTGCTTGATTGAAGACTGCGGCAGCTGACGTCCCTTTTCCACAGCACCACGGAGTGGAACAAAACTTACCGCAAGAAAACTAAGTGAGGATCCACGTCGATATTCCCTTTTGGCGTCGTATTCGGAAAAAACCACGACTTTTTCAAGGACTCCACCAACAAGCCTGAAAGCTCCTCGGAGTTGTGTTTTGCGCTCTCCTGCGACGTCACGCGACGGACAGATGGCTCAGCCAATCGCCTGCCAAGTATTTGTTGAAGGCGCCTGCAAAGCCTCCCCAGATGGTTCTGTGTAACTAACCATCTGGAGCGTAAGATTTGAAATCTGACGTCACGAGGAGATATGCACCCTTCGAACCTCCATTCTGTTGGCACTCATAATATTTGCTTCCAAAGTCGTCTCCTTCCACATTCGAGCCTTTTTTGATATATCGGAATCTGGAGGCGGGAAGAGCTAACAGCCATAAATATCAGCGAGGACCACTCTCATCCCCAAACCTGTGCCTGGCTTCTCATTGATATAAAATATATATTTATATATTTTTTTATTATGTGTCTGTTTGATTTAAAAAGAGGAAAAAAAAATGAACCGGGTTGTGTCGAGGTAGATTTGGAGCGAGTGTAACATGCATTAAATTTTGCAGGTCTGTGTTTGCCAACTCAAGCAACCAAAATAGCTGAGCCTGGAGGAGGTTCACACATTGAGACCAAACTTGCACCGCAACACCTGATTTGTAGTGACAAAGTGTTTTTGTTTTTTTTTTCTTAAACATCCCAGAAATCGGATACACGACAGCCCACGAACACGTCCCATGTTTCTGTCGAGTTTCTGTGATTACATTTTTAGCTAAGACAATCAGTGTACAACTCGGTGAATCGTGTTTTGACATTTGTACGTCGTCGCCAATATTGATTTAAAATGTGTTAGATATATATATTTTTTCTTTTTGTAATCACTTTAGTCGGCCTCTGAAAATATCAGCCACAGCTGAATGCAACGCGAAACAGCTGAAAATCAATCATAAGCAAACAGTTTTCACTCGTGGAGTCGCAGCCGGTCTGACCTCGGCGGGATTATTGTGTAGATGTATTTTTCGTTTGTTAAACTAGTCTCCCCTGTTAAACTAGTCTTCAAATATAAATGTCCACAATCAGGCTCGAGGCAGAAAAAGCAGCTATAGTGAGAGAAATTTTTGATGCCACTGAGTTGTCCTCAAGAAAACTTTTCGTTTATTCATTCATTCATTTACTGTCATGCCTCAGGGCTCTGCTTGCGTACTGAGTGTGTTTGTGTCTTTGTGCGTGTGTGTGAGTGCCTCTCCTGTCTTTCTATCAATGTGTGGACAAGTTGTAATTTGAAAGCATTGTTGTGAGGACATGTTTTGCCTCCCAACTTTAAAAAGGCTGTTGATTAAGTTTTGGATCTTGCGTTGTTGTTCCAAACGGGCTCAGGTAGAGACTGAGGGCAGATATCTAGTTGAGGTGGCCGACATTAGAGGAAGGGGGACGGGAAAATGCATTACATCAGCGAACGTCCTCGTGTTTGTGTTTGCATGTGCAGATGTGTGCGTTGGCCAGTGAAGCGTGTAGCTCTCCTCTCTGGCATATTAATTCTTCTCATCCAAACAACGCATATTGAGCTGGAGCCTGACAGCAGAGTACTGAAGCTGCATATCAATTTGTCTTGTTTTTTTTTTGTTTGTTTGTTTGTTTGTTCAAAGTCTTTATTGTCATATGTACAGTAAAGAAAGGCGTTTCTCTGCACAATGAAATTTTTATTTGCTGCCCACAATGAATGCTCGCATGTATAGAAATAGAATAAAAATGAAAAGAAAAGGTTAAGAAAAAAACAGAATAAAAACAGGACAGTCTCAAGCAGCAACAGAAATATAATACAATAACAGTCTGTGAGAAATGTAGTGTAACAGTTGCCTGACTGTTGCATGAGGTAGACGATGCAATTATTAACTTTTGTTTAGGAGTCCGATTGCAGCGGGAAAGAAAGTGTTCTTTAGTCTGCTAGTGCTGCATTTCACACTTCTGTACCTCCGGCCTGAGGGCAGAAGTGTGAACGGTCCGTGGGGGGGTCCATGAAGATGGAGGCAGAGCGCCTGTGGACTCTGCAGAGAAGGCAGTGGAGTCCTCTCTACTCTCTGCAGGCGTAGTGCTGCTGTACCGCATGCCGATGCAGCTGGTCAAGATGCCCTCAACAACGCAGCTGTAGAAGTTGCAGAGGATCTTCGGCGGCATGCCAAACTTCCTCAGCCGCTGACCAGCCGTGTGCGGTTCAGGTTTTAGAAAGTGCAGATCATTTTGCTGCAGCAGACAGCCATACAGAAATGGATTTACAGAGAAGAAGAAGAAGACGCATTGGCGCTGAGCTACAGAAAGGCCGCCGGAATGACAATGGCAGCACTGAATGGGCAACCATGAACCTCTTCAGGTGTGGAGGACAGTCAATGCAGCATGTTTCTTTTTTTGGGGGGGAGATTATAAGAAACCATTATCAAGCCACATAATTAGTCTCATTGCTATGAAAATAGAAATAAAGAAATGAGGGTGTAGAAGGAGGTCATGATCTAGATTTCAGTGAAAGAAAAAGCTTGAAAATGAGCAGAAGCGTGTGAAAGACATTATTTTTAATCAAAGACAAAAGCACAAACACTGGTCCGAGTTTTAAAGCCCGAATCCGCTCCGGCGTGTGCTTTCTCGTTTGTTTTTGTGTTTTGAGCTTTCATCATTTCAAAGATATGAATTTGATTGATTTATAACCTAATGGAAATTCTGGGAAATAATAAATGAAGGAACATTGCGGTAACAAGGAGGCCAAAGAAGTGAACACACTGACAAAATATGTGCACAGAAACTGTAGGAAAGGCAATTGTGCTGCTTTTTGTTTTGTTTTTTTGCCAAACACAGCAAACGTGTTGAGGCAGCAAAGAACAGCAAGCACAAACAGGAAAGGTGTGGAAAGTGTTGAGCTGTTTTTGTGTTTTTTTTGTAGTAGTAGTTTGAAATAAAAATATGAATTGTGCTGATTATTCAGTTGTTATAGACCTTGTGTTGAAAACTTTAAACATTGGAGCACACCTTAAATCAACACATTGTGACAAATTTAGATATTATTCATATATAGAGATATATATGGATATATTTCAGCCTTAAAAATTACTACACTTGCACAAAAACCTAATAACAGAAATGTTGTGGTCCATTTGACATTATAAAAACAGCGCTGGATGACAGTTACCGACGAAATTACGAGCAAAAGGCTGAAGGTTTCTAAAAGACTCGTTGCTGCAGCACTGTTGACTGTGAAAGTCTGTTTTCAGCATGAGAAATAAAAGGCCGGCAGGTTGGCGTCAACCACCTCTGCCGTGTCACGGCCCAGAGAGCGTTAAAGGGAAAGCCTCTAGGAGCATTCAGGTTGTTCTCGAGTGCCTCTTTGATATTTGACCTGTTTGACAATCCGGCATCCGAGGATCGGGAAAATGTTAAGAGTAGGTGGAGAAGAGTTTCTGATACTCGACATCTGTAAGGTGACTCTGTGGTCTGGTACAGCGAGGAGAAAAAGTCAGGAATAAGGCCTCATGCTGCGGTGTACAGAGCGCTGCCTTTACTGGGGCAGCTGTCAGAAACATCTGTTTACAGGAAGTCTTCATTAGACAGGACGGCGTCACTCGGTCCACAGGTGAGTCTCCTGCGTCGCAGCTCTCCTGCCTGGCTGAATGTTACGGAGCAGATGTCACATCACAGTGGAGGATGTAGATGATCATCCTCTAATCCCACAGTAGCGGATTATCTGTCCAAATATTCTACACACGGTGTCCTAATCCAAGGTCATATGTGATATTGTTGATATTAAGTCGTCGAAAGATGTCTTTCTGTACATTTTTGAGTGGAGGTTGTAGTTTATGTGTATCATAAGGGGAGGTTTATGATTTGGGACATAACAGAAATCATAATGTATTAAGACCAAACTAATAAAGCCAGACATCTGCGGATCCATCTGTTTCCACAGACGACTGGGCTCAACCATGACAAATTACATTGCACCAAATTATATGGCACGTCAACGTGAGCCTGAACATCAGGTTTCATCAAATTAGAAATCAGGCGAATGTAAAACGTCTAGACAACGTTGCCTGGAAGCAGCACTTCAGCGTGTGTGGTGTGGGAGGAGAAAAGCTCACTCTTACACACACTGCGAGTTAAGAAACATCTCTAGGTGAAGGAAGAAATGATTTCCCCGCCTGACTTAAAGGACAAGGCCACAGCTTGGCTCCTTTATTTTGGTGGAGTCCCCCGTGACATCAAAAAATGATGATATTTTGAAAGTGCTCTAAGTACTGTGGGAACGGAGGCCTGTCAGAGGAGGCTGGGACGACTGCAGGAGGTGATACCGGCTATAAATGGTGTTGCTGTTGCATGCAGTGACACTTAGATGGGCGCAAGTGTTTGTGCTGTCACTTTAAAAGCAAGTGGTGGCTGTGCTGGTAGCTTGTCTGGCTGCTGATGGATTCCATCTTGAGTATTGGTAATGTGTGTGTAGACAGAGAGGCACTGACATATGGATTCAATACACACTGGAACGAACAACAGCACAAAGCACTTTAATCCAAAATTGGCCTGTCATGGGCTTTATGAGCTTCAGAAAGACAATAAAGCTGTTGCTTTTTTCTGCTGGACTTAAGCCGTGCCCTGCCGTCAGGTGAGGAGACAATAAAGCCGACCGCTTTTTCTCTCCGCAGGTGGAATCTCCGCTGGCAGTGGACGCCGTTCTGGGAGAGTCGGCGTTCTCCGTCACGGACGACAAGGTTTCCATCACGGAGCTGCGGGTTCACGCCATCTCAGGCCTGACCCTGTCGCTGCAGCCCAGCCCCGGAAACAGCCACACCATGGTGGCCAAGGCCACCGGCCTCCAGACGCTCACCGCTCCCAAACAGGTACAGCAAGTCGACAAAAACTGACGCAGTGTGCATTTAGATGTCACGCTAGCTAGCTGTCTTTTTTTTTTTTTGCCCAATCACATCAGACCAAAAGGATAAGATAATCCTTAATTAGGGAAATTCAGACGCTAAAGCTGCAAGGTTCAGAAATGTAACCAAAAAAAAGGAAACAGAGACGCCAGGAACGATGTTTTACTCTGGAACTACCAACCATGGAAATCTGAAAATAATGGAAGTGTGCAGGTGCTCCATTGCTCCATATTTATGAAGGAATACAAATCCACCAAGTTACCAACAATCTGGCCGAGGTTACAGCTCATGTGGAAAAAAAACAGTTACATTTTCACTTAAAAACTCCTAATTCTGAACTAGCTAAAAAAAAAAAAAAGTCTCTGCTTATGTTTCCTGTTGTTACGGCAGCAAACGGGAATAAATATTAAAGTTCCTTTTCTGGGTATCTAGTCGAAAACCGAAAAAACTTCCATTTTAAGTGTAGCTCTGTCGGGGCTAAACTACTGAATCTGACATTGTGTTGTTTTTGTCAGAGGGGTTGATAGGAGGGGCTTACAGTGGCTGCTCTAAGAAACTCCCTCTGCCTTATTAGCACTCAGCCTTGTGCCTCCTTTTTTAATCTCTCCTGAGTGTTAAAACAAAGTTTATTTGCAAATCCCCTCGGTGGCAGACAGCAATTTTGAAATCTTTTCCAGCTCCAGCTGGTACATCTGGCAAGGACACAAGATAAACGCAGCTGCGGTGGACTAATAAGCATTGTTGGGAGTCAGGACTGTTTCATTACAACCTCCGTACCAGCCAAGTCTGGCTGAAGCATTTCGATGGGCCCCGGAAATGGATTTGGTTGTTTGAGTGAGAAGGGAAAACGTGTCTGGGTGAAAAACAGAAACTCCGAATGCAGCTCTTCCTCACACCAGAGTCAGGGTCTCTGCATTTCCCTGCAAAGAATTAATTGGCAGCCCTGCTTCATCCATAGAAGTGTGTTTGCAGATGTGTTCTCTGACTTCTCCTGCTTTGCCCTTTCATTGGCCTGCAAGTTGCTAAAAATGCAACGACAACCACATCAAGCATGAGTGAGCGAGAAGCGAGCATTAAATTCCAATTTTTCTTGCTTTCCGCTTCTTGGCCACCTTGAAATTTAATTATTGTAATGTATTGTCCTAAGTGCTCTCCAAGGCCGGGCCATAAAAGGCAGCCAATTCCTCTGCCGGCAAAGCTCTCAGAGGAGTACTGGAGCTATTTCAAGCCATTTGATTCTGTTTCACTGGAAAACTTTCTAAATGTCCTCTATTACTCCGGCATGAATGAAACACATAAACTATGGATGGGGAGAGTTGGAAAAATCAAGGTCTCTTTGCATTATTCTCATTTCTACTCGACAAAGCTGAAGCCTTTCAGAACCAAGAGCGTCACTGTTTGAAGGCTCATCGTAAACCATTCTTTGTCGCCCCGGCATCCTCACACGAGTCCTGCTTAAATTAATAACTTAGTAAGGTGTTTATGAAACGATGGCTTTTCATGTCGATGCAGACGACGTTTCCGGGGGAATGTTTTCCTACATATGCATATTTTAACATCCGAGCTGTTTATGTTCAGTTTACATCCACATACAGAGAATCCTCAAAGAGTTACCTCAATGCACAGAAAGTCAGAAAATCAAAGATAGGAAACTTGCAAATGAACATTAGTTTATGGGAAATACACAGATGACATTAATTGGAGATGCTGTGCTGCCAAAGTCATAGTAGGTTAAATGCATGAAATAATATCAACAGAAATCCCTGAGGATCTCATCGGGGTCTTCAATTCCCCCTCCTGCCTCTTTCAGCGACAACAAAGAAATAAAAGGAAGCTCCTGTTTTTTTGAAATATTTTCCAAAACGAAATGAAAATCAGCTCCTCTACATCCGGCGCTCTGCTGCACTGATCAGCAGAGAAAAGCAGGTGCCAATTGTTTTTGGTGTGGAGACACCCACACATTTTTCCCTGCGTCAGCCTTTTTTCGCAGAGTCAGCTCGTAAAAACAGATAAGCCATATTCAATGTATTATTCAAATCATCCGTATCAAAGGCTGTCTTCGCTCTGTCGTTCTGAGATCACAGAGCTTCGGCTCCTGGTGGAGTGCCACTGCAACAAAGTGGTTGTCTTTATTACGCCGGCGGGACTTTGGCCCTTAAAACTGGGGATGTGCAACTGGCCTTTACAAATTAAGAAGACGACGAAACCTGTTGGACTGTTTAAGAAACAACACTTTGTCAGCTCCTCTAATGGTCTGATGCTGTTATTCAAGAGAGCTGTGAACAAAGGCGACTGTCAAACGCTTCCTTGATTATATGGATGCCAGTGTTGCTGTGTTTTTTTTTTTATTTCTCTTTGCAGCAGATGAATGTTGTCAGATAACGGCTGCGCGGCGTTTCATCCAGTTTCTCGATAGGAGAAAAATAGACACTGAAGGGTGATTTAGAAAAACACAAAATGAGAAGATCACACGCAGCAAACGGGGAGGAGACGCACCGAAGCACATGCTGCTGCTGCCGTGTGGCTTATCTGTCTGTGCTGCAGAGCGGGGCTGTGTTGTTGCCTTCAGGACAAGACGCTCGTCCTTTCCCCTCCTTCCTCTGTGGCTCGTCGGTGTGCACATCAGAGGCGGGCTGTCTTGCGAGGCTTGTACCGAGCGCCGGGTACCGCCAATGTTGTAAAAAACATAAAAAACATTGGCGCCAGTCCAGAACTTCACAGGCTCCGTTGGGAACGGATCGTGGTCAATACCATGAAAGAATGGCATCTGAACCAGTGAAGATACGAACAGCAGGCAGAGCCACAGCCTTTTGACAGTTTTTACTTTTAATGGTACAAAATCCAGTACTGTCATTAAAGCTACTGCAGGATATACTTTTTTTTTTTTTTCCTTCCATGTACATCACCATTTATGGCTTTGTCCTCCTTTATAGGCCGGATCTAAACCTCCCTGATAGCTGCCATTAAAGCCATTTAAAGTCTAATGGCCGGCGGTGTTAGTGGTGCACCCAGATTTTCGACTTCCTGTAAAGCGAAGAGAACAACTCTCCCCGAGCAGAGTCAGAATCATCATCATCATCATCATCATCATCATGTGGAGGATTTTTAAGTTTTCAGTCACTTTGCGGCAATAACACAATAATAAAAGTGTAATCAAGCCAGTAGAATCGCAAAACTTGGGTACATTTTTTGTTACCTTGTGATGGACGATTCAGACTTTCTGTTCTGACATTGACAACAAATCAATGCCAATTATTTCTGCCCTTTCCGTTTTGTTCTCAGCCCGATAGTCGGGTAGAAACTGGTGATTTTTCCTCCACATTTTGGAGCATCCTGAGCATGTTGTTGACTTTGGAAGAGTTTTGAAATGTTTCTTTATATATATATATACATATATATGTATATATATATCTTGTAAAACTTTTTCCTCAAATTTGAGTACAACAGCTTATTTTCTCTGTATTTCTGCGGATAAATTTAGTCTGCTTGTGAATTCTGCAGGTCAAAAGACATCTAACTGCCCTTTGGGATTAAATGGTAATCACAGACAAACATTTCAGTTTGTGTGTTGAGAAAAAGAATTTGTCGTATATTTATAGTTTCACAGGGAAGTTAAAATAAAAATAAATGAATGTTGTTTTTCTCGGGTCAACTAAACTAAACTAGACTGTGTTTCTCTTTTTGTCTGACAGGAGGCCAGTTTGTCCATCTGGATTCTTTTCAGTGACAACACAGCCGCCACTCTGACTTACTTTGATCCCAAAGACTACAACCTCAACGCCTCCACTCTGGACGATAAAGTTGCGTCGGTATCTCAGGAGCCTCAGCAGCGCTGGCCTGTCGTGGTGGCCGAGGGCGAGGGATCTGGCGACCTGGTGCGTCTGGAGATGACGATCTGTGAGGCCTGCCAGAAGACCAAGCGCAAAAGCGTCATCGCATCGGCTGCGGTTTACATCAAAGTCCGCTTTGGCACGGAGGAAGACTCTGAGGAAGAGGCGATCACAGAGGGCGAGATCGAGCTGGCGCCCGTCACGAGACGTACAATTATTGATCCGAGCATCAATGGAAGAATTTATGAGACATCTAATGAGCAGCCGGCTAGTGTTCCCATTGATTACACTAATTTCCCCACTATTAGCAACGAGGAGCAGCCAACGGAGAGCGACGAAGAGGAGGAAGACGACTTTGTGCATTCGTCTCGCAACATGACTGACCTTGAGATTGGCATGTACGCTTTACTGGGAGTCTTCTGCCTGGCCATCTTAGTCTTTCTCATCAACTGCATAGTCTTTGTGCTTAAGTACCGCCATAAGCGGATCCCCCCTGAGGGTCAGGCCAACATGGACCATTCCCACCACTGGGTGTTCCTGGGAAATGGCCAGCCGCTGAGGGCCCAGTGCGACCTGTCGCCGCAGCAGGTGGAAAGCCCCAGCAACCCTTTGGAGGGCGTACAGACTTGCTGCCACGGGGACCATCACAGCAGCGGCAGTTCGCAGACTAGCGTTCAGAGCCAGGTACACGGGCGGGGCGACGGCAGCTCCGGCGGCTCTACGAAGGACAACGGCGAGGAGGCCAGCTCACCCACCTCAAAGCGCAAGAGAGTCAAGTTCACCACCTTTACCACCCTCCCCACGGAAGAGCTGCCCTACAACTCCATCCCCATCGCAGACGAAGAGGACATTCAGTGGGTTTGCCAGGATATGGGCTTTCAAGACCCAGAGGAACTGCACGATTACATGCGCAGAATAAAAGAAATAGCCTGAGATGAGAGGCGCAGTGTGAAGCGCTGCTCTCGGCTTTCTAAAGAACGTTCCTTTCTATTTTTCTCTTTTTCACCTCAGTGAAAGAAACATTTCACAGACTAAAAGGCCAACTGTTGTTTTTTTCGGTTAGGGTTTGTTTCATTTAGTTTGCACAGTGCTGTAATCTAATACACGCTCACACAAGAGAGGACGCCGGGAAGCCAAAGACTCGACCAGAGGATCTCAATCACCTGAGAAATATGTCTCACTGGGAGGCTGAGCCACGGCCAGGCTTATTTTCAGGACCTGAATCTGGAGCGAGCCTGACAGGGACCAGAGCGTTAGAGGAGGGTTTTTCTTTTTGTTTTTGGGTGTTGGCTCAGTGGGACTCTGCTGTGACCTGCTCCAAACTAAGAGGCCTTTGATGAACAAACAAAACTGTCAAAGACTCTCAAGAAAGTTACCCTGAAAAAGAAAAAGAAAAAAAAAAAAAAAATTAATAATCATTTTGTTTTTGCCAAAGTAGGAAAAGCATTGTTTTAATGGCAAAACTTCTTTCATTGTTGTTCTTGGTGCAGCACACTCATGATTTGTACTCATTTACCATTCCTTCCATTTTTCTACATTTCATAGGTAGTCTGAAGCAGTGCCCTACTACTAGTGCTCCTGGTCCTGAACAAATCTAATGCCTTATCAAAGACGGTCACGGTTCACTTCAGACTGGTAACAGACAGGCAGTGTAGTACGGAGCGACGTCGGCACAACGCTACGACTGATCTCGAGCCCGCGGCCTAAACAGAGAAGAGCTTGTGTATCGTGAGGATCTCTGATAGTCTTTGCATGGAAGGGGATCTCGAGGCACAATCAGCAACTTTTCTTTGTTTTTGGTTTTGGTTTTTGGTTGTTTTTTTTTTTTTGCTTCAAAATTTGTAAATGTTTGTATTGTAATTATATAATCATTCATACCACATTACAGGAGTAAATATGTTATCATACATTTACACGCATGCCATATCAGGCCCACATGCAGACATTCCTCTCTAGTCTATGTATATATGGTATCGAGCCCACTGTCAGCTCCGAGCGGAAAAAGCCGGTTGATGTCTTGAAAATATTATAGTCTTGTGGTGAGTAGAAGGTCCCCTCCCCCCCTCGGTTAACGTCTTGACAGAACTGTAGCTTTTTAACAAACCGGTATCACATTTGATTGTTGAACATTTGAGGATTTGCTATGCATCAGAATTGTAACAGATTTAATCTCCTGATGATTTAGTTCCCTTCGGGGAAATAACAAAACAAACAAACAAACAAAAAAAAAACAACAACGTATAATGTACTAGTTGGAAGACAAGATCCTCTAAAGTCTGCAGGAAATTTCTTTTAACCCATAAAGGAGATTACTGAATAAAGGACTGATTTTGTTTCATCATTTGAATCGTGGTCATCCCACTTTTTCAGACACACTGCGTAACGTCCCCATTTTGTTCTTGTGAACTCTCATTCACGAAAAACAAGTAGCTCTTACTAGTCGAGACAACAGCGGCGTCTTCTGGAGGCGACGTGGAGACGAAAGAGCGTGAAAACGTAACTCAGGATGCTGGTTGGCTTCGGAGTGAGTCGAATCATCAACAACAGTCAGCGTTTGTCGTTTACAGAAGTGGTTAATCGCTGTGTTGAGCTTTTAAACACAACAACACTAAAACAACAAAAACTAAAAAAAAATCTATAAAAATGTTTTTTAACAAAAAGAGAGGGAGAGAAGAGGTCTGGCGAGAGAGCATCAATTAACTTTCAACCGAAGCGTTGTGAGGCAGCCAGACGTGTAGTAACCGAGAGCATGATGAAAGCAGAGTTAATTGTATTTTTAATTGCAGTTGCCCTTTTAGCGTAGCGTTTGCTTTTTAGTAGTAGAGTGACTGACTGGAGACGAAGGTTGATGTTATTCCAGCTCTGATCTCACATGAAGCTTCTTTTTTTTTCATTTCTTTCTTTTGCAGGACTAATGAAGCAACTATGAGATAAAAATTTGTTTCCGTGTCACTTTCCTTTAATTCCCTCTTGCATTTAAGGGCTTGGATTCTGTTTTATGTTAACTGACTGACTGATGTTTTGTTTTAGGGTTTTTTTGCCGATCCTACGAGAAAGCCAACGTTGCTTGCTCCCTCTGTGGTGACAGCGAGCAACAGCTCCGGTTCACTCCAAATGTACACGTTGTTTCCACCTGGCCTGCTTTTCAGCCCCATCAGCCTTAATAAAGACCCAATCCAGAATTGTTCTCCTCGAGCCAGCGCTGTTATACAAACGGGACTAAAACAGAGACTGACGTCGCGTGAAAGCTAAACACAACTGTTCAAACATGATCCAGAGGAAAATGGTTTCCTCACAGCAACGTTGTAAATAAACAGGCTTTACTTTTCCACTTCCACCAAAGTTGCCATGAGATTATTTTCCATCAGTAAAGCATACCTAATATTCTACATGTATATAGACCCTTGTTTGATATCGTGATAAATCCTGGATTGGGACTTTAAGGATTTGGTTTACTGCATGCCCTCTCTATGTTCCATGTGGTTGAAATGAATAATGACCTGATTCTACTGTATAATAATATTCAATCTGTGTTAACATCCGAAGTGGAGAGGAGACGTTATTTTTGACGGTCCAAGCCCGTTTCTTCAGCCACAGCATCAACATGACCTGCCATGAAGTGGAGAACAGCAGCAGCAGCCAGCCGGAAGCGTTCCAGCTGGAACTTTTAAACGATGGCGCCTCAGGATGAATGTAGAATTTGTCAAAACTAAAGCAGGCTGTCGTTGTCGTCACCCCCCCCGACCCGGTGACGGTACGAAAACAGATTAGGTATCTAATAGCAGCTTCGCACACTGTTCTGTTGTTTTTCCACACTTTTCCACACTTAACTCCTACGATACGAGTAATATTGCTCACATTATATGATACATCATTAAAACTGTTTGTTTTTTTACAGTGTTTTTTTTTTTTGTCAATTTGCTTCATTACTCTGTGAAATCTGTCTTTTTTCTGAATATATTGGTCATTTTGTATTTTCTTCAAGCTGCTAATAGAAACTTAGTCTTCTTAGAAAATGTAATTAAAGATCTGGAATTGTATTTTCCCACCCCTCACCCAACCCCCCTCCCCTTCCTTTGCCCCCCCCAATGGAAAGCCTCAGTTCCGCTTTGCCAGATAACCACCACACTGACTATAATGTGTTAATGTATAGAGCACTGTTAAATTTCCTGTACTCTCTTGAAAACAAACCCTTGTATTTTCCCGTTATATGTAAAGTACTAAAGAAAAATGCAATACACACATGATTTGTCATTTTTACTTCCTTTCGCGGAGGCGGAGGCGAAGACGAAGCGAGGAGAATCATATTTGGTATATGAGGTTGTATATGAGGGATTCACCCTCAGCAGCCTCATATACGAGCGCACGCTGTGACCTTGAAGGAATTTGGCTCATTGGGCACTTAATGCCTCACAAGAGGATTGGTACAAAAACTTCAAGGGTGTTTCATTATACAACGTATGAAGGTAATGGTTGTATAATTCAGCAGTTTATGTCTTATTTTTACTTTGTTTTAACATCAACTTATTCACAGATGTTTTAAATGAGCCCATTTCACAATGTGGATCGTTTCATTTGATTACAGAGGAATATTTTATTTCTCTGACTTCGCCCATGTATGTGTCCCAGCCAGGACTGATCAGATCCTGGCTTGAGTCCTGGCCAGCGGGTCTCTGCTGTGTCCGAGTGTGAAGGCCCACACATCACATTCACGGGCAGCTGCTGCTGCATAAACAGCATCTCTGCCCGTACCTGTAACGCCCATCCATAAAAATCCATATTCAGAGGTGTTGATTTGAAGACCGTTTGCCCTCTTACTTCCCTTCAGCAGCATTTGAGATCCAAATCTCTTGACCTCAGATAAACTGTTCAGGTTGTTATAAATGAGTCTGTGGCTCAGAGGTGACGTCTGCTAGCTTGTGGCTAAGGCCCGCATGATAAATAATAATAATAAAAAAAGCAGTTTGGAGAGATTTTAATATTTAGATTTAAGCAAAAAAAAAAAAGATAAAACACGGTTATTATTATTTAATGGCAAAAATCTGGATTGACAATGCGTTTCTTATGAGTTTGGCTGATCACACACAAACCTTTAAAACTCTTGATTGATTTGACTTTACCTTTCCTTCACTTATGTTCATGTTTTCAACACATTTTCATACAGAAAGCACAACACCAGCACAAGCTGTATCCTCTTGTATGTTTGAGCTGAGGTGCCGGAGGTGGTGTGTGCTCCTGTCAGCTACTGTAAACCTCCCACATCCAGCACAGAGCGGCGCAGCGAGGTATTAAACTGCTGCCTCCTGCCCAATCGCCTCCTTTTAATCAATAATAAATATGAAAGTAGCAGTCATAATTATTCCACCTAGTGCTGCAGGATCACGGCCAATCTTTACAGGCCATCTGCAATATTTAAAGGTCACCGTACAGCAGTACAGATTTATATCCCCGTGGAAAATCATCCGAATGCTAAATATATTCAAACTTCAAATGAAGATTGATTCCATTTTCATCTGCAACAAAACAAATAAACTGAGACGAAAAACATCATTTATTGCAAATGTTTTTATGGGCTGAGATAAACTAAGGGAAATATTTATGGAGGTGTAGCTGGACACGTTGCCTGCACACATCCAGCCGCCCTGTCCTTGAACAAGCCATTGGCAAATTCATTTCTAATGCTCTGACCCACCGTTTTAATGTTGTGCACTTCGGCTTAATTACTGTTTTGTGTTTGGCATGTGTAAACGGACAAACATGCCACTCTCCTCCTAATCTGTTTCAACTGATCCGTTTAATTGCACATTTGATGCTCGGAGAAACGGTGCAAGCACACATTTTGGTAAAACCTTCTCCGGTTTAACATTATTTTTCTCGTGCCTCGTGTCGGTGGCATTTCGGCAGCCAAACAGATTTAGCTCAGCAGTAATTTGCTTCAATGTGGAGTGCAAGGGTGACTCAGAGCGAATCAATCTGTGGGCCTTCTGTGAGGCTACCAGCCATTTATGTCTTATCTAACCTGTAATAAAGGGTCACTGCTGTGGCGGGGCTTCTTCAAAACCAGTGTTCACATCAAGCTGCGAAGGAGGAGCAACGCACGGTTCAAGTCAAAGTGCAGGTTTAACGTTTAATGTATTTTATACACAAAAGACTGAAGCCCAAATGAGGAAAGGGGGATGGAGCCCCACATTTCTGCTCCTATTTTTATGTTTTTGTTTTATTTTTATTTTATTCCAGCAGATAACAGGCCAGTCATGGAGACTGTGATCTTTTGGCAAGATATTTCCAGAGCAGCCACAATGAAGCCTGACAGCAGAAATATCTTTAAGTATATGAAGCATCAACAGTAAAATGTCAGGTTTGGGTGTCAGGCACTCTGAAATCAAAGAGGGAGGCTTCTTTCTAAAATCACCATTTTCACAGGCGTTCAGCCATCATACAGGGAGGAATCCATCACAGGAGAGTCAGAGATAGCAGCTTCACGCCGACGGCTGCCTCCGCGGACCAGAATGCAATGCTGTGACGAGACAAGTCGCATTTGTAGGTAAAGGCTACAACTCTTTATGTGGCTGGTGAAAATCTAGTTGTAAGTGTTCTGTTCGCATTACTTTCTCTTACTTTTATATATATATATATATATATATATATATAGAAGCTTTTTTTTTTTTAAGCTAAAGCTCCTTCTCCGGAGAGATAAGCTAAGGAATCATCACCTGAAATAGAATCAGACTGGCGGTTTAGCGAGGGGTTGATAGCATCCCACCAAAAAAAGTACATTTAAAGAGTTTTTCAAAAATCGTAAGTGTTCCTGTTTCTGTCTGACGAGAATCACAATCTTGATTTAGAGTAATGTTCTCATTCTGTCCATCCCAGTGCACTGCTGGTGGGAGGTTTTTTTGTTTTGTTTTTTGATGGACATGGCAAGATTCAATAGTTATATTAGCCAACAGTTCTTAGTTCCATCTCTTACTGCTTTCCAATTCCAGTCCCAGCATTTCCCCCTGGAGCTGTAATTCTTGAAAACCAATATTTCATAATAAAAAAAAAATATAGTCATTATTTTGAAGACAATTATTATCTCTATCTAGAGTGGCTGTCCACAAATCTCTGGACTATCCGGTGCCCTCCCTGAGAAAAGCTTCACTGGGTACCGTTCTGAGAATCAACCAGATCCCATGATGTTGTTTCTGAAAACTGATGTTGTTGTTGTTGTCATTTTTCAGAGCTGCGAGCACCACACAGGAAAAATCCTTTCACCAAACATGGAAGCAGCGAGCACTTCTGACATGTGTGACGTCTGTTACTGATTAAACTGATCATTCAGTGTTTTATTAGTCACACCTGTGCTTTGCCTGGTTTTCAAATGTGAAAATGACGGCCGAGGGCGGCAGGCATCACTGAGCCCGAGCTGATAAAACATTTAAAAGTTATTTCCATCGATGTCAGATGTCACAAGTGAGAAAACATGGAAGTTCTGAATAAGTACTTTTAGTATTAACAGGTCAGCTGGCTCAGCGTCTGGCTTATAAAGCTGCTATTTTTCTCTTTGAGTCGCTGACATTTACCTTTTTTAAAAAATATTTGAGGGCAGAAAAAGATGTGGAGGAGCTCCACTTAGCAGAAGACAAGGTGAATCCTGCAGGGACGGAGCTGTGTCTCTGACTAACCAGGAATAAAGCAGCTCGGCAGGTTCACGGGCCCACGGCTGATTGGAGAGGGGTGTGGTGGGTGTGGCGGGGAGAACCTGCTCCAAAACAGGGACCAGGGATTTAATGAGGCACCGAGGATGACTCTTGTACCTTAACAGACGGAGGCCAAATGTTTGTGTGCATCTTCATTTTAGTTCACAAGGGAACCTTAAAATAGATTTGGTGCATGCAGAGATTATGTTAGGCCAGCCGCCACAGCAGCAGCACACGCCAGGTAAAGGTACTGTCACATCTGAGAAGTGCATCCTGTTTTTAAATTTATATGAAACACTGGATTTTGAGAGCTTTGCATGATAGAGGGCGAAAGTCAGCGTTTAGCTTGTAGCCTCGTCATTTAACACAGTGACCAGATGTCCTGATTTGTGAGGAATTCTTCTGATTTAAAGTGGGATCTCCCAAATCCTGGCAAATACCTTTCAAATCACCAAAACATCCCGGCCCCGGCTCAGCATTTAGTACCGAGTGGTTTTGGTGACGGGCAGTAGGCTAACAGTGCAACACGCTTTTCCACACATTTGGAGTAAAAGTGTAGGTGGTGTGGAAGAAACAGAGGAATGACACGGTGGCAGAGTGGCTGGGTCTGGACTCGAACTGGAGCCTTTCTGCGTGGGGTCCCCTCCAGGCACTGTGGGTGTAGAAGTCGGCAGGTTTAACCCTCAATGTCAACCTTGTGATGGATAACCCACCTGTCCGGGAAGAACCCGGTGTCAGCTGGGATTGATAAGCAGAACTGATAATGGATGGCTAGATGGCAGGAAGAAAGTCTTTTTTTTTTTTTTTTTGTACGCAGCTTTGAAACCGCGTTGGGGCGATTGAGATAAAATCACTTAGTTAGATGAGGAAAGGCTCAAGATCAGGGGAGGGGTCAGCAGTAAAGGCGTTGGCAGCAACACAAGCCACCGGCTCAGACACATGTCGACAACTCTTAGCTGGGTCAATATGCTGTGCCAGCAGCCGTCTGTCCAAACTAGCATTACTCACTGCGTGAGCTGCTGTGTAATCAGGAGCTGTCGCGGAGTGGAGTTCGGAATTTGGCGTGCGTTCACCAGAGCAACGTGTCCTCCCATGGTTTAAATCACATAATGCCAGCGTGTATCCCCCCCCTCTTTTTTTTTTTTTCTTTCATTACAGCGACTGGCCGGCTACCTGGGTGCTTCTTTTGTTTTTCGAGGGAACATGCTTTTGCAGCCAAGGACAACAAAACTATTATTCATCATGACTGGCAAGACAGCAATTTAAAGTTTTATGGAGGCTCAAGGTGTGCCTTTGTAAGCATGTCCTTCCTTCAACCTTGGCCAACGAAGGTCTAGAAAATTAAGGCGAAGGCAAACTAGCCTTTGGGAAGGTTTTTTCCTTGATAATTACTCTGTCAAGGTTTCCTGGCATGTGGTGATATATGCCCTCACAGATAAAAAAAAAAAAAAAAATCAAATAAGATGGACACTAAAAGAATCTTTAAAGTCTCTGTATCAGCAGCTTTAGTTTCTCCTTTGACTCCGTGCTGACACCACAGTGCAAACACTCCAAATAATCATGCATCTTTAATGAGCACAAGCGCCCAATGAAAAATTCAACTTTCCCAACCCAAACACAAAATTGTTCTCCTAGAAGACGTCGTTCACTTTCTCTGAGTTTAACGACATTATTGTTGACGGCTCGTGCCATCACGCCCTCACATCCATCCAGATCCGCTCGGTTTCGAGGGCGTCTCTGAGCTGATTCCTCAAGCACAGAGCTCATGTGTGGGAGCCTGTTTAGCTCTCAGGAAATGAAAGTCAAAGCGTAAGAGCATGGCTTTATTTTCCCGCTGATTGATGCATAGTGTGCGAGAGAGATATTCTGTTTAGGCCACAACTCACCTGCATGCGAATTGGGCTCACTGAGAAGACATCGAGCGGGGCCAAGTTACGTCAGAGTGAGGATGAAGGTGCTTAGCAGCTCCCACAGGCTTCATGTCTGCTGCTGGAACAGGGGATACATTCAGTAATTTGCTCTGAGGTACCTCTGTTTCCCTTTTTGCCTTTCAGATTTTGTTCATTATTTCCCATGTGGCTGCTGCTCTATGAGCCACTTTTTAAATTACCGGAAAGACGGACAATAACAGCTGTATTTCGAGGCACGGTGTGCTCTGCTGCTGTCGCCGGCTGGCTGGCTGACTGGCCTGCCGCGCTCCGCTTCACGAAAGCCCAGCTTTCCGAAAATCATTTTTGATTGGGCCGTTCAGCGATCTCCGTGTAATGATATGCAAATGCATCTCAGACGGTGGAAATGTGTTTTTAGTCCATTGCCACCTTCACAGCAGGCCTGGAAAGCTCAGCGCTTTGATGTTGGAGCTGGGCTCGCGATGCGTTCGAGTCATGTTGGGAGTCTGCATGGGCACCCACTTAGTGTTGTGAATTGCGTTTATCACAAATTGGCACTGAACCCGCCAATTTGATAATCTGAATGCTATCTGTTTATGTGAAGCAATTCCTGCTGTAGTTTCTGGTCGACTTGAAATTCATAAGTGAAAAAGTTAAATGAAACTGGGGCTGGAGTTAGCAGCTCTCTCAAGTGTGTTTCTCGATACTGTTGCTGCCATCTCTGCAGCAATCCAAGAAACCTCCGTAAATCAGCTGCACAAATTGATAACGAGTAATAATGCAAACCTTTCACAGCCTCATATGTAATTGCTGCCACTGATGATATCTGCCACACATTTCCAGTCGCTGTGATTCCTTCACAGACGGTTGAAGCACTAACCCCGCACACCCACAGACAGACTTAATAGGAGCTGTTGGCAGGCTCCCCTAAATGGCTGAGGAAGGGAGGGTTCACACTCTCAGTGGGAGTCAACATCTTGTCAGGGTCCATCGGCGTCGAGGCCTCTGCAAGAGGGTGATAACCCCCAAGCGTTTTCCTCAGCCAGCATGTTCGACTTAATCATCGGTGAACGTCTGACCTAGAAGAGGAAAAGCCAAGAAAGAAAATGCACGCTAACCCTTTAATAAAAAAAGGTGTCTTTGGTGATCAGCATGACGTGTGCGAGGTGGAAAGTTTAAGAATAATGAATGCCCTTTAATTTGGAGTTATGCAGAGAAAGGCCTTTATTGTCGCTTCCATTGTCTCCACAGCGAACAGAAATATCTTAACAAAGCTCCTAATTGCATCATTTAAGTTGTAAGGTTCTGGATGTAATCCACATATTTTTACTGTCTAGATGTATAAATAATAAAAGAGTTTCGCAGCCATTTAATGAAGCAAAGCTGTGGATGCGTCCTGTTTGATGTCCAGCATGCTCATCCACAAGGCTGCAAGGTGACAGCGGTCTGTTCTCAGTGAGTAAAATATAAAATAAATCCATGTTTACTCACTCTTCCAAATGTAGTTAAAACTAATGTCAAATATAAAATATGGATAGATTTTTGTCCTGAAATTTTAAACATTGAAATTTGTAGGAATAAATGATTAAGAGACCTCCTTCTTATCCTTTGCTTACACAAAAGGATAATGAGGTGTAGTCATATATAATTAATACACTGTGGACCTGTGTTTCCTGGAAGCAAAATAAAAAAGGAAGATAAGATTTAAAGGCACCTTGTTAATGAAAGAATCCATAAAGTTCGAGAACTGTTGTGCGAGGAACTTGTTTTTCAGGGATCCATTATTCATGAGGGATTTTCTTTGCTGTACAGCGGTGACTTTATTTTTGAAAGGGACTCGTAAATGTCAAGACAAAGCATTCAATCGTGTAAGGAAAATATGTGGCGGTTGGTTATTTGTTTTATTTATTTTATTTAACCATCTCCTGAATAACGTGCCCGGCAGCGCGGCAGGCACAGGAGGAGAGTCCGGAAGGTCGACTTAGAGAAACAGGAGAAGACAAAGCTTGATCCTGCTTGTAGGTCACAGCTCAGCAGCATGTGTCGCTGTACGTACTGCGTGAACCCATCATGTTACATGACCATCAAGGACATGGTTTATATAATTTATACCTTATAAATGATTCATCTCCAGCTCTGTGAAGAAGGCCCAGTCAGGCTCAAAGTGAATGAGAACCGTCTCATAACAGAAATGTTTTGATGCTTTGACAGATATATGAACGATACACAAAGGCATTCGGTTCAGTTCGAATTCAAGAGCTGCTGTCTCTTTACGATTGTACTAACTATAACTGTATGTTCTTTTATCATTCGACGGAAAACAGCTGCAGTAAAAGTTAAAGAAATAATGAAGTGCATAATTTTACAACAACAAATCTTAACTAAACAGCTTGAACACATTCTTTTCGTTCTTTCTTTCTCTCCTACATCATTTCAGTTTTTATTCCGTGTGTTTCACTGACTTGAGTCACAATGATTGACCGTAAAGACCAAAACCCTCAATCCAAAGTTAATAAGATAAGATAAGAGAGACGTTATTGATTCCATTTGGGGAGTTTTGCTCATTACCACAGCTTTGTACAGACCGAATAGAAACAGAATAAAATTTAATATAATTACAAATCAAAGAAATAACACAATATACAAGAGAGAAAAACAGAAAGAGCACAGAAAAATATACAGAATGCATTCTGGATGACTGTGCAGGGGAAAATGTGCATGATGTGGCTAAAAAAGTATATAAATAAGCACACATTTATGTCACAGGTCCGGGCCCAACTCAGACGAGTGACTCTGTTCCATGATGTAGTTGTCGCCTCTGGTTTGTTCTGATTTCGTCTCTTATATAATCAACAAGTTAACCAATTGACAGGAGTTTCGTTGATGAGCCCCACCGTCAGATAGATGACCTATTGGATTATGGGTACCAGTAACAGACTTACCAAGCAGCCGTTTTCGTAGTCTGTGATGCCACGATAATATTTCAGATCAGAAGAGAAAACGTCTTCCATCAAAAACAACCTAACATCACTTTACTTTGTATCTTCTGCCTCACAGTTCAGGATCGAAATGTAAAAAAAAAAAAAAAAAAGTAACCTCCCAGAAAACCACTGGGATGCAACTGTTGTTGTTTTTTTATGTAAAAGCTCTGAAGTTTCTGAGTCACATAATCACTTTGCAACAACAACTTGGTGACAATTCATTTTTCAGATAATCCATTGGTCTTTTGAAAGAGCTCATTCCATTCCAAAGCAACAAAGAACAGACACGTCTTAAAAACCGAGACCACCAAACTTAGTGATGAATGTTTTTACCGGCAGCTCTTAGTATGAGAAAAGGAATAACCAACCGCGTGTTTCTGTCTCAACAGAAACTCGAAGTGGAGCCATTTTCATGGGGACTGTAAAGGAGTCAGCCTCACGCTGAGGTGATGGACTATGGGCTCAGTGTGCGACATTAATCACTCCAGGGAGTCCAATGAATAATATCAGCCCTCTTAATATGAAGTAGTCAATTGAATTCATTATTGATAACGATCATCAAACAGTGATAGCTACCTCATAGTTAAAGAGACAGTCTTTAGTGGGCAAATGGCCTGGAAACGCCACAAACATCCATTACATGTTGGATATAATAAATCATCACAGAAGGCAAAGTGGCTGCAGTGCTTTGAAACCGCCCCTCCCCGGTGTTGGCCCCTTTTTATTACACATCTCATTTGTTTTGAACGAGAGCAGGTTATCAGGTCCGGAGATGAAATCATCACAATAAAGGTGGTTATTTTAAATTGACCACAGGGTCCGGTGAATGTCAGGGGCTTTTCACGGATTTGCAGGCTTTGCAGCCTGAACACGGGCTCGCCGGGACCTGTGAAGTTTAGTTTCCATGGCGACGCACACCACCAAAAAGGGAGGCATTAATAACAGAAAAAGTTAGCTCACAACACACAAAACTCAATTTATGATAAGAGCCTCCAAAAAGCTGTGTAATAAATGGAGACATTATTAGCACTTTAAATCATAAACTATCGAGTGTTTTTTGTTATTTATCTGCATTTCTTTTTTTTTTCTTTTCCCAGAGCTTTCAAAATGAACGCTGGATTATTGTTGCCACTTTCAATTAAGCGGTCTTGGTGAAGGTTGATGCGATTTTTTTCCACGTGAAAACAAATGTGATCATTTATTTTATTGTTATCTCACAAAGAAAACCTTCATAGAATGGATTTGGGTTTCAGCTTCCCTAAACTGTTTTCGGCACATTTATGACAGAATCCAGTCGCTTCCATGTTTCCTGCATTTGTAGATAAACATGATTTGTGGGAAACAGGTTGCCCATTTAGAGTATTGGATGTTAAGCTTCATGTCTCCCATCTGTCAACAACTAACTATAGTTTGTCTCCGTTCCAACAAAGATTATGAATATATTAGACCTCCTGCTTATGTTTTTTCATCCTTTCATGTCAAATTGAAAGCACATGACGTATCTCATCCTGCCTTTGATAAGAATGATTTTGGCAGTGGGTGACAATAGACAGAGTTGTTTTGTTTGTTTGCTTTTTTTTTACCTTTGCGATCCCAACAAGGCTCAACTTTGGCATCAGATGAACAAGAGATTGAGGATGAAAACAGGCCTCAGCTTTGACCGAGCAGAACCAGTAGTCAGTTGAAAGCCAAAGAAAAGATCAGAGCCGACATTCACATGTGACCTGAAGGTCAGAACTTTACTTACCCAATTAAATAATTACGCACCCATGAGACTGACTCTCTCAAGCATCAGCATCAAAGCTGACTTTTCCCCCAGAACCAGTTTGTTGGTCGGAGTCACATGTTTGAATGGATTAAGTGCAATCTGAAGCAGACATTCATGGTCTGCGACTTTTGATTTGAATATTCAAGCCGCACAGTGTGCCTGCAAACTCCGAGTCCGATAACGCAAAGCACATAAGATACCAAAGATTATTAAAGCCCCATCCAATCAACCGAGAGAATGCAACAGGAAATGTGCGTAACGGGGTCTTTCCTGGGCGCTTAACCGATAGAAAATCTGATTTTATTTGTTATTAAATGAGATTTCTCTTCAAATTACACAGAAGCGGTTCAGAAAGAGATATTTTTTGAAGAAGAAGCATAAATGCACATCTAAGATGTCTATTCCAGCTGTGTGTTACATCATAAGTAAATGCATCTTTGTAAGAGGTCTAGAAGCAGGACAGGGACGTATTTAGGCCCTGGACCTGAACTGTAGCTGCCTGTGCTCCTCCGGTAAGGCCTGACAAAAAGATTTAACATCTGACTGTTGTCAGCTATGGTAGAGGCTGTAATCAGCATTGACACCTGAGTCAAATAATGCCAGCAGAGGTTGATATTTATTGGCTCAGTCTTCGATTGGCATTGATGTGAACACCCAGATGAGCAAGCAATTTTTTCCCCTCAGAGCACGGATACTGTAAACGGACCTGTCACCTGTCCAGCACAGTTCTGTTAAACCAGAAACACCCCGACTACACCGGGTTCAGGGATGACAGCGTGAGCTGGAGCCGTTAAATACGTTCTAAAAACACACAATCGCCGCTCAAACTGTCTGGCATGTAGGCTCCGACACTGTTGCAACAACCCAGGGATGACTTGACAGATCTGCTTTATCGGTTTGCACAAAGGCTAGCAGCTCACTCGCTCCCTGGCAAGACTGACTGTTGGCCCTCCAAGTGCATGTGAATGCATCACTCCAGCTGTTGTCTGAGTCCTCAGTCCGAACAGACGAACTCGACTGTGAGTGGAATAAAAGAGTCACATAGTTAAAAAAGAAAACAAAGCATGCGTACCTTTTCATCTTTATGTGAAGGGATCGCAGAATAGTTTAACCTGCTGGAAGCGTGGATTATGTTTTCTGGATCTGGTTTAGACATGTACCCTGCGAAGACAATAATTGGCTGATTTTATAATGGGGTTGACGCAGAAGTTCAAAGTTAAATCTGAGTCAATAATAACACGAGGATTTCTGACTGGGATTTCAAGCTTCAAAGAAAGGGAATCATGATGTGCAGAAACTTTCAGCCCGTAATTGGCGTTTTGCTTCTGAAGCGCAGTTTCACTTGGCATTGATAAGGACCTGGTATTCCCCGAGAGAGATTTGACACCAAGTCTTCAAAATAAATAAATAAATAAATAACTTGTAGGTTTTCTTCTAATGGTATCTGACACAGTCTTCGATGCTCATCTGTGAGGAATTGAGTTGAAATGTGTTGACCTGAATGGCTGCACTGGATCAAAAACACTTTCTAAGCGAGGCCGACCTGCGCAGCGTTGCTTACATTTGGTGAAAAAGGGGCCGAGCCTTTGTTTACTCTTCATGGTTGGTATTACAGGGTTGTCTGTCTTTTTCCTTTCCAAACTGTCCACTCACTGAGGATGCTTCAGGTAGAGCAGACATGGTGCCGCAACTTCACTTCTCTCAATATATAATTGACCTGAAGCCCAGAGGGTTGAATGACGGATGAATGACTCATCTCAGCCTTCTCTCTTTTCTGCCATGTTTATTTTTACTTCTATTTTGGTGAATCTCCAGATGGAACTTCTTTTTTTGTCATTCAGGAGCACATTGTGTGCTCATTTAAATTTAAACCAAGTTCATGATCTCACACCCCCTCACCTCTTCTCATATCTAGAGCTTTTCAAAAAAGCAGGAAAGCTACAAGATCCATCCCCAAAGAACATTTCAGATACACATCATTACTGCAGATGTAGTTGGACAAACTGGTGTTGTCATATTTTCGTCTCCTTTTATGTATCACTGGTAGGTGAAGTAAGCAGTAATGGAGTAGATAACAATGCAATGAATATCACTGATGTTCATATTCTGCCATATTTATATTTTGCTGGACGTATGAAAAACCCAACCAGGGATTTTTATGAGTCATCTCATAACTTATCTTATAATTTCATCTCATAACTTTGTCTCATTGCATGGGTGTGATTGTGTTTTTTTAATTTTCTTCCAGCCACTTTGTGATGTTGAATGAATGAAAGGAAGCTTTGTTTCTGTATTAAGAAGCTCCATCATTACCAGTAATTTCTGTGCATAAGAGGCACTATTAAGTATTATTCCAATCATCATCATCCTTCTTTTATTTGACTTTATAACTTAGTCTGCCTTCAGCTTTAATGAAAAGAAATAACATTCCAGAATAAAGCCTTTAATAACAGAGAGCTATATTTTATTCAGAATCCCACACCACAAAGCAAAACTTAATTTGCCATACATGCAGGCATAGTCAAATGATTAACCAAGTATAAGCTCTTTATCCATAGCTCTAATGTGACTCATTCAGGTAGAATTATATTATCATATTAATGGTTATTACAGGATTCTTTATTGATCCCTGAGAAAATCACATTTTCTCTTGTGTCTTTCTTCCTCATGATTCTAAATCAAATAATTATTTTAGTACCAAATAAATATATTTAGTCAAATTTAAATGTGCTTTAACTGAACACACAATTTGGCCATCTGTGAATATGAGATACATTAACTGGTTAGTTATGATAAAACAGTAGGTGATTTTAAGTTGAAAGTGAAAAGAAAAAAATTGTCTGACATAGACTTGTGTCTTGTTTGTAACAATACACAGGACAGGATGAAACAGTTCAAGGAATTTACTGTTGAGAAGGTTCTCTCAAGCTAATTGTCCTCAGCATCCAAAGAGAGTTCAACGCTACCACACCTGAGAATACACCGGTAGCTGCAGAAGGGACAAGCTGAACGCAAAAATCCTTTTCCCTGATGAATTTCCGAGGGCGTCACTAATCCATTGAAGGAACTGACAGAGTCTAAGCCAAACGTATTATCTGAAACAAAGAACTGTCTCACATCGTTGAGTGATTGGCCCAATTCAACAGAAATAATATTCGCTACCATCTAGAAACAAACAAACAATCAATCAAACAACGACAAAAAAGAAGAGTCTGAGGAGCTCAGTCATTGGTGATGAACTCATAATATGGCATTTACGTTGATATAAATGAATTCCATTGGCCATGGCCACGTCCTGTGTTGGATTAAATCAGTCTTTGTGTATGCAGACAATAAGATGATCATCAGGCACTAATATGAAGGCTACCACTGGAAAAAGTTTCATCAAATATGTTTTTCTCATTACAACTTTAAATTTCACTTATCATTACGAGAATAAACAAGAACACGACGCTCAGAACGACTTTACTAAACAACTAAAACAACACAAACCAAACAAAGCGCGATTTACTACGGCAAGCAAGAGGACGTTATTTAACCCTTCGCGGACGCTCAGATCACGTCCAGGCTTCCGTAGTGTAGCGTTGTGGAGAAAGTTTTGACATTCGTGGAGACGTGAGTTTGTTTTAGTAAAGATACGGTCAGTTTTGTGGAGGTGTACGTTTGTTTTAGTAAAAATACGGTCGGTCTTTCGTCGGGGAAGAAGGTTTTTTAGGGAGTAATTCAGACGGTCTTCAACGACAACACGCGAAATTAAAGTTAGCCACAAAGCTAAAAACAACGCTAGCCGGCTAGCTAGCTCTCTGGCGTTTCTGACGTTAAATGAGTAAATGACATTAAAACAACAACAACAACAACAACAACAACAACATGGTGCTGCTGAGGGGGGGCATGTGTCCTGGACTGGAGGAGGATCTGGTCCGGGACCTTCGTGCAGCTGATGTGAAAACAGGTGTGTGTGTGTGTGTGTGTGTGTGTGTGTGTGTGTGTGTGTGTGTGTGTGTGTGTGTGTGTGTTTGTGTTTGTGTTTGTTTGAGGACGCTTCCCAACAGTCCGGACCTGATTCAGAGTTTTGTTTCCACAGTGGAGGATCTGGTCTCATCTGACATCGAAGAGCTTGCACAGAGATGCTCCGTGTCATTTAAGGTATTTGTTCATATTTACATGACACCAGATTGGATCGTGCACATTTACAGTGACACTTCACCTCGTCCACTTCAGACCAAATACTCATTACGTCTCTCTTTATTCCCTTGTAATAAACTCATAGCTTTCTTTTGTGTAGGTTTTGTGCAGGCCGAGTTTCTCCCTGTGTAAGGGCTTTTTGTTAGAGCTGATAACTAAAAAATAAAGGGCAGGCTCAATGTAAAAAGATCTCCCTCTGGGCTTGTTATGTGCAGCCCTGACAGGACGGGTCATTGCTGTTTATGAAGTCATGCAAATTGTTTCGCAGCAACGGTTCAATTCATTAGTTTCATTTTCTTGTGATGTTCATTAAACTATTTGTGTCTCTTGAGTAAATAGAGCTATGTATATATGTATTTTTATCATGTAGAGTCCAGTTGCATTGCTCAGCCAATCCTCGGTCAATTGGCTTTTAAACACAGCAAACAGATATTGTTACTTTTTATTACAGAAATTATAAAAACAGAAAAAAAATGTGCCATGTGCAAAACTTAATTAAGTTAGTGCAATGTTTCATTTATCATATTCACAATTTTAACGACCTAATTGCCTCATTAGGTCTCCTAATGGAGGCTGAAAATTGTCTATTAGGTATTCTCATTTTATTAAATTTCCAGACCTCATGATTTCTGTTTATTTATAATGTTATAACTGTGAGAATGGGAAAATGAAGTGAGCAAAATGCTTTCAAGGCAGGATAAGCTGTAATGCAATATCACAGCTGGAAGTCTCCGCTGTCTGAAATGTCATAGAGAAAATGCAGAAAGTGAGGATGAGATCTGGATGACCAAGGAGGCTTCGAAATGTGCCAGCAGGTTCTGTTGCAGAGATTAAAATCCCTTCTGAGGAGCTGTAGGCGGGTTTGGCTCACATAGAGGAGGTACTGTACTGTTCTACTGTGCAGCACAAACACACTAATCATGTCTACGTGGTGGATCATCAGGGGGAAACTTTAACCTCATCAAGGTTTCAGTGTATGAAGGATTCAGAGAAGCCAAAACCTAAAGAACAACTTCACTCGTAATCATGGGGGTGGAAATATTGTCCTTTGA
This sequence comes from Echeneis naucrates, assembly GCF_900963305.1. Taxonomy (NCBI): domain Eukaryota; kingdom Metazoa; phylum Chordata; class Actinopteri; order Carangiformes; family Echeneidae; genus Echeneis; species Echeneis naucrates. The sequence continues at coordinate 2,538,209 of NC_042524.1, read as the reverse complement.
GTTTGTGCGGTGGCCAGTTGAGCAGGAAACATTGCACAGAGAGATGGAGAGGACAGATTCCGCTGCATATCAATGCATTCAGAATGAAAATGTCCTGCAGCCAAACAACAATGAGAAACTCTTTGTGTTGCTCTGACTCATCAGGGTGTCCAAACTTTCCAGCGTAAGCAAGAAATAAGAAATAACTGAAGGAACATTTAAAATCTCTTTGCTTTGGGGTTGTATTCCCTTCTTAACACGCCATAAATCTACAAATCCAAAAATTGTAGCTTTTGCACTGAAGTAGCACTGTATATAAGGGTTTCTGTATGTTTGAATAAGGTTATATATCATCAGAAAGTTTTAAGTCATGAGGGAAACTGAAGAAATCCACATTGGCTCTGCCACTGATTCCTCGATTATCAGCTTGAATGCACAAACAGAGGCCACCTCTTTCAGTTTTAAATCTCCCTTTCAGGGAAAACCACGAAAAGAGAGCAGAGATCATGAAAGAAATTCTGCGAAGCCCAGTTCTGACCTTATGGGCAGATAAAAGAAAACGTTTTTCTTGAATTATAAACACTATTTTCCACCAAAGTTTTTCTCATATAACAGAGTGCAAATAATTAGAAAGTAAACCCAGAAGGTGCTTTTCTCAATAAAAGTGTATCTGTGAATAATTTCGTGGGTGGACAGAACAAGGAAGTCAAAGCAGGCGTTCTTTGTAAAAAGATAAGTGAGGGATTTTCAGACACTAACAGATCCTCTGTGTCAGCAGAGTACACACCATCTGGACATGCATTGGAAAATGATTTGACCCCAAAAGATTATATAAAGGTCTAAAAGGGTAAAATGTATTGTGCAGTCTCAACTCAGTTACAACTTTATCTTACATTTCCTTATAATGTTTTTGGCATATAGCTAAACTTTTCAGTCACAGAAGTCACATCCCACGTAGACTGGGGTGATTTGAGTTTAAAGTGTAGAATGAATGAATGATTGAATGCATGAGATTATATTTTTTCAATATTCTTTTTTTTTTTTTTTTTTCCCCATCATTGCCTGTAGCAAGTTTAGCTTCATCCAAGTGGTTGAGCTAGAATTCCTGACCTGGTTGTTTAGCCTGCAGGCATCCCCTGAGCTGATAACCAGCAACCCTCTGGTTGGGCAGACACCCGCTGTTAATACGAACCATTGTTGTGCACGCTCGTCGGGTAGCAGGTCAGTGCTAGGTCATCTGTACCGACACGTTGCACCACAGCACACTCCCTCAGTTTAGTTAAAGATGAACAAGGTGAGGTTTTGCTATAAAACACTTAAATCTTGTGAGACCGCAGCCTGAATTTCATCGCTAAAATTCCCACTAATTGAGACCCAACAGATTTGTCGTATTTGGCTGCATAACTTGCTGCTGGACTTGAACGTAGGCAGGGAATCCTCTCAGCAGGGAACCCTCTCAGCCCAGAAGGAGAGACTAATCAGAATGTGAGTCTGCTAAATAGGACTAAGCTCTCCTCCACCATCCCTTTTAATGCAGATCGTCCCGGCCCAGCCCGAATGGTGCGGTCCACTGATGTCACGTTGTACCTTCCCGTGGGATGCACTTGTGTTGCCTGATTGCAGTGTAGAAAGTGCAGACGTCAAATAGACAATCACATAGTTGCTTACTTAAAACAGGAAAATAAATATTCCATGAGGAGACCTTGTGAGGAGGAGGAAAAACTGCCGACGTGACCTTTCATGAAGCGCTCTACTTGTCTTAGAGACTTAAAATGAAAGGAAATCTCCCCATATTCTCAAAATATCTGTCAGATGTGATGGACAGGTCCCACCCCGGTGAAGCTTCAGAAGTGGAAGTCGTTCCCAGTGGTGTGTCTGTGATAACGTCATCTCTGCAGGACTGTTTCCTCCATCACCAGAGTTCTTATCCTCTCCCAAACTCTGATCCAAGCTCCCACAGTTAGCTAAAGTTAGCTGATTGTCCAATTCATGATGAGATGAGATGATGCGAGAGTTCAGTAAACCTCATTTGCTTGGATGCATTTACCTGTACCAATACAAGTGCTGTGCATGTCTTTAAATGGCCTAATTCTTTTGCAGTTTAATTGTTGAGGGGGTGCAGAATTATATTTCACTTCAGCAGCTTTGAAAATATTTCTGCAGCTCTGATTCAAAGGCTAGACGTGCAGACTAATCATGAAGAAGATTCAGTTCTGTAACAACTGCTATTTTTTGCAGTCACTGTTTGGGTTTAGTTCATTTTTGTGCTCTTGATGAATAACATTTTGTCACGTGTTTGTTGATGCCGTGTGTTTCCATACTCTGTGGTAACAGCACTTTGTTTAATTGGGCAACAAATTTGATGTGTAATGTTTGTGTAATTCAGTTGAGTTAACTTTATTTCCATTACAATAGAGTTAGCTTGTTTGGTAATTACACTATCAAACTAAGTATTCCCAAAATGGAGGAGAGCTCTGCGTGGCTGCTGGCTCCATCGCAACAAAATACCGGCAGAAATTTCACATTGCTTATAAAACTTGTTTTTCCATTTTACAAAATTTGGTGTTTTCCCCCCCAAAGCTAGAATCAGATTACTTCCTGCCCAAGTGCTGAAGAGATTACTCCATTAATCATTCAGAAAAGGATTCACCAACAACAGATTTGAGAAATGATTCCGTTTAGTTTCCAGTTAAAAATATGAAATAGTTTCTCCTTCAGGTTCCCAAATGTTTAACACTTGCTGCTTTTGTTTTCATGTCATTGAATAATTGACAGGATTCTGCTGGCAGTGTGTTGGCTGAAAGATAGCCATTCAAACTGAATATTTCCTCCCGTGCAATAGTGTAGGTGTGTGAAGGGCCGTGGACAGCCATTATTGTTTGGGCAGCTTTATGTCAGAGTTTGAGGAAACAGGAAAATAAAAGCCAGGAAAAAGACAAGAAGCAAAGATAGATTAATCTTTAATGAAAATTATTCATCACATAATCATCAAACTCTAGATCGGAATCCTTCGGCTCTGTTAGCTAAAACCACACCGACATTATTGAGAGCGTCGGACTAAACCTCCTGCCAGCTCCTCCAGTAGCTGCCATCGCAATGTTCAGCAGGAACAACAAATGGTTGTACATTTGTTGTTTATATATTTCAAACTGTGTGCTTTCTTTTACTGTTCTTGTCGGTGCTGTACCTGCTGGAACAACAATTTCCCTGACGGAGACCTCCCAAGGGATTAATAAAGTCTATCTTATCTTATCTTATCTTAAGTTCGGGCCTACAGAGCGGCCTCACCTCTGACATCTGCTCAGGATTTCCCAGCTCTCCCCAGGTCTGGTCCCGGAGGTGGATTTTCTTTGTTTGAAGCCATTTTGTTGAAGGTTTACTTTGATGTGTGAGGTCATTGTCCTGCCGCACCACATGGCCACTTAGACGCTGACCTGTACGAGATCTCTTTCAGCTTCAGTTTTCCTCTTAGACCCAGAAGTGGCAAAAGGCCCAAATCATCACACTCCCTCTGCCGTGCTTCCCTTTTTGGATGGCGTTGCTCTGGAGAGCAGCAGCTTCCAGCTCCATTCCAAAGATCTTCATCTGGTTGAGCCAGCTCCGTTTTTTTCTAAGAAGCTTCTTGGTCCATTTTCTCTGAATGCTCAATTCAGCCGACTGTGGACCGATGAAGATCTAAACTCTTTGGAGCTTCTCAGCTTCCATTAAAGCTGCAATTCCTCTATATTGTTTCTTTTTTGTGAGGCGTGATTTGTATTAGTTGATGGTGAGGCACAAACTCCAACACATGTCTATGATCTTGTATCATTTACTGGTCTCCAGGTTTGAAAAAGCTAACTCCAGTTAGCTTTTGTTGATCTCATAAACAGAGAGGTTTCAGATACTTTTTGTTGAATGACAGAATATTTAAAGGGCGTTTTCAACATGTACAATGGGACAATTTGTGTGTTATTTGGTACATAATTGCAGGGTTCAATGAATTTTTTTGCCACTCTCACTTCAACAACGTGGAATTACCCCAATTACACCAGAACAAGCCAAAATATTTTACCTTGCGCCATCAGATTTCAGACGTAATGGTACTAATTGGCAGAAAACCACACAATCTGGCATGGCTGGCCGAGGCGGATCAGTACCCATGATGTGTAGCAGAGCCATGTAACAGTTTTAAAAATCACTGTCCTGTTTGTATTCCAGGCCCTGTTTGCCATCCGCCGAGTGCTACTGGCCCAACACACTGCTTTCCCCGTGTCCGGCGCTGATCTGTATGAGGAACTGCTGAGTTCAACAGCCATTCTCTCCACTGGAAATCCCAGGTAAAGGCAGTTCTGCACACATAGCACAGTGCTTTGTCTCTCAGGGACTGGAGGATTTAACGGAGGGCTCAGTGCCACAAGAGCTTAGAGGAAGGTTCACCTCCAAAATCAAATATGTATTACTAAGGACAGTTCTCCGCGTACTGAATTAAAAGCCACTTGCTGCAGTTAGCTGAGGGGCAGAAGTGATTTTGCGATGCTTGTTAGAAATTCTATCAGGGGACCCTGATGCGGACACTGAGATCTGCTCGGAGTAATCCGCGGAATGAGAAATTTTAAACACCGGTCCAAGTTAATTTGCATAAAACGGTCTTGAAATGAAGGAGGAGATAGTTCTTTATGTGTGCAAGTGTTCCTCTTCAGGGTCGCAAACCAGTACAGACTCTGCACGATCACAGAGTAATGTGAAATCCATAGTATCATACATTACCAAAGATGTTTGTAATCGATCCATTTCTATCAAACTAAAATCTTTTTCTGTGTTGTTACAATGAAATTTGCATCGAACGGGGCCAGTGGAATATGCTTCTGGAGGATGGATGCTATAGTTAAAAATACAGCAGGGCATCAGTGTTATTTTAGCAGCTAAAGCAGGCTTCTTTGCTCACAGCTCCATTTGGCTCTTGAATGCAACCTAAAGTGGCTTCTGATATATCAGCTGCCTTCACTTGGCCTCCAGCTTGACTACTTTCCACAAAAAAAAAAAAATCTCAACACCATTGCCAAAGCCTTTAAAGCATTTCTGCGGTGCATCAGAAAATCAAACTTTAATGCCTTGAAAGGAAACAAAAATTCCCAGTGATCCCTGCATGGCATTGTGTCACAGCAGTACTTAGCCAACAAAATGGCAACACAACACCCCACGAAAGGCTGTGTTTTGTTTTTGTTGTTGTTTTGTTATGTTTTTTTGGGGGGGATACTCTTGAGCCAGGACACAGTCTTCCCTGGACAAACCTGTGAAATGGACCCTTGTGATATAAATTATAGGATGGTACTTTTTCTGCTCACGGTTTCAGCATAATTAATGACCACAGGTGTTTTGTTTGCCCCCCCCCCATGGCTCTTTTTAAGGTTTTCATGAATTAGTTAGTGCTTTGGATTAGCAATATGAAAGTGAATCGACCAAAGGAGCAAAGCCCAGTGTGGTTTGTGTGTCTTGGTTGCGCTCTGCTGGTGGAAAAAGTGAAGTGATGAATGGTGCTTTCAAGTCGGCGTTGTGTGTGCGGGTTAATGCAGAGATGATGTGATGAAACGTGAATTTAGCTGTCGCTCCCCAAACAGAAGAGCCCTGCGTGAAACGTTACAAAGGTTATGATGTTAATTCAGGGGTCAGAAACAGGTTTGTGATGTTGGTCAACATATTCTGAGGGGAACAGCATACAGATGTGTCTCTGAAGCAGTTCAACGAACCTGAACGCTGTAACGCGACGCTGGACTGTTGCATTAGACTGGATTAGTTTTAGCCGGTTGTGCCTGTTAAATTGGCAGGATGTCTCTTTGAGAGCAGAAACTCTTAAAGACTTTAATCTGTTTGTACTAAATGGGAAGTTTCCTGTCTTCCATCCTAACTGAGGCTGAGCATGACGCTTGTTTTTACTCAGCTGGACGGCTGCACACACACACACACACACACACACACACACACACACACACACACACAGGTTCTTGTTGGTCACTGCATCACTGAGCTTGTTAGAGAAAACTATATTCATTACAGAAACAGATATCTGACATTTTCTCCTTCCTCTTTTCTTCTGTTTTAGAAAAGAATTTAGCCTGAATGAATTAATGCAGATAATTTTGTATTTCCAATTTTCAATGTCATGCTCATTGAAGACGTTTAAGTGTAGACTTCTCTGACCTAGAGCCCTGAAGCTGTGAAGGCAGCACACGCTTTTTAACAATCCCTCTCTTTTCTAGCTTTTTGATATGAGCACAGTGAATGTGGGTCTTCAGAGGATGACGGTTTTATTTCATCCAGCTAATAGAAATATCAAAACGTAATCATGAAAGCTCAAAGAAAAGCTTTTTCCCATAACCTAATGAAATAACCAACTTCTTTTTGTTTTTTGTTTTTTTTTACTTAGAATAAGTAGGAAACATTTGAGTTTCAATTTACACTGCAAATACAGTTTGAGTAACCAATGATTGATAAAGACTGTTGAATGGCCTCTCAGAATACCAAACAATACAACAAACATGGCTTCCATGGTGATTTTTTTTGATTTATGGTGAATGATGAGGGCTGATAATCGATGTGTGTGTGTCGTGTATCACTTCTTCTTCCTCATTGTGAACACTTGTAATGTTGTAATGGGTAATGTCACGCCGCTGTAGAGACGGTTGGTGGTGATTGAGTTGAAAGATTCAGCCTACAATCAAGACAGTCACTTCACACCTCCTCTGTCGCAGCCTTCACACGGAGGATTCATCTTTGAAGCTCAGCATTTTCATTAGCCCACGGCCACTTGAAGCAGCAACAGACACCTTAATCCTTTGACTTCCACCATTTCTGCAAAGAAGTCATGTCATGTTCTTTGTAACTATACTTACTGGCTTTGTGGCTGTATTCTCAAGTTTCAAGGTGAACATATGTAAAAAATAAGCCGTCAAGGCATAAATGCTTTGAACACCTCATTTGCAGTTCTACCTCTCTTTCCACCTCATGCTGACATCAAGTCAGATCAGATTGTGCTGTCTGTACTGTAGCTTGTGTTGCTCAGTTGTTTCAGTGTGTCATTAGCGTGGTCCGTTTGTGCTTTTTGCGTCAGCCTTTGGCTCAACGTGCACAGAGGCATTTGGATAAATTTGAGCAAATCATGAAACAAAATGAATCTGACCGCTGTTTTCTTTTTGTAGTCTCTGGAGCCAGCCAATCAAAAACCAAACACAGTTTGCTCTTTTGGCAGCAGGGCCTAAAAGACGCAGAAGCTAGAACTGAATTTTTCAGATAGAGGTTGTGGTTGCGTGAAAGGGAAGATAAATAAAGTTTTTTGATCTGTAAATTCGTAAAAGCCATTCCAGTACAGCTCAAAATAAAATAAGCAGGCAAAACCTGGAAATCCTGTTGCTGGGCGTGACCAGAAGAATTTCTGAACTCAGAAATGTAGAAACGTCTTCCAATCTGGGTCTCTTCCATCGCTTCCGTCCAATCGTACACTAAAATGAAGACCTTTGGGTTCAAGGACTGCACAGTGTTTTGATCCCTGTGATGAGAGGAGCTGTGGGAAATTCAGGATCTGTGGCTTTTCACTTTCATCCTCCTGAGCCCGACAATATAGTCTCACAAGAGTGCAACCTGATGCTTTCATCAACAGTGCAGCCCTCTGTGCACCGCTGTCAGGGATGGCTGCCATAATCAAGTATGTCCATCCCCACCGATTCTCCCCTTCACAATCATGCTGTCAGTGATGAGAACCGCTATGAACCAACCGCACTCCGCCGGTGAAATTTAACCTTCGAGCTGAAGGGCCTGGGCTGTACAGATTCAACTGTAAGCCTGTCACATCCATCGTCGCACACACGATGATGTGATTTCACCAACTGTGCTTTGCTGGTGATGATTGAAATATAACTCTGTAAAATTTTGGTGCAATTTAGTAAAATAAACCTGCAGCTCCACGCCACCACTTCGGCCCACCCTTTGTTCAGTGGACCTCAGGTGATTTATTGGTTGTTTCTTTTTTTTTTATTATTGTTTCAGTTTCTGTCGGTGTGAGCACATAAAAAGAGCAGACACACTGAGGTGGAAGGGGTCACGTATAAATAACCTGAAGGTGGAATTCGAGGAAGATTTACTTGTGCAGCAACAAAGAGCCTATAACAAGACGGACGAGGTCATGAATCTTAAGTACAGACCCTTTTTCACTCAGTATGTCCCTGTCAATAAAGATGGATAACACGTCCATCCGGGTACGTTCCCGCCTGAGTTCGAGGCTACTGGATCAGCGTCTTGTAACTGGCCTCAGCTGGGATGCATGCTGGAAGAAGTGGATGGAGTAATAAAAGTGGATAGTGAAATGGGAGGTAATTGAGCAGCATTAAAGAGGAAGATTTATGTCTGAGAGCCCAAAGTGCATTCTTGACCTTGGGATCAAACCATTTTACACGAAGGTCCATTTACCGTGCGGCCTCTTTGCGGTTTGAGTTTTCAAACACGTCGAGGTGTAGGGAGGGTCAAAGCTTGACCGCTGTAACCAGCTCAGCTCAGCAGAGTTAGAAGCTGCAACCTGTGAATTCACCACCGTGAGTTAATTGATATCACTTCTGCTTCCAAAAGCAAGTTTCCGAGTTTGTCCTCCAGTGTTTGTGCAAGTTTGTTGCCAGCCTCCAAACAGTGAGACAGGAAATCTGTAGGATTCATCATCCGGGGATCAAGAATGTCTCCAAAGAAAAAAGGATGGTGTGGTTAAAAGATGACATGAATTGTAGGGATTGTGTTTATTTCACTTTACACTGACCCTCTGCAGACAGACACACACACACACACACACACAAATCTTTGAAAGTTTCAATTTGAAAGCTGCAGCTGGTGGCTAAGCTCGATAAGAAGCAATCAAAAAGCAACTGAAATTAGCAACGGCCCAAACATTTTAATAATAGAAACCTAATGTGTGCTGTGTGTGTGTGTGTGTGTGTGTGTGTGTGTGTTTTTGTGTGCGCTATGTTTGCCCAACTGTGCTTTTTGTTGGACCTACAGATGCACTTGGACTTAATAGTTTATTACATGGGATGGCAGCGGTGAGTAATGAATTGCACCTTTTTTCTTGCAGCTTAGATAAACTGCTGGATTCGGGGTTGTATACTGGAGAGATAACAGAGCTGTCAGGAGGCCCAGGAAGTGGCAAATCTCAGGTGAACATTTCCCACCTTCCCCCTCCATCACGGATGATTTCAGTCTCATAAACTCTCTCTGCAGAGTCCCCTCTGTCTCATACAAGAAAATGAATAATACTGATGTAAAATTTTTATCATAGTTAAACCAACACATTTCATTATCCCGGCTTCCTTTAACTGTTCCCCGTGTGCTTGTCACGTCCTGTAGGTGTGTTTTGGCGCATCGGTGCACATTTCCTTCCACCTAAAACAGAGTGTAATATATGTTGATACGACGGGAGGGCTGACTGCCAGCCGCCTGCTTCAGATGCTTCAATCAGAGACGAGTAACACAGAAGAGCAGGTGTGTTGACAGAAATCAGGCTTTAAATAAACATCACGACGTGTAATATATAATAATGTGAGAAAGACGCCGTCGCCTTTCAGATGGAGGCTCTTCAGAGGATCCACGTCTTTCATTCGTTTGACGTCTACTCCTTACTCGACTGTCTGTACAGTCTCTGCAGTGGTGGGCTGCAGCAGGTATGTTTCTGCTTAAAAATACACCACAATCCCTCCACACCTTGGGAACCTTTTGAGAAAGAAAGATCAAATTTCCAGCAATCTAATTTTGTCACATTTTGTATTAGGCGTCTGCTGGCGGTGGCTCTGCCAAGGCGGTGATTGTGGACTCGGTGTCAGCTGTTATCTCCCCTCTACTGGGAGGCAAACAAAATGAAGGTGATATCTCTTTCTGCAAGTCCATCACAGTACGTCACACCTGAGGCTGTATTTACATCTGAGCCTGTAAACTACAAATGCTTGTCATGAGCCTATTAAAAAATATATATCACAACAGGGTTCCCTGACTTCTAAGTAAGTTCCAGTCAAAAGAAAGTGAGGTTTTTTCAAAGCTTTGGACATTTTAACGTAACTCTACTGGCCTTTCTATAAAAGCTAAGTTTATTGAGTTTGTAGTTTCCTCATGAGAAGATAATCCACAAAAACAAAAAAAACAAAAAATGGTATAAAAAGAACACTACAGACTGTCTCTAAAGCGCACATCAACAAACGCAGTTCGATACCAGTTCAAAAATGAGTTGAAGTAGCCGCACCAGAAATGAATTGTTCATGTCAGAAAATGTTCTTTCTGAAAAAGAGAGAATCTTCTCTGTGAATTAGCCCCTTTTTTGACCACGGTTTTTTCTATGCAAACCTTCAGAGAGAAGTCGAGCAGCAGGTTTCCTCTTCATTGATAATTCTGTTATCTCTGGTTTCCGCGGGCTGTGCTGCTGAGCCGTGACCTCGGGCAAACATTTCATCACTGTGTCTTCAGTCAGAAATGCATCATAACTGAATCTCAGACAGTCCAACGTAATGCTAGGACGGCCGAGGTCATGAAGGGGGCCACGTCCAGAGGACGTGACGTGTTCACACAGGAAGTGGTGTACAGGAAATATTAAACTATCAATAAGTGTTGTGTTATCAAGGTTAATATGCAGTGGGAGGGATAAGGGCATCTCAGTTTTGCAGCAGTGCACGTTCCTAAAGCACTAAAAACAAAGTGAGCCAACTAAAACTTTTTCATGACCTCCTGTGTCTCCAGGGTTGTCCTTGATGACACAAGTGGCAGGAGTTCTGAAGACGCTGGCGAAGGACTTCAATGCTGCCGTTTTAGTAAGGACGACACGGCCGTTTGACTGCTCTGGATGCGAGATGCATTTCCAGTGTCAATCCAAACTCCTCGCTAACCTTCTCATCCCTTCACTCGATGTTGCTCTCAGACCTGAAGTGAAAACTAAGCATATTTTTCCACCTCTGTTTGGGATTATAAACATCATTTCTGGAAATCAAAGGCATAAAACAAAAACACCTTTGTAAGTTCAGGTGTGTGAGTATAATTATGTAAAAGAAAATTAAAGTGATCGCATTAAAAAGCATGCACCAAGAAAAATTTGCCTTCACGTCAGATCATCGAGAAAAGAGATAAAGATAATACGACGAGCTGTTTGATGTCCCATTTGATTAAAAGTGGGACAATCTGCTCGTCCTACTTATTTTTTGCTCTCTCTTTTAGAGCTGTCACTATCATCATAAAACAGAAGGTAGAAGTGATGTTATAATCCAGAGAGGAGGAAAAAAACTAAATGTGTCTGTGTCTCTGCCTGCAGGTGACCAACCATGTGACCAGGAGCAGCAGCGGGGAGGTGCAGCCAGGCCTCGGAGCGTCGTGGAGTCACGTCCCCAGAACCAGAGTCCTGCTGGAGCGGGTGGAGGAGGCCGCGGCCGCCAGCTGCTCCAGTTTGCGCTTCGCAACGCTGATCAAGTCTTCAAGACAGGTACGACGAGCAGCATCGACATTTGTTGTTCATTCTCTTTCATCGAGAGGCAAACGTCAGCAGCTTACAGCGAGGAAAATTAAAAATATATATTTAATTACTAAAAGATGGTGACACAGGACAGTCAACTGTTTACCAAAAACTTCCATCTACAAGATGAGAAAGTGCAAGCAAGTGAGATTAGCTCTGGCTCACATGTAATCCAGGCGTTGATTGGTCTCCAGTTCAGTGTTATTTGTGTATTATTAATCCAGTCCTGATGAAAACATGTGTTTGTTGCAGTATGGAAACATATACAGCAGCCACTGGCATTGTTTCCATGAATAAGTCATAACGTGTGCAGGATTCTGCTCCACAACTTCACCATGTAGTTTATGGGATTTGTTGTAATTTCTGGTGCTGTTTCAGCTGCTAATGCATTAAAGGAACTATTATTCAAACTGTTGTACTTTTCCTCCTCATATAAATAACCATCCATAAACATGTTAATTATGCACATCATATTTTTTGGACTCATTAAAATTGTGTAACAAATGAAACAAACAAAAATGCTTTGATGAAACACATTCAGGCTGAAGATCACACAAATGAATGTTTGATATTGCAGCAGCCTTTTTATTATTTAACATCTAACATCTGACCCCGTCGTCTGCTCTACTTCTTAGCCCTGTCTCATCAAAGAAGAGTTGGACTTGCAGTGGTGGAGCCGCTCTCAAGTGGAACACTCCGGAAAGAGAAAACTGGATGAGACTGATCCGTGATGAGTGCCGACTGTAATCCTCAGACCAAAAGGTAAGTGGATGTCATCTGGACCAAATTTGAAAGAAAACGTCTGCAAAAATATTCAATAACTAAAATGAAGTTCAGCAGTTATTCAGCCCTGAAAGATTGTTGCTGCAAAAATTGACCCATTTAGATCACACCGATGGAAATATCTCCCCTCTGAGATGCTGTCAGTCGTCTTCGGCAGCATTAATATTTTGGCCTGAGAGCTTCTTTATACCTGGTGAAAGGAGGGAGGAATAAAGAGGTAGAGAAATCTTTCTCCTCTATATATTTTAGGCTTTTCAGGGGAGGCAGAGCAGGTTCAAGTGGATTTTGCTTCTTTAGAGCTTTAATACATTCAAACATTCAATTAAGCCACCTCATAGCCTGAAGTATCCTGGAGAGAAAAAAGGCAAATCTGAATCATCCTTGAGAGCCATTAGATGCAGAAGGCTGCGGTAAAAAGGGGAAAAAAAAAAATCAGCATCTCATTGGATTTTACAGAGTCTGATGATTTAGACTGACACGTATTCGGTTTGGGAAGAGAGAAGTTATTTTAAACAAATAAGTCGTCTCACGATCTCAGGAAGCGCTCCGTTTTCAGACAGGGAGTCAGTTGGCGGAAGCCTCTGTGATGTTTGTCACATTTGCAGGTTGACTGTAAACAACGTTAAAAGGATTATTCTGAGAAGTGTTTATTAGCTTTATCAGCATTGTTGTTTATTTTTTTTTTTTTGCTGACACATTTTTGTCAAGATCTTGCGTTTAATACTTCCAAGTGTTTCACTGTGGCAGTAAACAAAAAAAATAAAATAATAATCAGTTGTACGCAGTTTGTAAACTAACTGTATACTCCTCTCCTCGTCGCGGCCTTTAGGAAACGTAAAAACAGAAAACAGGCTTTCTCTTTTGTTGGCTATGCAGCAACATGGCAGAGAGCCCCCATTTTAAATGAGAAAAAAAACAAACAAACAAACAAATAATCATTTCATGTCCACGTCCTTTGATTCTCCTGTCTGTACTTTCATTTGTTACATGATTTGTATGTAAAGGGCAGTTCAGTCTTCAGAAAAACTCATCTACACATCTATCACCAGGATCAGCAGCATTCTTCATACCTGGAATCGACAAAATCTAAGTGAGTAATGTCCAAACTCGACCCCTGCAATTACAAAGGGAAAAGAATAAATATAAATGACTGTGCGTGCTACGGCGATTAGCTTTTGTTCACGTGGACTGAAATGACACTTTCTCTCCTCTAACAGGGAGGCACCACGCGTCTCTTGCGGATACATTCCCAGATCCAGCTGGGTGTGACTCTCTTGGCCTGGCTGTCTTCTTCCGGTTCGGCCAGAGTGTGTGTGGCTGAGGCGGAGTCGTAGTCCGGTACGAGGTCTCCGTCGTACGCCACGAAGTACCGCCGGAGTTTGTCAAAGTCCTGCACTGACACGGGCATGAAAAGCTTCACCCCGCTGAAGATGTCCATCAGCGTCTGCAAGGAAAACACAACCGGCCAGCGGTACTTTGGTTCAGACACCTGAGAGCCGAGCGTTTCTTCGTGGATTTTTATCTGGCCATATAAACTACCGGGGTTCACGACAAACACATTCACGAGGAGCACTTTGAAAAGAGAAAGAGCTGCGTGCAGCACAGACCAGGAGGACGGACAGATTCTGCGTTTCGGCCGTTTTAACAGCACACTTGATCGGAAAAGTGTGTTGATGAAACAGTCGGAGCTGCAAGTAATTATGAAATTTACCCGACGATTTGTTTCCTTTTAATTAAATTTAGAGTGAATTACCAACTGGAAGTCGAGCCGCACGTTGATGAGGATGGAATTAAAAGTTGGGTCTTAAATTATGGACTGATCAAACAATCCAGTTTGACACAACATTAAATTAAGAATTTCAATAGCTTGCTTTCCTCCTCTACATTTTCTTTTTTAAGCATCATGACCCTTCGAGTCAGATGAAGTGAGACGTGACGAACCTTATCATTTCTTGGCTGCAGCAGTTGAGACGTCGTTTTGGCTTGTTGTCCGTTGCTGTGAACATTTTCGGTCTTTTTCGCCTGGTGGTCAAACATACATGGCGTTTGAGCGGTCCACCCGTTCCTCACAGTCACACACAGCACTTGTAATTGTCACAACTGGTCATATTTGTACTGTACCTTCTTGGCAGCGGGTGCTTCTGAGACAGGAGGCGTACGAGGCTGAGATTTCACCGCCTTCGGTTTGGTCGGCGTGCTGCCTGTAAATCGAGTAAGATATTGATGATGTATCAAATAAAGGAGCGTTGCAGCATCACATCACACTGAAGTCTCATTTTACTGGCTCATTAGTATTTTTCTGAAATCTGACCTTTGCTTGTCTTTAAAAATGTGCATTTTCAACACTTATTGATGTGGTTGTGGGTTGTGGGTGAAGCCAAAGGGTTTGTGATTCTACTTCACAAACAAAATATTTTAGCAGCATCCAAAATTAGCTTTGTTGTTTGGATGCAGTCAAATTGTGGGAATAATGAGGTAACAATTTCTAAGTGAGTAATTTAAACAAGCTTCTAGTTCTGATTTTCTTCGTAATTATAAGGTTTTGAACAAATTGAGAAATTTTTCTAGAAAATTGTGGGTTGTCTGCATAAATAAAATGTTTATCAGTTGTTGTCAGTGACAGCTTGAGGCATCCTGCCTTGTTAACACAGATTATAGCTTTGAATTATAAAGGGTAAAAAAAAAACTGTTTCATAAGCATCATCTTCTGCAAGCAACACAGCAGGGAGGCAAAAAAAAAGTAAAACTGCTGTCGCTAAGTTGACTCTTTTGCCGCTTTGTGTATTCACTGGTTTTCTTTGGAGGGGCGCCTCCCTGGGTCGAGGACGACGGGGAGTTTCCGCCGCTGTCTCCCCCCGACGAGCCCTTGTCATCGTTGGACGTAGACGGCTTGGCTGTCACTTTAAAATCACTGTTCTCCTTTGATATGCGATACAGCTCCTGACCAGAGAGATGAAATGACAACACGGACCGACGTCAGAGTCAAAGAATTCAGCACGGACGTGCTTCACTGCATTTCAGCTCAGATGACGCCGACGGCAAACTTGGTCCTCCTCCTCCTCAGTATTTAAATCACACTAACCTTAGCTGGTGCCACAGATAATTTGTTCCCCATTGGTTATTATTTACTACTCACTTTGCCTCCCCTTTCTCACCAGTTTTCCATCACATATTACAATAAGAGAAGGAAAGTAATTAACACCAGTCCCAGGGCAGACACTTTAGGTAATCAGTATCAAACGAGCCACTGATTCCTGCTGCATTATTTGTGACTGGGATCTCATTAGAAACCGCATCATTAGGAGACGGTGCTTAATTATTTCCCCCGGTTCCGTCAATTAACTACATTTACAATCATTCATTTTCACATCCTGGGCCTTGAAGGAAGCGGTATGAAATGAACAAAGAACTGGAAAGTATCATTTTCAAACTCACTCCTGCTGCAGTAAGAACTGCATGTTATTAGCTGCGCAGGCGTGCACTTGGATAAGAACATATCCTACTTTAAGCTCGTGCAGGTTGGTGGCAGTCCTCCAGTCTTTGTCATTACGGATGCATGTCATGCGTGGAAAGCGGATAGAGATGCCATCGGCTGTGTGCATTTCTGATTTGGAGAACTCGGCTCCTGTGATCTCCCAGACAGGTGCTTGCTGCGGTGAGTGAGAAAATAAACGACAGGATAAATATATGACTATTTTCGCCTTTAAAAGAAAAAGACAAAGAAGGGGCCGAGGGTGCTGCGATAATTATTATTTAAGAAAAGATTATCTTCTGGAGTCTATTTTCAAACTTTCAAAGTCAGATGAGGAACTCAATCAAATGTTTTCAGTCTCTGACAGTTTTTTTAAATTGAATATGGAGGTTGGAAGCACTTCTGGTGGGTGGTCATTAGCTTAATATGCCCGGCAGTAATTTATTTGTAGACTTTCCTGCTGAAGACGAATGCAAGAGATGCTTTTAACTGATCAGTTCACTTAAAGGTCATCGGTGCCCAGATACACAACTGTGTCCACGGGGAAATAGAAATGTGCTGAGTAATGAAATCTCACCTGAGGATCGCGTATAATGAAATCTGGATAATAGTTCTTGATGATTTTCAACCAGCCTGGGATTTTGCTTGGGTCCTACACAAAGAGAGACACACACATATACACATTCACACACGCACAAGATTAATTTTTCAGCTTTATTGCATTAGCTCCATATTCCAGACGGGCCTCTAAGTGGATCTCCTCTGACCTTGCTGATTTTGATCACATCCAGCTCCTTCTGGAGTCTGGCCAGGGTGGCGTCATCGTAGCCTCCAGAGCACTTGGTGACTGTGCACCACTTCTTGGAGTCCGGGTCATAGCAGCCCATCAGAAAACTGGACATGATGCCCCCTGGTGGGTTGAGGAACACATGCACACGTTAGGGTTAGACTTCGGACCCCCTCCGAACACCAGAACACACCTACACTGTGCCATTTCTGGCCTATTCAAATCCACTTATAGGGGCTATTTTTGCAGCTGCTGTTGTCTTCTTCCCACTCCCTTCCTGCAGTGTGTTATGAAGTGTTTTCATCTGATTTATTATTTCTGCTCTATTACATTGTTTTCACACTGCATGAGCTGTCTTTATTAGCCTTGCTTTGGAGATGTGTACCTTTGTTTTTGTATTTGTTATGCTTCCATTGTGTGACATGCTCATTACGCTGCCTCCTCAATGGCTCCCATATCTTCTCTGTCTGAATGCTTTAACTAATGATGGCCCATCCTCGTGTGTGCCGGCTTTATTTCAGCGCACAATGAAATGGAGTTAATGGAGATGTGTTCCTGTTAATTTCCTGCCCATGTAGAGTCTTTGGTTTGGTTTGAGCACCCCTGGAATATTTATATACTGCTTTTGAATATACATAGACCAAAAAGTAACAGATGTTAATGCTGTGGCTGATCCACACACACATTCATGACGGATGTCTGTCTCGAGGTCATGCAGATTGTATTTAAATCCGCTTTAAATTGGCTCATAACAAATCCTAATGTATTTTTTTGAGTAAAAAGACGGCTCGTATAATTACCAGGACACAATAAACATCAATTTTACTTAAACTTGCATAATGGTCCCTCTGATTATTAAAGTGCTTTTCATATCATCAAAATTTAAAAGCAATAGTAAAAATGTCTCTGTTAGCTAATTTGGGTGCAGCCAGACTCACACTCTTCACCTTACAGGAAAAGGAGAAAAAGCCGTCACGACAAGGAAGATGGAGCATCAAGGACAGGAAAAGACTACTGAAGTGAGGCGGTACAGACCGTTTGAGCCTTTTCCATAGAAGGCCCCCAACACCACAAGGTCAGCTGAGTCCGCCATCGCGCCTTCATTCAAATAGTCCTTCTTCACCTTCAGCCAGTGGCGTTTTCCTGGCTCATAAGTGCCCTGAGACACAGACAGACACACACAGTTAATAAGACTGCACCACGGTGAAGTCAGAGAATCTCAGATTAGACTTATCATGAATGCTGCTCACCTTAATGTCTTTTAGCACCAGGCCTTCAAGTCCCTCTCTGATGACACGAGTTATCATATCAGCCAGATCTCCTGCCCTCTGACACACACAGAGACAAAAACAGACAGACAACAGTGCATGAGGTGCTGCGTCGCAGCTGCTGCAGATGTGAACGATCAGCAGGCAGAGTCTGACTCACAGTGACGTGCTTCATCTCTGAGAACAGGATCCTATTGGGGACTTCCACCATATTGTCATGTAGGAACTTCCTGCGTTCACGCAGCGGCCTGAAGAACATGACAGCAGTGAATGGATGTAAAACAGCAGCACTTATTACTCCGAACCACACAAGTGATGAATAAAATCTTTACATAAAATAAAAATTTGAACAAATATCTTATTAAACGCTGTTCAATCATCACACAAAAAATAAAGAGTAAAATGGGAAAGGGCTTTGGATTTTGTTTTTATATACAAACTCATAAAACATTCTGGTTTTGGGGAAAGAGGTGCTTTTTCTGAAAATGTTTCGGAAATGTAGAGATAAATAAATACACAAATACAGCAGACTCAGTTTTTTTCATTAATCTGATCTTGTTCAGAAAATATATAAATCACAAGTAGCACTACCAAACCCAAAAGTGAAATTACATTTAGATAAAAAGAAGAAAGTAATAAATGGGACTGTTCATAAAACCAGAATGACAAGCATAAAAAAAAAAAAAAAAAAACGCTGATTACTGAGCACAAACACAAAGAGGCAGCTTGGACAACCATCTTTCCCGTCAGTCCCATCAGGGGTTTTTCTTTGTACAGTGGAAGTGAATGATGCTTTTTAATGAACGGCCGATGTGAAAACATTACCTCTCCATGAGGCTCACGCCATTGAAGAAGATACAGTCAAAAACAAAAAGGCACACGTTGGCATCTTGAAACGCCGCTTTCTGAGAGTAGAGGGCAGGATTAGTTTGACAGTCAATGGTCAAAAATCAAACTGTGACAAAACTCACGCTGTACAAATTGGCTACTCTTACCTTGTGTACACCCAAGGTCCCAAAAGGCAGAGGTTTACTGGTCTTTGTGTCAATTAGCAGGACTTCAGCATCCAATATCATACTGTTACCGCCGGGGAAAGCCTGAGGGATGTACTGTTTGAAATGGGCCACCTGAAATATCAACATGGACACAAACAGGGCTCAGGCACCGAGCAGAATTAGAAAGCATTTGAAACACCAATTACAGCCAGCCTTAAAGAGACTGGTGCCATGAGACTGTGGAGATTTTATGCACACTGCAGCACACTTTGGGCCTGTGTCCTCGATCCGCCTTCATCTATCTTTCGTTGTCTTGTGTTATCCTTCATTTATATGCATGTAATTCATAATTCACTAACATTACCCCAAATTGCCTGACCACGGTGGCTGTGGGTGCATAATCAGCCTGGTTGGGCGGAGCAGTCACACAGGGACACGTGTCTAAGGCCATTCAGGTTAGAGGGCTGCACCTGGCCCAGAATTAAACAGACACCAAAGTCTCAAAGGGCTGCTCACAAATCAGAAAAGCAAAGGCAAATTCTGAAGGAGTGTGGCAGTTGGGAAATAAAAAATAAGTATGATCATATATCATCTTCACATTCTGCTGCTTTCCTCCTTGTGCCTTTGTGCACTTTACTGAAGTTTACTGAAGTTCGTAGTTTCTCTGAGTGATGTATTATGTGCACAGCAGCAACCTCTAGTGGTTTAAAAGGCTCATGAATTAGATGTTGAGATATTTATTCCTGCATGTTAAGGGCTCTCAGCCTCCTTCTGAAGAAGCAAACACCGGGACTGCCGTGGGAACTGTCTGAATTTCACACCAGGATAATACCTCTAATCCAGCGGGGGCAAGCCTGAGGTCACCTCATTATGGCGGTTCATGCAGACTGAGTGTCTGCGTGTTTACATTTGTACCATGTGTATGTGTGAGATCAGACTAACTTTGTGCGGTAACACTGGCTTAAGGCTGCGGCTGAAGTAGCTGAAGTTGTCCCCGTTCTTGTGGACTTGCACTCGTTCTCCGTCATACTTGATCTCAGAGTACATCCCGTTGGGGCACTTCTTCATGGCGTACTCGATGGATTTACACGCCTCTGCCTGAAATCACAAAGTGAAGCAATCCAAACAAACAAACCAATTTCTGATATTTAGATTCCATTTAAAGATTCCTCTGGTTGGAGCACTGGTGAGATCGTCTCCGGCTGCTGTAAAGAATAATCCTGACACATTCAGTGTGGGAGTCGAACGTAACAGTTTTCCAGCGCAGTGAAGGATTACTAATGCAGACCTGCACATTGCTATTTCCAATCAGTCTGACCAGCGTGTCTGTGTCATTCCCCAGAACGTTATTTATCTCTTTCAGAGTTACAGAAGTATGCAGCCCGGTATGACCCTTGCTGCTACATGTTCACCTGCTGTTCTGTGTGCACTAATTGCATTTCAGAGAAAAACATCAAAATAAATTGCACTTAATTTAGCGTCCCCGCTCTTTGGAATGAAACAAAAAGTGATGCAGCGTTTTATCTTCCGCAAACTGATGTCAAGGAGGAAGTTGGCACTGAAAATGCCAAAGTTTGGAGCCCGTGGGAAGCTGGGAACTGAACCGTGATATTCATTTGTAACCTCAAAATGTGACAGAGCTGCAGTGAATTTCAATTTGCTTTCGTACTGTGTAATTAAAAGTCTGCTGTTTAATGTGAAATTTAATGGTCTGTAGGGTTTTTTTTTTTTTTTTTTGGTGGGGTATTTTAAATCACGCCAAATTAACACTTGCATTTGTGGGAAGAGGATCAGTTTAGCAGCATGTTTACAGTTCAGAGTTATCTGGAAGGTCCAGCTGCTGCCCGTTTGTTTGGTTGGAACCATCAGCTGGGAACACTTTGAAAACCTCATTCTGAAACTCATTCAACCCTTCGACAAGCCAATCAAAGGCTGAGGCTCAGATTGATTGTTAGACAGATACATATTTCTAAATGTATGTTTGGAGGTGTGTTTACTTCATTTAGAATAAATGGCTGAACAAAAATGTACTAAAAAAATGAAAATAGGGGCACTCCTGACTTTGTTTTTATCTAAAAGTATAAAACCTACCTTTAAGCAAAGCTCTAACAGTGCCTTTGGTACTAAGACTGAGGGGCCAGCAATGATTGTCTTTTATTGGTAATCTATTTCTAATTTCCTGCTTTACTTCCACTGAAAACCCACAAACCTTGCCCTAAAGCATACAATGGATAGTTACATTACTGGGCCACTTCTACATACCTGATGTTTAATGATTTAGCAATTGAATTAGGTCATTGCTTGGAGGTATAATCATGTTCATTTCATTCATGTGGGGGAGTATGTTTCAGAAAAATTTATGTCAGCTGTAGCTGAACAATGCAGAGAGTCGACACGTAATGTTTCTTTTTTCACTTGATTTGAAAGATGAGGATAGAAAAAGACAAAAATCAGGGAGTGGGAGTGCGTTTTCAACATCTTAGCGTTGATATTCACCAGCATTGGCTGAACGGGGGTCATGAGAGAGGCCTCCACAGTGAGGAGCTTCCTGGGCCCCGAGCCGTTGGACGCCTCCTGCTGGTTCCTCAACACCCGTTCGATCACATCGCCCAGATTGCGTGAGGCTTTGAAGGCATCATACGCATTTGGATCCACAGCATCCAAACTGTGGATGTTGTCAAAGAGACAATGACTAAAGAGTTTTACAGTCTGGACACAGTGGATGTTCACTTATGGGCGAACAGACACTTACACATGTTTTGCACCGGCGTTCATCTTCAAGTCGTGTTTAATAAGTCGAATGATGCATTTCAAGTCATTACTGGTGCATCTATGATGAACAGAGCAGAATTATTAGTGCTGGAATGATATTTCATTTTATGAAGAATGTATAGAAATATTTATGGCCAGAAATTATTTAAAATGACAATATATAGCAAAGAATCTGGTTTATTTCAATTATTTAGAAAACTGTTGCTCAAGATATTTTATCAGTGCAACAGAAAATAAAGCTCCTGCCTGTTTACAGCTCACAACATGCAATTTAGGGCAAATAAATGCAGATTAGCTGTGGTGTCAGTTGGTGTGGAGGGGAAAAATGTCACATAGAGATGCCAATGAATGCCTGAGGCTGACAATCTAAAAAAAAAAAAGGGGGTGGGGGCGGACACACTGCAAAACCAACAAATACTAACAAAAAACTAGGACAAGCTAAGTATTTGGAAACTAACAATGTGCAACAACAATCATTTACAAATACTGTGAAATGAAATACAATCTATCACTGGCCAACCTTTAAAAGAAATATTAGACTACCACTAAAATACACCGTTCATTAGCTATATCAGGCCAAGATTTCTGTTTTTGCAGTATTTCTAACACGGTGTGTGTCGCTGGTTACATTCATGGCATTAAACAGAAGCATTACCAAGACAACTTTAATATGAACAGAAAAATGCAACGTCACAACATTATTTCATTTATTTGTGTGTAAGATGACACTGACATCAATGCATTCAGTGCATTTTGTAACAGCAGTAATTATTATGGGGGTAATGATGTACTGTCTTACTTTTTGGCAATATCCTGCAGCTCAGTCTGCTGCTCATCCTCCTTGGTCAGCTGGGCGAGGCGGGTCAGGGATGCGTCCACTTCCTGGATGGTCAGTAGACTTTTGGCAGCTGGTGGAAATGGTTTACTCTCCTCAAAGAACATCCGCACCGTCTCAGATACATCTCCCTTGAAAACAGAGGCACCAACTCTTTGATGAAAATGTCATTTTTGTCTTCTTTCCATCGTAACTGTTTTTAATTGCAGAATGAAATCTGCTGATAAAATACTTGAATATTCAGAAAGCAGAAGAGTTCACCTATAAGAACAAAGGGATCACAGACCTGCTCCAGATCGCGCACCATGTCGTCCTGGTTGCATCTGAATATGCGGCTAAAGAGTTTTACAATCTGTTTGTCATTCAGGTTGTAAACACTTTTTACAACGCCTGGCAAGAGCAGTTTAACTGTCAGGTACAAATCTCCATGAAACTTGTCTAGGAGGACAAGAAAAGACAGCACTGTGGCAGAACTCCTTGGATGTTTACAGATGCTGAAAAAAAGAAAACAATGGATGACACAAACCTCCACCCGAGCCCTTCTTCAGATACTTTTCAATAATCTGTGTCTTGACATTGTAGCTGTTGTTTTCGGCCACTGTGGCACAAAGTTTGCGAAACTCTCTGAAGAGGCAGTCCTTATGCTGGGGGTCACAGAGCTGGGTGGACAGGTTGCTGCCCTGGATGGTTTTGGCAGGGGAGGGGTTGGATGGTCCTGAGCTGCTGGAGGTTCCAGCTTTGGTAGCTGACAGAAGAGAAACAGCGCGAATGGAAAGTGAAGACTTCAGTCTGACTCTCAGTGGAGAGAGAAGTGATTGAATTAGACAACATTAGTACGCTTCAAGGCAGCATGGTGGCATAATTGTTAACACTGCTGCCCCACAAAGAAGGTCATGGATTCAGTTCACATGCCTGAGGCCTTGCTGTGTGGAGTTTGTATGTTCTCCCCGTGCCTGCGTGGGTTTCCTCCCACCGTCCAAAGACGACATGTTTGGGCTAACTGGTGACCCTAACTGTCCGTAGGTCTGAGCGTGAGTGTGAGTGGTTGTTGGTCTCTGTGTGTCTCTGTGTGTTGGCCCTGTGATAGACTGGTGACCTGTCCAGGGTGACCCAGAGTGAGCTGGGTTTGGCTTCAGCATGCTCTGCGACTCGGAAACAGATAAGCGGTAGAAGATGAATGAATGAATAGTACGTTTCAGTCCATTTTCATTTTTATACTTGTGTTTTTAAACTTCAAAACTTTATTACTGATGCCTTCCGTTGTGGATGAAACTAAGTAATGAACTGAGTGACAAATGACACAACTTCCATCAGTTGATTGCTCCAGGCCAGACTTTGTCAACACAGTGAATGATGTCCTTGGTGAGCAGCAGCCCTCTCCATTAAAGCTTTTTTTTTTGACAAATCATATGGTGGACAAAATCTATCATATCAAAAAAATAAATAGGGTTAGGGTTCAAATCTTTATTCATCCTATAGGCAACATATTTCCATCCCACCAAAAACTGCAGTCCATGCTGTTTACGCAAATTTCTTATGGTGCAGTTTTTATTTCATCACATGAACTTGTAATTGTGTATTGTCATTCCTAAAGTTTTCATCTCTTTTAGATTTTATTTTTTACTTTTTAACATTGAGCAGCTTTGTGTATTGGCTTTGACTTTGAGAACGCCTATATTAGAAAAAGAATTTGGCCTTAGAAGTGAAATCTTACCGGTGAAACCTGAAAACTTGCGTGGCGCGTTGATAGATGGGTCAGCAGGAGGAGCCAGCAGCTGGCCACTCGTGTTCATCTTGGCCTGCACTTTCTTCTTTGGACTCGCATTGACCTTCGCCATCAGGTCTACAAGACAGAACAGAAAGCTTGAGAACCAATAATCAACATGTAAATGCAAAGAAATCATATTTTGGCAATTGTCAATAACAAGATCTTTAACAAGGTCAAAGAAGTTTAAGATATGTAAGCATTAAAAAGTTATTTTGCGTGTGAATCTGTTGTACCTGAAACATGCTTGTTAATGAGCTCCTTGTCTTCATCCTGCAGCTCCTCCCAGCCCTCCAGGTCTGTGATGTCCTCGATCTTCTTCGTGGTGGCTCTTGCTCTTTCTAGCTTCTCAAATATACACTTCACATGATACCACTCCTTCATCTCCCCTGCAGATTCACTGAAAGGGTTTGGCACAATCTTCCCTATACGGACTATTCCCTTCTGGATTTTGTCTTTGCATTTCTTACAGCCTGCAGTGCCACGTTTGGCATACTCCACGAGGAACCTCTGTTCTGCCATATCTGGCTTGTTGGAGAAACACTGATGGAGGGAAAGTCTGAGTGGGGACTTTAAAAGGTGGCTAGGTTTATAGGTTGCTGAGGAAAAATTACAATTTTCCCTGAAAAAATGTAATGCATAAACAAGTGGAGGTTTCCGTTCAAAGCATGAAGAGACAGGAGATGGTGCACACACTTTCAAGAAGCACTTATACTTGCGTAATGCCTGGAGGCCTGCACAGACAGTCCTGGGACTGAATAAAATAATCTGCATCCAGGTGAGACAGTGGGCCTGCCCTGTAAACACACAAAAACAATAGTTAGAGGTCACATGAATTTTTGTTGTGTATTCATTTTACCTTAACTGACTGTGCTTGGACTCATTTCTGTTATTGTTACCATCAAAATGAACGTCATTATAGAGGTACAGATCCTTTATAAACAACAAAGATTGGACAACATGGACATGTTACATAAATAATTCTTTTAATGAGATTTCTGATTCTTCTAGATTTTGTTACTTGGGAGAAAATGCTATGCTAAAATTTAATTCGTAAGGATGACGTTTCGCCATTTATCAATGACTTTGTTGATTAAAGAGAGTCGGTTTAATTTCAACCTCTTCAACGTTTCAGCAGAAAATTAGACTCCGTGAAAAGAGAGACATTGAAGTTTTTAGACACGAAGGCAACTGATGCTAACTAGCTTTAGCCACGTTCCCCCTGCCCCCACGTACAGACTCAGCTAGCTTAGCTAGCTGGCGGATTTCATAGCAACTGTTAAAAAAACAAACTATTTGACACGTCGATTATATCTGTGCACACATTTAGAGACTATACCTTAAAGAAGGTTAAATGAATAAGATGGCACGGTTTGAATTTCTGCTCCAGCTCCTCATTGTTAGACCACAGCTCCACAGAGGCAGGTAGTTTTCGCTTCTCGCTTCAAAATAAAACCTAAGACAGCAAAGTGTTTTTATTAAATCATCTTAAAAGTGTGCTTATATAATCTCTAAGGTTCACGTTCTGAAGAAAAACTAATTTCATCACCTTTAAGGCCACGAGAGAGGCCGTATTGGTTTTTATTTTTATTTTTTAGATGCCGTGTGTGGTTTATTTTGAAGGCTAATCCGGTTAATCTCCGCTCATCTTTGTGGAAAAGGGAGGAGGGAAACATTTAAATGTGTCTACTGCCATCTGCTGACCAGGAGCCATCAGGCCGGGCAGATCCAGCTAAATATTTGTTCTTTTAAAATACCCAAAATTGACCCTTTTTAAGTATCGAAATTGGAACTTTTCCCATGTTTTTCTCACCTGGATCTCTGTCCCTCAGCATTTCCTCAGGAGGAAAATCTCAGCTCTTGTATTGCACCAAAGAAAGAAAGTTATTGAGTGTATTTGATTGGTTTTTAATTATGCAAAAAGATAAAACGCATAACTCCTACTTCTTGAAAAAAAAAAAAAAAAAGACTTCAGTGCTACTTAAGCAAAAGACAAGATTTATTTTATACCCTTGTGTCTGAATCAGGAAGTCTTTAATGTCAAGTGTTTGTGGCCACGATGTGTAATACTCAAGAACAAGAAACACACAACACGTGTTTATCATTTAATAGTTAAGCAATTGTAAAGTTTGATGGCAATGGGAATAACAGATTAAAAATATTAACAGATTATTTATAGTGTTGTTGTTATATGATTGAACAGCAGGTGAAAACATAAAACATTCAACACATCTCACCTTCTACTGCGCAACTCCTTTCGGAGTGTTACATTTCCGACTGCACCTTAACGCGGCAGCAGCAGCCTTCACAACTTTGTAAACACGGTCGTCTACGTAAAATACGTAAGCGGCCACCTCCGCCAACGAGCGGACGGCCGATTCCGTACGTAACGTCGTATCCGAATCTCCGTAAACTCGGCGCAGGCTGCGGCGCTGCGACGCTTCCCCCGTTACGCAGTGAGCGGCCGAGATGTCAGCAGGGAGGACCCAGATGTGTTATTGACTCGATTCCCAGACTTTTTCCTCCTCATCGGTACTTTCCGTGGACTACCGGGCGAAGAATGGGAAGGAGTGTACGCGGTGTTTCCAACGCTGAACGCCCGCCTGTCTCCGCCCAACGCCGCCGTTTGCTCGGGAGGGACTAGCTTTGTGGGTTAGCACGGAGGCTAGCAGGCTAACGCTAGCGCCGCAGCGAGGCTAGTTTGCTAATAGCAAAAAAAAAAAAAATAGAATAAAATAAAACAAAAACGCAGCCTTTACTATTTTAATTGAATTTTTTGCGGTCTGCAACGAATCTCCCAGCTAGCATCCATCGCATGCCCAGAAAGAGAAAATGGTGAGAGCTAACGTGTTTTAGTTTTTAATTTTTTTTGTCTAAAATGTGTGATTGTTGATTTGTCACGCGCCAGGTAAGCTAGCTGAAGGTGCTACAGGTACACAGCTTGAATGCGGTTTGTTGGGTGAAAAGGGGACACAAACACGCTTTATTCAACCTCCACCTGCAGCATTTTGTGTCTTTTCTTTATGTTTATGTTCAATAACATGAAAAGCAGCTTCTGCAGGAATGGGTGAGTTCCCCACAGGTTGAAATAATTCACGCTTTTTACGATTTTGCTCCAACAAAAAGTCAACTTTCTTTGGAGACAGACTGTAATGTTTTGTTGTTGTTTGTTTGTTTTCTCTGGAGATTATTGACATGTCTTCTGTAATATCTCCTAAAAGTCAACAAGGAGACTGGATGAGTTATTGTAGGTTAAAGTCATCTGATTACTTCCAATTTTTCTACTGCACAGGGGAGACTTTTAAAAACATATTAAATAAACCAAAGATTTTTTCTTTCATCCACAAATCGTTTGGTTTGGGTACTTTCAAAATGTCTGGCACATTTCAGAGTTGATAATCCAACTTTCTGTCTTCATGTGAAATATTTTCCCTCCTAGTTTCTCTGTATTTAGTGTGCAGTATAATAGTTTCCACATGTTGTCAGCCTGAAGAAGCATTATATTTTATGTCTCAGTTTTTTGCACATT
The DNA here is from genome assembly GCF_900963305.1 of Echeneis naucrates. NCBI lineage: Eukaryota > Metazoa > Chordata > Actinopteri > Carangiformes > Echeneidae > Echeneis > Echeneis naucrates. The sequence continues at coordinate 2,510,524 of NC_042524.1, read as the reverse complement.
GATAGCAAACCCAAAGTAGTCATGTTATTGGTAGATTAGCCGAAAGCATGTCAGTTCAAGTCATTAATGCCAACCTCCCCGTGCCCAACTGAAACATAATGCTAAAGTATCCTGCTGAACCAGTTTAAATTTTTGATTCCATAGTCCACCATTGTCATCTCAAACTGTGAAATCGTTCAGGTAATTCACATATGACTGTCTTTTATAAGGTGTGGTTCATTTGTAGTTACTGAGCTGGAATGATATTATTTCATCCATCCATGACCTTTGTGTCAGTCATATTTGTATGTGTGTGGCTTTTCTCTATCTTCTTCTATCTTTGCTAAATGCACACATACAGACAATGAAAGGTTTAAAGGGCTTTCGTCATAACTAATTATTTTCCATTATTGTTTAATAACCCCAGTGAGATGTGCTGTTTTTTTGCTTCATTGTTTGCACATTGTGTATTTGTCTATATGCAGGTGTACCTGTTGAATCCTATAGAGAACCTGAGAAGCTACATCAACAACCGTCCACCTCTGGTCATTTTTATGATCAGTGTCAGTGCAGTGGCCATCGCCTTCCTGACCATCGGTTATTTCTTCAAGATTAAAGAGATAAAGTCTCCAGAGTTGACAGAGGTGAGACACATCCTAGCATGAAAATTTAAACAGGAAGCATATGCAAAACTAAAAAGCTGTAAGTTACATAATATTTGGATGAGCTGGTCGTGTATTGGTGGATATGACAAGCAAGCTTAATTGTTAACAGATATGCTGTAAATCAGTAACAGGTTTGATCAGTAACAATTTGCATTAATGTCCAACAATCAAACCATCCTCTCTGTTTTTCAGGACTGGAACACCTTTCTGCTGCGCTTCAATGAGCTGGACTTTTGCGTGTCGGAGAATGAAACGATAAAGCACGGCCTGAACGAGTCCACCACGCCAGACAGCATTGTCGTGACCAGCGGCCAGGCTCGTTCCAGCACCCAGGCTCCTCTCCTGCTGGAGGACTCAGGTCCTATCAACATCTCAGTCCCCATCACCCTCACGCTGGACCCCCAGCGCCCATTTGGAGGGTATTCCCGCAATATCACTCATCTGTACGCCACAGTGCTGGGGCAGCAAGTTGGTCTGTCTGGTAAGTTCGCTTTTTTACTGTCACCGCGTTATTTATCCTGTATTTAGTTTACTCATCAAGATGATAGGGAGGCTTTTGTGGGTGTGTAAGCAGGAGTTTGTGTCTGTGTGTGTGTGTGCGTGTCCGTCTACCTGTCTGTTATCACACCTGTCAAACTCAAGACTCCACTTATAAACCTGTTTTACTCCATTCCGCCTCATGAAGAACATGAACCCATCAATGAAAGGTGTCGTAAATTTACACTGAAGCCGCACATGTGAGTCTATAATGCTTTCACATGTTATTTACACAGACCCAGTGACACATGTTGAGTTATCTGTCACAAAGGAAATGCATGCATGCATGCATGCATGCGACTAACTTGGAGAATTATAGCGTGATTGCTGTATGGAGTTAACTCATTCATACTGGTTCTCTCATGTTCTCATTTCTTTTGTTTTAAATTCAGATTATTTGCCTAGTCTAAACATGAGACAACAGTAAGCTTTGCAGCACTAAGCTGTGTTGGCTTTTCAGACTGAGCAGCACCGCAGCATCTGCAGGTAAACAGCGTCACTCTGGTCTGCAGGGCGTGGCAGCCTTCTGATGCAGGTTAACCACCCGCTGCTCACTGTGTGATTATACACCACTTTATTGTGACACAGCCAAGATACAGCACAACTGTATTTTCACTTCCCAAATCAAAATCCTGGCAAACAACCCTGGTTTTATGAGCGATCATTTATCCCTCTCCAGAGTGCTTGTTTACAACATCTGGGCATTATTGTGGGGAGACAGGGGGCTGCTGTCTGCGAGGACTGGAGACTCAGCTAGTGGCATGCAGCTGTGTAGTATCTTCAAAACAACAATAACCTGCTGTTGTACATGAATAAAATATGAATATGTCACATCAACTAATATTTCTTCGGCTGACAAACACACATCCTTACTTTTACCCTTATTTAATGACAGCCATTATAATTCTGTGCTCCGACAGTTTCAGACTTTAAACGTGCCATTTGCATTTGAGCTTCTACTTTTGTTTCCTGTGGCAGCACATGCTCAGATAATTTGTGTTTGCTTGATAGCTCACTTGTGATGATTGCCGGCTCCACAGCTCGTCCACATAGACAGAAAAACAACTTTTAGGAGTTTCAAAGTTCTGCATCCACTTTAAGCAGCTAAAATGAAATCAAAGTTGAATCAGATGTTGCCTTTGAAGGAAATGAGATATGTATTGGACATGAGGGCTTTTCAAAACAAGGGCCACTGTTATGAGTGAGATGATTAGTTAGGCTATGTTGTTCCATTATGTGGCGACAGAGTAAAATAAAAACTGTCTTTGTCTCTATTCAGGGGATATTAGACTCCACAGTTAGGTCATGCAATTTTCCTTTTCACAGCCCTCCACTCTGATATTAATCCCGTCCAGATTGGCTGCCTATGTGATTTTAGCTTTCAGCTTTTGAGGACATTCCAGATCTTTTTTTAATTAACTCACTAACCAATAACTTCACACCAAGGAAGACAGCTCTGACTTTGACTTGGTTACTGAATGCACAATATTTAATTTTACAAATTCTCGATAGACAGGTCCTTGTTTGTTTTAGCAGTCTGCCACCATGTGCTTTCATTTCCGTTTAGACAGCACAGGTATGGGTGATGAAAGTCAATAATGTCATGCAAATATTGCATGTTTTCCTCTGTCAAAATCAACCACTTCAAATCTATTTAAATGTCATTGTATATATATATATATGTGTTATATACTGTCTATTAGATATTAATTAATTTGACACCGTGATTGATTTTTCTGTGTAAATCTTCATCATAAATTCTGCTTCCTCTCATATCTACTCCCCTTTCTAATTAACCTTCAAGTGTGTGTTCCACAAAGAAAATTAAACAGATCAACTGCATGACGACTGACTAGGAAAGATCATGAATTGTTTGACTTGGACTTGAATTACTTTTGCGTTGAGACTCGTGTTCAGTCACACCCAGGAGGCCACTCAGCTTGAATGATAATCTAATAATCTCCTTCGCAGTTTGATAAATATTGCACAAGTCTGCAATCAGTCTGTCATTTGTTATCGGGGAGAAGCTCAGTATGACATCAGGCATCGCTGTTGTGGTTGTCCCCGGCTTCCTGCTGTGGGAAATGTGTGCATGCTGTTTAGACTGTCTCGGCCTTGGTAATTTCCTTCAGAGGAAGCAGGCGCCTCTCTCCAGGCCTGTAGTTTCTTTTAGCTTGATCACGGCTAATCACAAGCAATTATTCCCTCGTCCACATTACAATTATGATTTGGATGTGCATGTGCAAAGTCAGAGGCATTAATTGTGGTCATGGGTGTGTTTCAATAAAATCTATGGCTGCCTAAAAACAATGCAACGTGACTGAAAAGTTGACGCACTTCAGAGAAACATACAGGTTCTTCTCTTTGTCTTTGAAATGTACACCCAGTTGTTAAATCCTCATAATAATCTGTTGTGCTCTGATGTTTTTCTGCGTAGGCCGGGAAGCCCATGAGGAAATAAACATCACTTTCACCCTGCCTGTGTCCTGGAACTCGGACGACTGCGTGCTGCACGGACACTGCGAGCAGGTGGTGTTCAGCACTTGCATGACCATCACAGCGGCCAGCAATATCTTCCCAGTCACAGTGTGAGTTGGACCGCCGCCTCGACTCACAGGAAGACGCTTTATATCTGCCCAGAGCTATGTGACAACTGAACAAGTACAATACAGTATCCTTGGGCCTTTTGTGTTTTTCACCTATCAGGCTCCTCTTCTGTGGAACATGCACCCAGTATCGGTCTGGGGGCGGACTCTGTCGCAGCTTTCAAGTTCAGGCATAAAACCGTCCTTTATGACAAAGCCTGCAGTTTTTCTTTTAGTTGTGCTTCTATAGGCCTAGACCACTGGGAGTTGCACTGAACACCCCCCACATCTCGAGGCAGATGGCTGCCCTCCCTCAGCCTGGTTCTGCCCGAGGTTTCTGTCTTTCCTTGCCACTGTCACCAAGTGCTCGCTCTTGGAGGGACTTGTTTGGTTTCTTTAACAACTCCATAAAGAGTTTGGTCTTTGGACCAAATGTGTAAAGTGCCTTGTTGTAACTTTTTTATGATTTGGCGCTTTATAAATACATTTGATTTGATGAGTTGGTCTTACAAAATGAATATTTTTACTACAGGCTGATAATGTTAAACCTTTCTGTTAAACTGAAGCCAAGAACTTAGTCAAAGGCTCCACTCTGCCGTCTTAGTTAACGGCCACCGTCTGTAGACTCCTCTCATCCTGTGTGGGCTTCTTCTCCAGAAAACAAGTCAGTGAAATCTCAGTTAAATTTATCTTCAAAGACTTGAGCAACTTTGGATCTATACTGACTTGTTTCACAAAGATTTGCACATGCAAATGATGAATTTGCCAGCTCTTTGCATCCTCATGATGAAACCTGGCCGTGTAACAAAAATAATACGTGCATTGAAGAGTTGGTGAAACAGGCAGCAGGACCTCTGGAGCCTGCTGGGATCAGCAGCTAAGGGGGAGATAAACAGTTTCCTGCACTCAGATTGGAGTTTTCACGTTATTAATTTGTTTTCAGGAGGACAACCTTCTTTTTCAGTTTCACAATTACACATTCTTAAACATCTCACTGTGGTGTCTCACTATTTTTAGGGTGGTAGCTGCCTTTAGAGACCTCTGGAGGTGCAAAGATTAACTACACTATTTCAAAATGATCCTATGAAATTCTACCTCAACATCTATAATTCAGTTTCAGCATATACATTTTTATTTTTTTGTCACAGGCGGCCTTATCCCTGTTAGGTTTTGGTGTATTTTCTCCTTTGTTTTGTCCGCAGCCTTGTTCTAATTAATTTAAAATGTCTTCCAATAAAACTATCAAGTAATCAGAGAGCAAACAACGGTCTGTTTTGGTTTTTGCAGGCAGCCGCCACACTGCATTCCAGAGACGTACACCAACGCCACGTCTTGGTACAAGGTGTTCACCACAGTCCGTGACTCAGACACCAAGTACAGCCAGGACTACAACCCATTCTGGTGTTACAAAGGAGCCGTCGGCAAGGTGTACCACGCACTCAACCCAAAGCTTACTGTCATCGTTCCAGATGTGAGTCACCGCCGCCGTCATTTCGTAGTTTCTTATCGAACAGAGTTTCACAGATGTTGGAATTAGTCAAGATCGCTCGGGTGGAAACGAAACGTCTCCCAAATGTCTCTCACTTGTGTTAATTTGTGTAAATTATTATGCCCTGTTCTGTATTAACCAATCTCTACGCAACTGAAACAGATGTCAGGCGATTCTTCCTGCCTAACATAAAATAACGTTATAAAAGTCACTGTAGCGCAGCTCATTACATAGAAAATACAGAAAAGGCCACATATTTGACAGCAACTACTGAAATGTGATTTTCAGTCACCGTTTTCTAAGACAAGGTGAATGTGACCAAACATAAAGCCTATTCTGAAAGCAATTTAGTCTCAGTTCTGTACTGATGGCAGTAGATTGTTCCAGGATTACAATGATCCCTTTGACAGACCACAACTGGCCTCTGAACGGTCCAGCGAGCCTGAAAACAATTTGAAAATATGTGCTGCGGCCGCACAGTTACCTTATCTCGGCCCACTTGAACACACAGAGGAGTCGGGAGTGGTGCTCAAGACTTCATCGTCATCAAAATAACAGACAACTGGATTGACCCTTGAGGTTCCTGTGTCCTCCTTTTTTCTCTTTATTTTGATAAACGGCGCCTGATTGGCTGTAAGAAATCTTATCAAGTGGCATGAAGTCAAATTAAAAAGCAAAAAGTCATTTTAACGCAGAAATAGAGTGCTATTAAGTTATTTTTAAGACTCCCAACCATGTCATTTTGAAGTGAGGGTGGTTTAAACTTTAAGGACGTGGCAAACCACAGCAGAACTTTAAGTGTCACTTCATCTATGATAAGTGAACCAAAATACCAGTGTGAAGGAATGTTTGACTTATTTCTGTCAAGGCTTTCAAACACCTTTTATAAAGCAAAACTCTTACTATAATGTGTGATTCATGGTTTAGAGAGAAGGATATGATGCGCCATGAAGGAGGGCGTCTTAGTTACGGTGTGTCTGAAGTATCACGCCTCCAGGTTTTAATATTAATCAAATCCATAATTAAAACGTGATCTACGCATTGTTGCATGATTTAAGACGAAACTGTAACTTTTCAACCAACAGGATTACTTATCTAATAATCTATAAGACAAATCTACAGGGATTTGTCTGGTGGACCAGACGTGAGATATTTCACTTTTCCTCTCTTTTCTCTAAATCACGTTTCTTACCAGGATGACCGGTCTCTCATCAACCTGCATCTGATGCACACTAGCTACTTCCTGTTTGTCATGGTCATCACTATGTTCTGCTACGCAGTCATTAAAGGGCGGCCTGGCAAAGTACGACAAACCAACCCCGACTTCTGCCCCGAGAAGGTACAACAGACACCAGCAGTGCTATATGACGTGAACAGGTAGCTCCAGCCACGCGTCAGATGACCAGTGATTGGTCCAAGACACGAACCAATCACCTCTGATTTTATGTGTGATATCAGCTGATGTTGCTACACAAAGATCATGAAAGCTTTGGCTTTGTCTGGTTCCATCTCTCTCCTGGGATAAAGGAAGGTTGTCCTCTATGCTGTTGTTTCTGATGTCGCACAACACACACACACACACACACACACACACACACTTTGTCTTTCAGCTGCTGTAGATGGAAGCAGCTCAGATAGTGCAGCATGACTCATTGTGTGAGTCAGGCCAAATGGAGGGTTGTGAGAGTCCTGCAGAGGAAACAACAGGCCAAATCATACCTTTTTGTTTGTTTGTTGTTTTTTCTAAATTAATATTAAAATTTTTGCAGCTCACTCTGAATGTCTCCGTTCAAGTCTGCTGACCAAATGACACACGACATCATGGAAATTCGGATTTGAATGATACACTTCCTGATTCCTAAGAGCTACAGTCCTAGTGACATTTTAGGTTTCTTCACAGCATTGTCTTCTTGCTTTCATGATAATTCTTTCACTCTTGGGGAAACTGATCAAACTTAAACGTGCCGCTTTAGAAGTTTTGCTAACGTTTAAGCATTAACAGCTTTTTGCGTCGCAGTTTTTGCCAAAAGCTTCAGACTTTGCAGCATTTACATGAGGAGAGTAGAACCTGTGCTGACTCTGTCAGAAAGAGAAGTGATATAAGCAGACAGCTCTAAGTGAGTGAAGTAATAAACTTGATGCCAGCGTCGCTTGTTTTCTTCTCGACTGGTGAGTGAACAGCTGTTAATGCTAACGTTGGCGAAAACACAACTTAGAAATCTCGGATGTCAAACCGTTCTGTTTTCATTAGCTGCTCTAAATCATGTCTCTTCTGTTGCAGGTGGCGTTATCAGAGAGTTAAAAAGGCTTCAGAGAGCTGTGTCAGAACTTAACTGTAACATGGACAAACTCAAAGAAACAGAAGAAATAAAAATAAACATACCAGTTGCCTCGTGAACCGTGGAAATACAATAAGGGACACAAAAGCTCTGTGAATGCATTACTCTTGCAATGTTGGGTTTCTCCAACCAAAGATATACAAGTGCCTGTATCTGTGGTGTAAATATTTGTAGGAACTCTGATATTCTGTGCAAAACCTTTTTTTTCCCCTTTTGGTTAATGATAATAATAATTATTATTATTTTGCCTGAATCCCCTTGTGCCATGTCAGAACATGCAGTATGTAAACAAAAGCAAGGCCAGATTCAAGAACTAAAAATGCCATTTTTCTAGCAGTCCTTTCATCTCATTTTATTTTTTAAGATGGAGGAGGAAAAAAAAGTCCCTTGAAACTGCAGCGGTGGATCGAACGAAAAGACTTGATGGCATTTATCCTGTAAATGTTTATTTACAGAGGGGTTTTTTTTATTTTGTTTGGTTTTTTCCTCCCGCCATGAGCATGGTGTTTAGCCACTTGATGTTTCTAAGCGGGGTTAGAGCCGGTTGGATACCTGAGCTCAGATGAGATGCTTGTGAATGAACTTTGTCATTGCAGCTTTAACAGGGGAGAGACTGAATGTAGCATGTTTCACTGCACCAAACTCAAAGAATCAGATCATATTATTATTATTATTTTTTTTTTTTTTATTTTGGGAGGGGGGACGTTTTAATGACGTCCCTACTGAAGAAGCAGCTTTGGTGAATTAAATTGAACTCGACCAAATGTAAGGATCCATCTTCCCCCCCGGTGTGTCTGCAGCGTCAGTAAATAAGGAGATAATTGCACTCTGCACATTTAAGCCCACACAAAGATACATCGTCATCATCAGTAAAATGAATGAGTCCCGTGTTAGTGGTTGTTAGATAAGCTGTGGACTCTGTGGTTAGTGTTGGAAGTAGTTGGTTTCCTTTTTTACATTTAAAATCAGATTTTCTGACTTCTGTTTTCTTTCCTCCGTGGCTTCCTTGCTCACCTGCCTTTCGGCGCTCTCCGGCGGTTTTTGTCGTTTTGGCTTCTAGACGGGCGTGATGTTTGACTCTCTTGCACCTGGACGAAGCGAAACACTATCTTGCCTTACCTACAGTCCGACATGATTGACTTGCTTGCTGAAAAATCCTTCTTCCACAGCCAGCTTCCTCTTTTTCCTTCTATTCCAGTCTGATGAGCCTGTGGTTTGAAAATCAGAAGTTGTGATCTGTGTCCTTTACTGTAAATGTCCACCGGCCCCTGGAGCCATTATATATATTTTTTTGGGAGACTTTTAAATTTACTTGTTCTTTTCACTTTAAGTAAATCAATATAAGTTGCGCGTATTCAAGTGTTTGCGTAATTAGTGCACCTCCAGATTTCTTGCACATTTTGTGTTATTGACTCCTGTGAAGAAACTAAAAGAAGAAACGATTGCGTGTAAAACATCTGCTGTCGAACAAACAACTGGGACTCTTCTTAAAAATAAACATCATTATAAATGAACATATAATTCTATTTATAGAATTAATATATTTATGGCTAAATAAGTTTTATTATTTTTTAGTACAACAAAATGTGCAAAATCTCACTTGGTGTGTGAGTGAGTGAGTGAGTTTGGGAGACGTTCAGCTGAAACAAAAGGCGGCTTTAGACTGTGATTCTCTGAAAAGCTCGTTCCAAGTGAAAGTTTATTTTCCTCTGTTCACGTTGACTAAAGTAAAAACAAACTCGCCCTGCGTCAGGTTGGGCTGAATCTGTAGCTTTAAGGATGAACTTTGCTCTTCTCTGGTTTTTAGAATTCAGAATTCGAGAGCACGGCTGACTTTGACAATCATTTATTCTAATTGGACTACAAATAGTAGATTCCTCTGATTAGATCAGTCACCAAATACTGTGCACAAACAAAATGAAAAAACCAGAACCTGTGTTTGCTCAGAGGAGCGGCCGTAAACACAATCTAAAGCCGCCTTTAAGAAAAGTTGTGTGACCTCTGACTGGTAGATTTTACTTACCTCTGTGTTCTGTTTTCGTTCCATAATTGATGTACCTGTTGAATGTACTTTTTAATAAGAAGCATAATCTAAATCTGAGATGCAAGAATTCCAATTTATTTTAAATATATGATGTAGTTTGATGATTTTTATTTTCTTTTTTTGAAGGCTTTACTTGAATTCTGTTTTAGTTCGAGTAAAATTCATTTACACTTTATCTTTTTCGTGGCAACCATGAATCTCTTGTCACGTTATTGTATCACTCTTGTTTGTTTTTGTTTCGGTGGGGGTGTTGCCTTCTGGTCCTCATGGTTGTGATACCTTTTCTCTCCATGTTGACGGATGCTGGCACAAGTCTTCCTGATTCTGATGTGTGTCGTGCTCGTGATAGGACTCTTATTTTGGAGGATCTGGCAACTTTGACTGGACTTTTGTAAAGTTTCTTGTGTTGGATGTGAAGGAAGGAAGTGTGTGTGTGTGTGTGTGAGAAAGGAACTTGTGAGGCATGTCATATTCTTGCCCAACCGTCATGATTAATGTTGCCGGCCTGCTTTTATTTGCGTCTTATCCCAATTTTCTTTTCTTTTCCATGTTTTTGGTTCCAATTGTGTCTCTAATTGCGAAATGCCTTAACATTGTCCACTTTTCTTTGTTCTGCTCATCACACAGCGTGAAAATGCTCGTGTTGTCACTTCTTGAGCTCCATGAAGCTTTTTGCTGTTGTAGTTTTGACTCTTTGCTCCACTTATATCACTGAGGACTGGAGTTAAAAATAATTAAATAAATAAATAAAACAGTGGAGCCACGTTTCTCCTCCTCGGCTGTCACGTCAGAGAACAACACACAGGAGCGTCGTATATAAGGCTGCCATCTCACCTCCTTATCCTTTCTGTCATATTCGCGGCGCTTACAGGCTAATATTAAGCCAACTCTGTGCCTTCTGCACTGTCGAGTTGCATCCTCCTCCCTGTACATACAGTAGATAGGACTGTAGGTTTAATGTGGATAGGATGTCATTCAAACCTTTTCCCCCTCTCCAGTGGAACTGCTGTAAATGAATTCAACTTTAAATAAACTGTCTCTTAAAGTCAACGTCACTTTGTCCCTGACACTTCTGTCACCTTCTACAGATTGATGATGTTTTCTTTTTATTTCCAGGAATAGCTGGTCACTTCAGCTCGGATTTAAATTTATTTAAACTGTGCATTTTTCCATTTTTATTTACAACTATTCGGTGCAATCAGATGAATCTCTTGAGTGTACAGACACCAAACGTTCAGTTTCTCTGCATTTTGAATCTATTTGGGTCAGTAAATGTGCAGCAGCAAAGGTTTTTCCCTTTTCTGTCACATTTATGGACACACACTGACTGTAGCAGGTGTCGGTTTTAATTAATGTCACAAAATAACAGTCAAAAAGTTTTTTGCTGTTAGATGACACGGTGGCAAATCTGGTCTTTTCAGGATGAAGTCATTTGTGGTTTTCGGCCATTTTGTAGTTTCCCCCCCCCCCCTTTTTTTTTTTTTTTTTTTTTTTTATGGTTGCAGCAGATTTATTATTAAAAGTTGCTTCAACTCCAAAAAAATTTCAAGCCAAGTCAGTTGAGATAAATGGCATCATTTTTGTTTGTTGTGGCTGGAAGGAATTTTCGAACATTAAACCATTAATCAGTGAGACTCAGACTCAAAGGGCAGATGGCAGCGCGGCAGAATTACCAAGCAGGTCTTGATGAACGAAGGTCAAAACAGCCCCCGAGACCAGAATCCACCAAGCAGGCCCATCTGCCCCGGTGGCAGCCCCTGAATGGGGGCCATGACACGGGATGAAGGTGTCGCTCCGAGAATATTTGGAGGCAGCGATGGTTTCATTAACGCCAGAGAACTTTTTCTTTGAGGAAATGAGATTTTAGCGATTTTTGAGGTGCAGCGATGAAAATGTCAGAGGAGGATTTGAATTCAGCGTCCAGGACAAGCTGGCTGTTTGTCCACGTGAGTAAAGTTCGATGTTGGCAGTTTTATCTTTTTCTAATTAACAACGAAAACTGCAGGTTGATTCAAGTACAAAGTATTTTCTGTGGAGCTAAAGTTTTATTCTTGATGATGATGATCATCGTGGTCAACAGAGCAGCACGTTTAATCTTCCGCTCCTGAAAATAGTCCCCAACAAATGAACAGTTTTCTCTTTAAGCTGTACTTCAGGAGGAACTGATTTCCATAAAGTGTTGAATTTGGACTTTTTATGAGATTTGCTGATGATAAAAGACACCAACAGGCAGAACGTCACACACACACACACACTAGAAATACACAATTACAGTTGAGCATTTAAAAAACAAACCAACAACTATATTCATGATTCATTTGTTGACAATCAGCATCATATAGTGTGCTGTGAACTTCCAGGACCTGTGCAGGCAGGTGTTTGTGCAGCTGTGGGTGAAATGAAGTGTAATTTCAGAGTGAGGCCGAGCGGTTCAGCAGGAGGAGAGAGAGGAATTAGGAAGCTGTCATTACGTGTCCTCTGTTTGCTGATGATATTTGACCAACCTCCTGAGTGACGCTATCCAGCGAAGAAAAAGCCCGTCGTGTTGTGAATGCTCCCCGTTCACTCGTTTTATCGTTGCCCCCCGTTTCATCCAGACTCCACTGACGTTTGCTTTTAGTGAACCTACGAGCTGAATGAACCCCTCAGGCTCTCCGTTTTAGTTCCTCCTGTTTAAAAAGCATGCTACTTTATAAGATGGTAACATGTCGTGTTTGTTTGTTTGTTCTGATGCCGCCAACAAATCAAATGTACTTACATTTTTAAGAAATATCCCAAAAAGTGTGTGAGGCAGACAGGAGAAGATTGATTTGTCCTCCTCAGTCTGACAGGCGGCAGCTGATTTGACCTGCATTAGCTCGGCGTAATGAAGACGATTTGACGGGCGGCAGTAAAGGCCTCATGAACTGCCTTTTTGTGGGGGGAGTTGGAGCCGATCTCAGCTCACACTGTCTATGGAACATCTGAGCTGCGGCCGACGTTATTAGCTGCTACATTCTCCTCCAATCATACAACAAGCTGATTACAATTTCAACAGCTTTAGGAAATTCAGAAAGAGCATTCCAAACATCCGTCACGATACAGCTGGTAGGCGGATGTGTGCTGCTCCAATAAACCCGGGAGCAGCAGGGGATTCTGGGAAAACCAGGAGTGTCTGCAGATTGCTCAGTTGCATCACAAGCCGCTCTCGTCCTCGCTCTGATGTGTCACTCATTTGTTTCAGTTTTTCCTGGAAACAGAAGGAGCAGCCTGGATGAGCAGCACAGGCCTGTGAATACTAAAAGTGGATTTGTGTGCTGCCGCCAGCAGAGGGCAGGACCGGCAGACCGGCTTTATTGAGTTTCTCAGCCTTCCTCTCGTAAATGAGTTTTCTAGCATCACCTGCGGCAGATGAGACAGACGGATGGATGAAGGGCAGCGACGCTCAATTTATTTAAATCTAAAACTGCAACTGAAAAGATTAGTATTCAGTGTTTCGTCATGAAGTCGTGTAAAATCCATCTCGACAGCAGAGCGGCTTGATTTTTGGAGTGGAAGTCTGGGCCTGTTGTTTCTCAGCCTGGAGGTTGATGATTCGACCTGTAAAAGCTCAGAAAGGACGCAGTTCGTCCCCGAATCAAATCAGTCTGAGCGCTGCTGTCTGATATGTTGATCTGTTTTACTGTACGGGGCCTGTTGAACTCAGCTGAGGACACTGAGAGTCTGCCTTTATTTGGACTCTTCGCTCCTGAAGGCCCGAGAGTTTTTACTGCAACCATAAAAAAAAGTTTTCTTTGTTGCCGCTTACTGTTTTAATCTAATGAGCTTTTTAATTTATTTATTTTGGATCCTTGTTCATCCATGTCAAGCTAACAGCAACACATCTACAAAAAAACAACATGAAACAGATGAATCAAAAAATAATAATGCAAACAAGCAAACAGTCACTATACATGTTAGTTTCTCTATTTAACGACAGTTTGATCAATAAAAAGGGCCTCGGTTCGGTTTGTGATTCGTCCTCTGAGCTGCTGAACTATTTTTATTTTGTTTTTCCATTATATTTGTTTTTCAGGCAGAAAGTACTAAAATGTGTTTCTGGTTTTGTTTTGGTTTTTTTTGGAGCTTCACCATGGCGATGATGATGTATGAGGAAAGTTTTCTCTGTTTGTGCAGCTGAAATTAAGGGCCGTTACGAACAAACATATCTGAGAAGGTCACTCTTCCCGTTGACTCCCTCATTTTTGGGTGACGTGGTGCAGAGCCTGTCACATTTATTTCTCTGGCAGAATGGACTGAATGAGAACTAATGCTGAAAATGAGTCTGGTTTGCTCTGCGATCTGCTCCGATGCAGAATTACTGACTTCATTGATTAGTTAGAGAAACTTTTTCAGCAGATGTCTCCTGCTTTTGTCCTGATTAACCAAAATAAACACTGAAGTGTGAATATAGGAGTCAGATTGCCTAAACCTCTTTATCTGGAAGTAAAAGTAAGAGTTACTTCGCTGAAATGTCGGTAAGAGTGAAGATGGTTGGCTTGAGAATCAGTTTAACTGTTTGATAAATGAGCAAAAAACTGATTTTTCTGTTTCTGGCTTCATCACTTTTTTGTAACCCTGAAAAACTTATGAATTTTTGCTGTGCAGTTGTGTGTTTGCTTATTTGCTGATCGTGTCATGAAATGAATGAAGATGTTGCTGTTTTCCACAGCTGCATTGAGTCCTGCAGCTCTGTGGAACATTTTCATGGTAGCTGTTGGTTGTTGTTGGGTTTTTGTTTTTTTTTTGCTTTTGCTTTTATTGAAGAGTTTCAGTTGCTGTCGTTGAGATGAGACATGAAATTTTGAGGTTCCTCAGTCGGGGTTAATACAAATGAATTGATTTTAAAACCCCCAAAGCAAAAGGACACACTGAGGTGTTTGTCTTCCTGGAATTAGCAGCAGTGATTGAGCCCTCAGATTATAATTATGTGGCTCTTGTCACACACACACACATCTAAATGCAAAGTGAGCACAAATTGTACTCTGATTGTTCAGGTCTCCTCTTTTAGGTGCACAGAGAGAAAAAAAAGAGAGCAGCGACCTGAAGCTGCCGACGCCGTCATTTTGTTGGGCAGTGGTGGATTTTTCCCCATTTGGTAATTTCACGCTACGTTGTGTCATTGCTTGCACTGAAATGGCCACTTGAGGGAAGAGTAAATACAAACTGGCAGATGTGCTGTAATTTTCTGTCCCTCTCAAATCAGCCTGAAGTGTTGTCGAAGGTGTTCTATGCATTTTTAGCAGGTTTGCTTGTCAGACACAAATCTACCTCCGCACATCGGAAGATTTCATGAGCTCAAGGCAACAAAGACTGGAAGGTAGGATGTGTTTTAGATCCGATCCAGCTGATGTTTGTCACCCATCCCAGTCCTTTCTTTCAGGGTGACTGTGTACGGCTGCCATCCTCTGAAAAAGCTTGTAAAAAATTGGATATAATTGCAGCAGCATCGATATTTATACATGAGACGCTGAAAGGAAGCTCTGATGGTGAAGACCACCCAGCTTTGTCAGCTCAAATATTACTGACCTTCTTTGGCGATATAAATTTAGAAATCTGAATTAAAGTGTTATGAAATTGAATTTCATAAATTGAAAAATTGAATTTTAGGAAATGGAAAATGTGTGTTTTATTAATCCAATTAAATCTACAGGTATTCATTCACTAGAACACTAACAAGACATTTCAAGATAGATAATTCAGTTTATGAAATCATTTAGATGCAGTTTTTTGCCCCGCAGTTACAGATTTTTATCAGTTTTTTATCGAACTGCCTTGCTGACATTCATAAAATAACTTACAAAGAAAATGAAGAATTCATTACAGAAGTATGAAATATTAAAAAGTAGTCATGAAATATTCATCACAAGTCATCAACATCTGGGATCAACAGGAGCCATATTAATCAGAGAGTGCTGTCAAAATAACTGAAATGCATCAGATTCAGGTTGTTTAACAACTTTTTCCGAGCTGAATACTGAAACGCTCTTTTTCGATTCAGGGCCACCTTTAGGCACAGGCAGCTGGAATAAACTGCCGGCGAAGACAATAAGTTCTTATTGTTTTTTGATTTTTTGATTTTCTCAGGAATACAGATGGAAACAGAGCTTAGGCTGGCTTTATAAATAAGACCATGGCAGTGGTGCAGTCTGCAGGAAGGCCAGGCAGCTCATTCAGATTTACTCACATCTACAATACAACTACACAACACTGGCATACTCCAGCTCTGACATTAATGTGGCAAAACAAGAACTCAAGTTTTTTTAAAGTTTTTTTTTTTTTTTCCCCAGCAGCTGTTGAATATTTATTTCAAGTCAAAAAAATTTGCAATAAAATGCAGATTAAAACTCCAGACCCCTAAAATGTGATTCAGCGGCTTCAATTATACATCTGAAACCATTGTGAGTTTAATTTTGCCAGCAGTTCAAAATCACTCAAGTACGATCTGAATAAAAGAATCAGATTTGTATTGTGTTGCTGTAATGACAAGGACCCACAACTGATCCCTGAGGTTCTGACAGTCCTTCAGTATTAAACAGTCCAATGCAAAATGGGTCATTATGGATCTAAGGAGTAAATAAACATATCTACGACTTTAAGGCTATATTATCCAAATATCTAAATAATAAATATAAATATATATAAATAAATAATAGAAATATCTATATTTCTTCCCAAAACATGACTAAAAGTCGGAAAAAACATTGTTGGGTTCGCTCACAAAAGATGACAGAAGCTTGAGCAGCACAGACTGTTTGGAGCCGGGCCTGTAAGTATTTAATACTGTGGGGTCATCCGCTTGAAACAAGACAGGAACAAAGGCAGATTTTGATATGAGAGGAATTTCATTACTGTCCAGAGAGCGAGATTAAAAAGATGGGTGAAAGGTCGTGCAATAAAATTAGCTGCTTGTTTTGGAAAGAAAGTCTCATGCTGATACTCTGGAGTCTGTCCGACTGTCAGAACAAACAGTTTCATATGATGTTAAAGTTGAAAGAGTCAAACAAGGAGAGATACTTTATATCAGGCGTTAACAATGATTTTTTTATTTCAGGAGGACTCAGTCATCAACATTTCTATGGGTTTTTACAAATTTGGAAGTTTCTGTGAACAAATGATCAGCTTTGGCTTTTCTAGTTGCATCTGTGCACGTGAGGAAAGCATCCAGTCTGAGTTCAGACCTGCTCTCCCCAGAATGCACTCACGTGAAACGTGCAACATCTTCACTGTTCGAGTAAAAAAATAAGAAAGAAAATTAGCAATTAAAATAATTGTCATCCAATCAGAGTAAAGGAGCTCGTGGTGTCAACACACTGGTCCCTGCTGTCTTTTGTGATTAGAAAGCAGCTGTGTATTCACGAGGAACATGTGTTAGAATAATAAGAATCAGTCCCACTCGACCTGATCTGAAGTGTCCTCGAAAGGCAGGTCTTATTGATCCAATGCTCAAGCACGCCGATGCATCTGTATCTGGGAATGGAATTAACGGGCGGCTGGCTGAAAACAGGCCAACAGGCAGAGTGAGCTTTACACAACTTTACATAACTTTCCACAGCTCGTTATTCCCCACAGAGACACACAGACATTCTTCTCCGTCATCCGGCTGGTGATGACATTCCATCAGAATCCAAGATCAAACTGTCTGACGCAGAAAACCAGCTTCATCTGCCCTGTTTGGCATATTTAAGGGTTAGCATTCGATGCTGCTGCTGTTGACGGCATTAATTTCATTTTGGGAGTGACTGTCGATGACTCAGAGGGGAGAGTCCACTTACTGTACACTGATGCAACATTGTAGCTGCAATGATAGCAGTCTGTTTTGTTTTGAGCTAAGATCTGTTGTAGAAGTATCCAAAGCAGGCAACACCAGCAAAACAAACCGCGGTCGCACACATTTGTCAAATAAGTCAGCGTGGCCTTCATTTAAAGTCTTCTGCTCGTACAGCAGCCAATCAGTCATCAGAGTGCCAAAACACAGTCACACCGACGTTCACCAGTTGTCACCAGCTGTGTGCGCTGAGAGCTGAGCAGGCTGGGGACGGGAAGTGAAGGAGGGCATGGCAGGCGATTTAAATACAGCACAGCTTCTTTATTATGCTTCACACATTGTGGAGTTGGTACAAACCGGCTGCATCTGATGGCTTCTAATACCTGCAGAACAATCTCACCGGGCTGCTGTGTGTTGTAGTGACAGTCGACTCGCTTTGAATTTCTTTCCTTCACATCTACAGTTAGTTTTTTTCTTTTTAAGTGCTTTTATATTTGATTCGTTGTTACCAAGAAACACTGAGCAGTTAGCACGGACGCCGTCAGACAGTCATAGTTAGTCTGCGTCTTATTAAAAGGCATTTCAGAATATAAAAGGCTTTTTGGCAGCTGAAGCTGATGTTATTTGTCACAGTTTTCTGCTTTCCTGTTCTCACAGAAAGGGGCTACCTGCTGCTCTACTTGTGTTTAGAGTTTCTTTGTTGCTTATGTGAGATAATTGCCTCAGTGTGGCTGGGGAGTAAAAGAGGGCTACTTTAAATACCCCAGAGTCCCACATCACTATCTCTAATTCCATTACTGCCGCGCAATTGGTAGTTTTTCCTGCATCTCCAAAGCCCCCATTGTGTATGCATGAACATACACACTTGCACAAGCTTTTAATCTTAATACTCACAAAAAAAAAAAACCAACCCAATTTTATGATGAAATTTTCAGAAATTGGAAAGAGGCACTGTTGCTTGTTTGATTACCACAATAAACCTCCAAAGGAAACCCACTCTTTTCCCACAAACAAGCTATTTCCACGCATATAAGCTTGCTGAGGATGGATCCACTGAACCTGATGTTTATCAGAGGGACTTCTTCACTTCTGATGGCAGGCCGGTGTCCTATGGGGACACTGCAGGACATAATTGAGGACACCTGTTCCAAAAGGCACCAGAAGAGAGGCGGTGAAATATCCTCCAAAGGAGCCGTGCCAAGCTGGTTCATGACACATTAAATACTTCTTTTGTGTGACTGCGGGCGCGAGCAGGCAGCACAGGTAGTGAACAGAAAGAAGAGCCCCCACCTGCAGAAGCTCAAATTTCATCACAGGTCGTCGTCTGCTGCCAAATTATCTTATGAAGCTAATAAAACCACCTGCTGGGGGCACAGCCTTTGAATTTCAATTTTCACACAGCTCTAACTTGTTGCTGACAACGAACACAAGAGGGAGCTGCGTCATCTGCTCACAGCAGACGCTGTTGGGTCAGTTTGTGAATGAGTGAATGGGATTGTCAGGAAATCCACAGACTCAGTCTCTCCGGAGGGATCGTGAGTCACTTTGTGATACGACGTGAATTGTTGAGCTTGGTGTGGAAAAAAAAATGTACTTTGACACATTGTGAATATAAATGAATCACAATCCTTGTTTTGAATTTAAAGCGTGTGTATTTGTCAGCCATGTTTATCCAGAAATCCTCTGTAGTGTTCAGGGCACTAACTATTTTTGTTCTCTGCATGTGTTAAGTCCTTTGGGACAGTACAAAGAGAAGACAGGTGTAATTTACGCCAAGTGCAGCCGGATGGTGAAATGTGGAGAGATTATGTTTGTTAATATTGTGTGAAAGTTCCAACAGACGGCGAGCAATTAAGCAATTAATGGTGCAATAACTACAGGAAGTTTGTGTTTAAAAATCTGGGTTTGATGGCAGATAAGGTGGCAGGGGCGGTGTTAGTCATTCTGGGGGCCTTTAATGAGAGTCTCCCTTTGGCGGGGGGGGGGGCAGCTTTGTGTTTGTCAGTTTAACTTGAATATTTGCGATTGAAAACGCGTTTTTGTGAAAGAGTCGAGAAGACGCATGAAGAACATCCTGGAGATGGATCAGTTCATGGCTCATTGTCCAGGTTATCATACCAGAGGTGCACACACATACACACACAGACAGACACACCGCTTGCACGTGGATGAGTCTGGCTCCTCACCGGAGCTTCCCTCCCACTGACAGATGGATGGGGTTAATATCATAATTAAGCACCTCAGCCGACGGTTCCTGTTTACCACTCGGTTGCTAGGCAGTGACATCAGCTGATCCCTCCCCCCCTCGTCCTCTCTAATCCCTTCCCTCTCCCTCACACACACACACACAAACACACAACACACGCACACACTCCCCTCTCTCTGCTCTCTCTCTCAGATAGGCAGCTCAGACGTGGGCAGAGTGTGGGGGTATAGGGAGAGGAGAGAGCAGGAGGGTAGGTAGTAGTGTGTGAGGCTGTCAGACAGCATGGTCTGGGTCTGAGGACAGCACTGGAAGACGCAGCAGCAGCCTCCACATCTCCATGTAGACCAGAGTGGTGACATCCACAGATCACCTG
This sequence comes from Echeneis naucrates, assembly GCF_900963305.1. Lineage (NCBI taxonomy): Eukaryota > Metazoa > Chordata > Actinopteri > Carangiformes > Echeneidae > Echeneis > Echeneis naucrates. The sequence goes on along the minus strand of NC_042524.1, from coordinate 2,490,521 downwards.
GACCCGGCGCCCCCCCAGGACAACACCCACCCCTTCCAGAGAAGCCCGAAGAGGAGGAGGAGGAGTACGAGGGGGGTGGGTCTGTTTACCTTTTTCTTCTTCTTCTTTTTTCTCTTCCCAATTTTTTTTATTTGGTATTGGGAGTTGGCTCCGGGCTGGACCGCATGCATGACACAACGCAAAGGCGAGAAACCCACCATCAGCATCCAGGAGCACATGGCCATTGATGTGTGCCCCGGCCCCATTCAGCCCATCAAGCAGATCTCCGACTACTTCCCCCGTTACCCACGGGGCCTCCCGCCTACTGTGCCCCACCAAGTGGGCCACGCCGGGTCCCTGCGCTCTGCCCTCTCCGCCTCCTCGGCCGCCACCACTGCCGAAAGTGATCGCCCCAATGAGGACACCCCAGACCGGGCTTGTGCCGGAGCCTCCGCCTCTTCACAGGCCACCAGGAGGGACGAGGAGCCCGATGTGGAGGGCTACGACTCAGATGACTCAAGTGAGTGATGGTTTCTCCTCTTTCTTATCTCCGACCTTCTGTTTTCAACAGTGTTTCCAAACGTGTCCACATGAGTGTGTGTCTGTCCCTTTTAGTTCTTCCTCTCCCTCTCCCTTTCTCTTATTACTGCATCTCCAATTTTGCCACCGGTTGCCAGGCATCCCTCCAGCCGTGTGGCTTTGTGGCTTTATCTGTCACCCTTTCTTCTGTCGGCTCCCCCGTCCATCTCTCTCTATTTCCAGTAGCCTTTTGTGTGTGTGTGTATGTTAGTTTCCCCGTGTGCCTCTCTTTCTGTATACGTGTGTATGCATGCATGTTGTGTGTCCAGCGTGTGTGTGTGTCTGTGCTGCAGCTAACTCTTTGCCTCTCAGTCGACAAACAGCCAACTGTTGCTGCTGCAAAGGATAGAGCACCCCCCAGCTCCTCTTCCTCCCTGTCTTCTCTCCTTCTTCCACTAAAATGTGGAATGTGTGATTTTATTGAGGCAAATGATTGCAGTGTGTTTGCAAGGGGTGCATGTGTGCATTTTTCATCTCCCCAGTGTCTGCTGCGTGCTCAGTCTATACTGTCGATCGGTCCAGGAGAGTTGAATCATTCAGTGCTTGTTGATGAAGCTTCACATTAGTCTCAATTTTGCGCTCAGCGGAGTCTGTCTGCATCTATAAGCTCAGCCATAGACTGTCCAGTCTGATAGCGAGAAACGCAACTTGAAACTGTGAGCATTTTGTTTGTCCTGTCAGCCTGTCTTTGTGTCTCCAGAGCAGAAAGATGTGTGCACAATCGGACACATTTAAGATGCATTAAAAATGATCTTAAACGGCATATGAGGGCAATAATAGGTCACAGAGATGGATCACGATCTGTATATTCTATGAGACCATTTTCAATGTCAGCAAACATCCTCACAGACTCTGATGTTTCTGCATCAGTATCGAGAATGTGAATAAAGGTGGTGCCGGAATGAAAACAGTTTTTTTTTGTTTTGTTTTGTTTTGCTTTTGTTTTATGTACAAACCTCTGGATCTATCAGATAAATCAGTAAAACAGTGAGGGAGTCTCTCTTTTGGCAAGTTGGCTCAACAGCAACTCACTCTGAGTAACAAGTTGCTCTTAAGGTGCACAAAAACAGCACAAACAGCTCACACTGTATTTGTATCAGAGTCTGAATCGCCCCTTCTAAGACGTTTGCTGCAAATGTTCTCCACACAAGAGACTTGCGATCGCAGGTTGATGTATGACAGCAGTGCAGCCTCTCTAAGACTTAATCCAGGCAGAGTGGCATGCAGAGAGAGACGGGTTTAGTCCATCTCTAATCCAGAACTGGAGAGGCAAGGGGGGGGGGGGATGGTAGAGAGCAGCAGAGGCAGGTCAGGCCTGGCAGATGTTGCTCCATGACCTCCAAAGGCAACCAAGATTTCATTGGGAAAGAAAAATGAGGAGATGCTCCCTCCTAATTTGTCACATATGCAAACATCAATAATTATACAATATAATAGTTAAAATGCAGCTTTTATATATTTGTCTTGACAATCAACTGAACACACAGGGATTTGGAGATCTCCAGATTGGGGAGGACACACTTCCCTATAAGCATTGAAACCGTTAAAAGCGTTTCTTACTTGTTGCTCTACAGTCCAGCCAAGCCTGCAGGAGACGAATACTGTACAGACCAGGACCGCTGTCGGTCAGGAGGCAGTCCATTAGTCACAGGTTTGGCAGTTTGAGGCCAGCTCCTCCTGCCCACAGGTGGCTCCTGACAGGCCAGCACCTTGCACGCAGATAGATGACTGGCAGTGTGTGTGAATGGATGAATGAGAGAGTGCATATAAGTGCAGTGCATTTACCACCACCTGCCATTCTCAAAGGGGCAGAGCGAAGAACGGTGCCAAAGTACGACAGAGAATTAACTTCTCTTTGGGTTCATTCCCTTTTCATGCACAGAACTGTAAATGAACGGGCACCTGCCCAAAACAGAGAAAACACAAACGCCTTCAACCTCAGCTGTGAACAGAGACAGTCAGGACACGTCACATGGCCGAGGTTTGAAACATCTGGATTGAACCTGTCTTTGGTTCTAATCTGTCTCGGATGGGTCTTGGCCACTTGGATCGGGTCTGTGGATGTTGTATCTTTATCAAATTAATGTTGGTGCTCAGCAACCAATAACCACACCCCCCCCCCATTTTTTTTCAAGGTGTCAGCTGAAGATCAGTCACAGTGGAGGTTTATGCAAGTGTCAAACTGCAGCCTCTCTCCATCCTCCCTGCTAATAAGGCAATTAGACACAAACATCTGCCAGAGCGTCATCTTAATGATTTCACAATCACTTGAAGAGTCATCAGTGATGGAGGATAATTACAATTTCAACTCTACTTCTAAGATAAAAAAAAAAAGTCCTGTTGAACTAATTAGGGTGACAATTAATTGTGAATAATAAATACTGGATGGTTTATTCAATGGCTGAGTCAGCTGGATGGTTTTCTCCAGGTTCACCTCCAGCAGTGGTGGAGGAAGCAGGCAGATAAGTGAAATAATAAAACAAGCAGCAGTTTGAGGCTGACGCAACAGCTGAATAATCCCAAGCTGCTGCTCATGCCATGGGAGTTTTAAAGGAGAAACACGAGGTGTGTGAACGAAATTCTCCTGTGCACAAGTCTGCTTTGAGCTAACCTTCTACACATTAGCAACAGTGGAGCACTTATCACTCTCCAGGAGATGTACCTCATACTGGTTTAGGTTGTCGTGCATTTTGATTAATGATCCAAATTTCAGCAGCGATCATCACCTTTTTGAAATCAGTCAGTCTTTAGATTCTTCCAGCTTTTCATAATTTTGCACCAAAGCTTCCCAGCCATACAAACTGACTCAATGGACTGAAAACACTCACACACAAAAAAAAAGTCTGCTGTAGAACGTAGAAAAATCTGTTTAAATCTCTATTATTTGAAAAAATATTGATGCCAGGACCTTGTATAGCTGAAGAAATATCTAAAAAAGTCATACACAGCAGCAGAGCCTAGTGAAAGGATTCCTCCTTTCATATACAGCCGCTCCCATAATATGTAGCACTGAAAGATTTCCTGAGGGACAGCTGAAATCAAGGCTGTTTGAGAAAAGCTTGGTATAAAAACTGAGAACACATCCCATCAGTTTAGAGAGAAATAGCAGCCGATAGACAGCAACAGGGTTCTAGGATTGGCAAAACCAATTTTTAAAACCATGCTCACTTGCCTTATCACGTTAGCACGTGCATGGGTTGACAAAGTTTATACATGCTTGTGGTGGGGGTTGATCTGATAACTTTTGGCCTCCTCTGTATAAGTCACACTCTGAGGTAAAGCCATTTCTTTCTCTTGGCAGTGCAGCAAGTTTTGAAACCTGCGCAGGAGATTTAAGTTTTGCTCTGTTGCTGTGTGAGAGGAAGAAACTCTCTTCTTCCTGTTGTTTGTGATTCAAAAGAGCCAGCGGTGCCCCAAATTGGCTGCTCATGGTCCTGTGGGACTTGATCCAGTATCTGCATGCGTCCTCTGGAGGAGGGGTGGAGCAGCGTGCGACGTGGCGTGTACTCCCTCATGAACCAAATCACACAGGGATGTCTCAATCCTTGCTAAGAACCTGCTGGTTAATCTGCATAACAGCAGCATTAACTGATTCGTTGTGACTAAAACTTGCATTTAATTTAAACGGAAAAGTGACCTGCTCCCGTGCAAAAGGAGGGGGGCGGGGGGTGTAATCAAACGCTAATGGACATCCGGATCACGGCCACATCAATTAGTGGTTGTTTACGGCGGGTGTAGGGGGTCACATCGCTGCCGGGGCCTGGAGAAATGGTCAGTGTGACCCACATGGCGGAGCAGGCTGTTGTGTTTTTTGAGAGATAAGCCTCACAGCCATATCTGTTGACAGGGCAGCACAGAATGAGCTGATAGGGTGCTCTGGCGGGGAGGGGGGAGGCTTTGGCTCTGTAATGTATGCACTCACAGGTCTATTGCTGTCTCCTCAACACAAGGCTTGAGCTACAGTGTTTGCTCATAGTTGTCAACTGCAGTGAATTCATGAGGGAGGTGAACAAACACAAAAATACATGTTTACCTTGGGTTGTGAAATGAGAATTCAAATGTTTCCTGGCAGGATTTTCATTCACACAAGATAGAAATGGAGACAGCTGAAAATGTGCATGGTGTTAGGTTTAATGCCGCTTGGCAGCGGCATCTGACAGTCAATACATGTGATATCCAAAAGGAAAATCAGCAGAAACAAAGTCGTATCACTTACAAGTGTCTGTCTGGAACATCACAACAATATGTGAATGTCACATACAAATAAATGAAGCACGGTGAAGTGTATTGATTTTATATATATTACATTCTAAAATACATTACATTAGTATCTTCTATCTACTGTTAGATACTATATGACACCGTTTAAATCATCAATCTATACTACATATAATATTGCAAATAGGCGGATAGCAGATTATATATATATACCAAAGAGCAAACCTTACCAAAAAAGCTATTTGCTGTTATCACCCTTTGCTTTTGTAAGAGCACTCGTTCAGCTTTTCAAAGTACTTGGCAGGTACGCAGAGTCCTCCTGTGGATTTAGGCTGTCTCAGTCACTTCATGTAATCCCAGTCTGACTCCATGATGTTGAGATCAGGGCTCTGTGAGGGTCAAACCATCTGTTTCAGGATTCCCAGTTGGCCTGTCTCTGAAGCCATTTCTTTATGGCTCCAGCCGTATGTTTGGAAATTAACCCCATGCGTACAGCAAAGGGCCCATAACATTTGCACAGTACATTGCAGCTGTGCTTCCTCCCTGAGAAGCCTTTATGTTCCAGTAAATGAGTTATAACATTGATTCTGAAACAAACAGGAATGAATATTTGTAATTAGGCCTAAACTGAAGTAATTTCCTTTCTAAACCCTTGAAATCGTTTTGGTGGCCCAATGAGAACAAGATGCACAAAGACCTGATAATGTCAGAAAATGTTGTCTGCTGCATGAGAGGAATAATTTAATATTTCCCCATTCACCATCCCAATTTGCACACCGAATATGAGGATTATTGGCATGTACTGTGTCTTACACCAAACTCGTTCATGTCAATACTCCATGCTGCCATCTCAGAGGACTGGAGAGATAAAAGACATTTTCCAAACAGAATACTGATGCTGGGGCAGGTGAACAACAACGCTCCCAAAGAAGCTGCTATTAGAAAACTGTTTTGCAGCAGTACAGCAGTATTGCATGAATGATTTTGTTATCTGATCTATTGGATAATGTCAGAAAAACTCAAGATTCCTTTAAGGGCAGGGGAGAAAGAGCCATCTGTTGCCCATCCCAGACTGAAAGTAATTTTCAGACCTCTGTAAAACAGAGGGCCGCAGCAATCCACTTGAAAACATCCCCTGAGCCTCATAATACTCACTTCAATGTAAAGAGTGATTTTAGCGCTGCCGTGCTCGGCACGGTAGAATCCTATTAAGAGTCTATCTGCAAGCTGTCATGCAGTAGTAATGACTCACTGTAGTGTCCCATGTTTTCCTGTGACTAGCCCAGCACTAACAAAATGTACCAGATTGTCAGCCAGTTCACTTTATGGGTAATTATTGCTGGTGCTGTCTCTCAATGGGAGCCATGGAGTGTTTTAAGTTCTCAGCAGCTCTGCTTCATCAGATGCAAACTCTCCCTCTACCCCGCCTTCATCCCACTAAGCACATTATGTAATGATAATGCCAGCTATTACACAGATCCATTTGGTGTCTGCGGATGTCATCAGTGGGAGAAATTTTGTTCGGCTTTAGTTTGTCACACTTTGTGTGTGCGCATTGAGGGGAGTGTTTAAATATTGCTCTAGCTTCTCTGTTTTGTTTTGTTTTGTACTTCATGAAAAATCTTGCTCAACATGCTTTTAACCAGCTTAAATCTAAAAGTGCTTCACTCAGGCTTCCTCCTGTGAAGACATAACCTCACTCCATTTTCCTAAATTAAATCCTGTTGTCTGATCTCTTCTCTGCCCACACCAACTGATGAATCAAAACTTAACTAACTTAGCCCACTGGATATGGTGGGGACCCTGTCTATGGAGGGGACCCTGTCTATGGAGTTCAGTTCACCACTATTACATCTTTAACCCCTTGTCTCCCTGATAGTGCTGTGTGCAGTTTAATGAGGCCATGTCTCACGATATCTAAGCTTTCAGATTGTTACTTTTTGCTGCCATTTGCAATGAAGACCAAAGATTTCCAGAGTCAATGATCAGTGGAGAAACAGGCCAGGCAAATGCTTGTGTTTCCAAGAGGGAAAATAGCCCTTTGACAGCCAATTGTGTTGTTATATTTTGCCATTATAAATATGAGCCCCCCTAAACCTCCTTTAAAGTCACTATAGCGTGTACTGCTCGAGCATTTAGGGGCCATTTCAAAACTATAAAATATAACAGTCTACATGTTGGGATTCTTCAACAGGCTTTGAGGAATGCCTTTGTCCGGGGGTAGTCCAGAATCTAGGACTTAAATACATATTTTGTTTAGAGATTTTTATAATGAAAAGCTTAGGCAAAGCATTGTGATCTCACTGTTTCCTGCAGGGGTGTTTTTCAGTTTAGATTTTGATTTTACCACTCTCATATTAACAGCTGCTGCAGCCATAAAATTGGAACATTCAGTCAAAAGGGGGGATGCCTGGATGGAGCTAAAGTAATTTTCTGATTTCTAATACCTGAGTCTGGCTGAACTGGACTCAGTTTCATATGTGGTGGCAACAGGGAGTCATTTAAACAGAAAATAAGTTTTGATATAACCACTATCTGCTCTGTGCCAGCACTCTGACCAAATTATAGAAAATCAAACCTGTGGCTGATTTTATTCAGGAACTGGATTACAGCCATTACACAACTAGAAAACAAGAAAAAACTTAAGGCAGAGCAATGATTGGACTTACATTCATCAAGTGGCCACGAGCAAGACTCCCAATCAATGCTTAGCTTGCTCTGTGTTGACATGATGTGAGACTAGGAAACAGTTTGCTATCAAGTGTTCATCATACTTCTGCTTATCTGGTAATTTCATTTATAATTCATAAATTCTAAAGAACCTGTTTTTGAATAGAGACCAGCCCACAAACCTCCCTTTTTTTGTGTTTTTAAAATAAAATTACATAACATTACTTCCTGGCATTTGTTATGAAGACATATAAATATAGAGTTAATTTATTTTCCAATAAAAATAAATAAAAAATAAAAAAAACCCCTCACAATTAGTTTCTGGCTGATGACGTGTGAGGTCAGAGGTCAACGCTGTGACGTGTACATTTGGCGGTAAGGTCATTTGACCGGATGGAGAAATATCCGCCACAAAACGGAAAACAAACGTTGCAGCTACGGAGATGTAAATTGAACGGCAGAAGAGGAAGACGCGTATCAGAGAAAGCGGAAAGGTCAGGCATAAATACGGCTTCCCCCGACTTTTTAAAAAAATCTTGTTTAAACGAAGCTAGCATGTTAGCAAAGCGATGCTAGCTTTAGCAACGCTGCTAACGACGCAGGACCGGAAGAAGCGCGACAGTTGCCATGGCAGCCACCTGCAGCACTTTTATCGGCCCTTTTCGGTTTTAATTTAACTTTGGGGACACTTAAACATGAACTGAGAACGAGAAACAATACCACAAGAGACAGAGCCGGAGCTGATCTGGACTTCTATGAAGCTGTGAAGGAGTGTTTGTCCTCAGAGAGGAGGTAGGCTGCCTTCCGTATCGTTTTCACACATATTTCTGTGTTTATCTCAGGCTTAAATCATTTTCTCCATGCCTTTTAATTTGTACTATTAGAAATCGTTTATTTTTGATTTGGTGATGCTCTTGCTATGTCACATTTTGTGTGTCCGCCTGTGATCGATGGAAGAACCTGTGCTATTGAACTATGATCTTAGGGAGCAGTATGTGTTTGTCTATAATGTTCAGCTGCATGCTGAAAGCCCATAGATTGAGGTTGTTGGTGCTGTCTGAAGAAAGTATTGTTGCATTTGTGCGGTATAAATCCTGAAGGAGAGGATATGTCCACACGTGTTGATCGTGGCCTTTGGCTTGTGGTCATACGCTGTGGGCTGTCAGTGTAAATCCTGTTTAAGCTTCATGTGTTTCCAACAGATAGTAGCCTCTGCTGAGAACCTGTAATTTAAATGCCGGATTACATGTATGTGATGTGAATCGGGCTCTAAGATCTTGTGCCCAGTGGCCTCTGAATTTTTACTTTTGCATACATAGCCCAGAGACATGTTTTTGGTCAATAGCAACAATAAATGTATTAATCACTTTACCAGATTGTCAATACTTCTTCACTACCTTTATTTGTTCCACCTGCAGCATTTATCTTAGTATTCAGGAACGACTTCTGATAGCAGCACTCGTGGGCCTCATTTAAAGACTGTATTTGTTGCTAATTGGTAGCTTGAACCCAAGATCAATTTCACAGTTCTTCCATGTATTCTTCAGTTTAACCTTGAATGTGTATCATCAATATGTAATAAATTCAACTTGCTGGGATTTTCTCAAATGGCCAGTAGGTTGGTATCAGCTATGCAGGGTAGAGTCCAACAGTGTCCAACAGAGTGTAAATTCTTATTCATCCAAAGAGACTTTCTGTCTTTCCTCTGAGCTGATGCCGATCTCATTTTATTCTTCAGTTCTGCACCCCATCTTTCTGCATCTGGGATCGATAGCAGGACGCTACCTTGCATCTTTAGACTCAAAGAAGTCACTACTTAATCTGTCAGTCTCTTAGTTACTCCTTCCACAGGAAAGAAATCTCAGTGATTGGTACAATACACCCCCTATCTGGGCAGACCACAGACTACTTGGCCCCAGAGTGGAGTATTGGGTTGTAAAGGCTTGCTGAAGTCACCTGGACTGATACTAGCCAGGCAGGAGGGTTTCCTTGTATAGGTGTATTATGTGCTTCCCTTATTGTCTGCTAAAATAGATCTAATTTCCTGGCTCTGTCTTGCCAGATGGTCTCCAGATAACTGCAGGCTTAAATATTATGTACGCAATCTCTAATTACACTAATTACACTATATCACGTTCACTATATCATTTCATTTTGAAGATAATTTGATATATTTCAAATTTGAACAGGATGTGGAGGCAGGGCAGGTGGGCCAGAGGACAAAAAAAATGTCATCCAAGTCATAGAGGAAAGGCAATGAAGTCATTAAAAAGGTCTTTCCCTTTGATAGTAAGAATGTATGTTTAATTGAATCTGCCCCTTGAAAACAGCCGCAAACTGATTTTATAATGGTGCTGTTTTAGTGGGTAGCTTAGTTTGGTGGAACGCAGTTAATATGTGTTAAGATATATTTTATTTTCGCTCAGATCTATAAAAAATGGCTATAATATTAACCTGTTGTATGTTCAACATCGTGTGGAGAATTCTCATCTTGGCATGAACAAGATAGTTAATTTTGTCTTCATTAATTATATACTGCTGATATGTTTGTCTGTTGTAAGATTCTGACCTTTTGATAGCACTGGAGTAAAGATTGGGGGCTCATTAGTAACTTGGCAATATTAATGTCCACAGCTAATCCTGTGACCAGTACCTGTCAACACACATTGGTCTGGATTGAAGCTTTTTCCAAAGAGAAAAACTGCATTGTTTTCCAGAGAGTAAAACTGATGAGAATTCAAATGAAAGTGAGAAAAGTACTTGTGACAATAATGACATAAAAGATATTGTAAAATTAAATTAGGCCATAAAAATCCGAAATGGATATTCTCAATTGAACAATACAATATCTCTGCCTCATTTGAAATATGAGGTGAAACTAATCCGACTGAATTATAAATCAAGCACTGCATGACATTTAGTTGTCATGTTGAGCATTAAAAGCAAATTTCCTATGCATGCTGTGCCACCACTAACATTAATCAAAATATCACCACCGAGAAGCTTATATAAAGATCCATGACTCAATCCCACAAATTGTATCAGAGCTTGAGTCATCTTTTCATGAAACCACTGGTCTGTAAAAACTCAGAGGGCCAAAAAAAGTTGTTTTCCCATGTAAGTACTCTTGTATCAATAAATGCTGGGGCGTTCTCGATAGTGTTACTTTAAACCTCCACTTTGGTTGAGGAGGGAAATGAAGAGGAGCTGTTGTTTCAAAAATGGTGGTGCGCCAAACTATCCTTTATTTATATATTTACTGAAACTTCACTCCATTGAAAACGACTTGGTAAAGTTCCAGCTCACAATTAGGGAGTTAAATGTCTTAATTTTCAGTAATGTATATGTATTGTCTTTATAGTTTGACATTACAAAAGTAAGTATATCCTAGAATAGTTGATGTTATCCAAAATTGTTGTTGCTCTGCTTTTGGCAGCTGTACCCATGACAGAGAAGAACAGCATAAATGCCCCTGCACAAACTTGCATCATCACATGCATGCTGGGAAACCTTTTTAAGGAGAGTTTCAGTGCACCGTGCCCTTTGGTCACTTCAGTGAGTGCATGATAACACCAGAAGGGGGCTATATTAAAGCAGTCACTTTACCATTTAACATCTATATAGTCTTGTATAAATCCATTTGTATTCCACTGAGTTTAACCTTCCCCATAGATTAAGTCTTTAACTACAGGAATCTGCTTGTGACTGCTGCTTTATATTCACAGTCACTTATTTAATATCCTGTACATTCTTCTTTACGCTCTGTCTTGAACAGTGCACAGTGAGGATGGATGAAAGTCCAACTCTAGCAGCTTCGTACTGCAGACCACTGTTTGCTTTGATTCTTGCCTTTGTTTATGAACCCTTAAGCTGAACATGATAATGAAGTACTTAAAACACTTACTCTCCAGTGCATTAGCATGAACAATCAACTTGAGTGTGTCATAAACAATACATCAATAATGCTTTCAAATGTAAATCCTCAGCCATGAGTGCAAACCCAGTCTGTGGAGTTGATCTGGTATGACATTTGAGTGAATGTTTGAAGTATTTGACAGTAAAACATCCTACTATAATGTTGTGGAAAATTGTATTCCTCCCTGTATTTTGATTACAGTAAACTATAATAGCTAACAAAAAAAAAAAGAAAGCCACCAAACAGTTTTCATGGATTCAGTCATTTTAAGCTACTTCCAGGCATTCAGCTGTAAAAAGCCTGTCTTCCTTAGATGAAGCCAGGTGCCGCTGCACAGAGCTTGATTTCCCTGTCTGTGTGGGAAACTGCTGTGATACGGATCGAATGGTTATAATGTAGCTATTGTTCTCCATCCAAGTGAGTGGGAATGTCAACATCAGTGCAGGATAGGCCATGTTTCGATAGGAATCCAGTAAAAGAACAAAGTGAACTACATCAGGCTGGCTCAGCCTGGCTTCTCAGAGGACCATCTATCCTGACCTTCAACATCTAACAATGTCTCTCTGCTTTGATTGCAAATGTAATCCAGGCAAATCCGCCAACTGAGTTTCTTCCACAATGTATTTGGCAAAGCAAATTAGTAGGTTTTATAATCCAATAAGTTCTTTCAGTCAGGATTTCTCAAAATTGAACAACCACACCTGTATTCCTATTTTAACCTTAAACATTCATTATTTTCCATCTTCAGGCAGTGGCAGCAACCACAAATACTGCTGAATACAGATAGGTTTCCATGCTATCAAGATAATAATTCATTGTTTATGCAAAGGAAAGGTGATAGTTGTCCGAGCACAGTAAGGCAACATCTGTTATTGGTGTTGATCCGTGTCCATTATTGGTGTCTTTAGACTGAGATCCTCTCCTCTAATCAGAGTTTCTTCTTTTTTCTGGGGCATCAGAAATGTTACTTCTGTGCTTCCTTGGTTGTTCAGCCATGGGCTCTGCCATACTCCCTGTTGTTGTAGCCTGTTGTTGTGTCCGTTCTTATGGTTGCTCCTCTCTTCAGCTCAGGTAAACCAATCAGTGCTGGCTGGCATAACATGTATTGGCAAACTCAGTCTGAGGCCCTTAAGTAATGTGGGAAGTTGGAAAGTGGAAATATCTCTCACTACATTTAGTGTGTTTCATAGAAATTCAGTTATGAGCTACTAGCTTAGTCTTGATCAATGATCTGAAAAGTAAATGTAATGGAACGGTATTTTTCTCTTAATAAACAGGGGAGGAGAATGTACAATATGGAAAGGCTCATGTGAAAAGCAAGCCATGAGCAGCAGCCAAAAGATCATATGACAGTTTTTTTGGAAAGCATCACAGTCCCAAGTCTGCATCCTGTCGCTGCAATGATTTCATTGTTGAAGTCCTTACTGGAAGTTGTGATTCTCATCTTTCTGCTGCCCTCATGTTTCCTTTGAATGACTATCTGCTAGCTGTTACTCACTGCTGACAACCTTGTTCACAAATTGTGTCATAGCAAATCACACTTTTTTTTCCTTTGGTCATATGCAGTTAACAGCCTAGTTTTTAATAGTGGGCTGGGTAGGTACAATTTTTAAAATGAAATACAGAATAAAACTTTTTAAATTATTCATTGTATACAGTTCATCTAAAGAGCATACCATAAACCAATATAGGATTTTCAGATTCCCTACATCTTAAGTGGATGTACTCTCCTGCAGCACTTAGAATTACTTTTAAACCTACAGAGTGGGGGGAAAAAGCCAGCAGCTCTTCCCTTGTCTCCACTGGATTAGCATTTGTTCTCATCCCAGCAAGTACAAATCTGTGTCTTACTTATCTGAACATTAGAACGAAAATCCCAAATAGTTCCATAAAAATAATGCATAAGGCAGATTTATTGCACCAACAACCGATGCTGTGAGTTTCAGGTGGTTGACTCATTGATGTCTCATGATGCCTCTGAAAGTCTCTCTGAGTTATTTGTCAGTCCTAGACCGGCATTATACACTTAAATATATGTCATACGTTCTTAAGTGAGTAGTTCTACTTCATAGTATTTATTGATCATGCGATCTTAGAAAAGCCTCTCCTGGCTTTTTATTTTTTTCCAGGAAGAGTGGGTTGACTGCTGTCAGACATCTGTAGGTGGAGAAACTGACCGATGTACATGAAATGTGTCAAACAGGGCTGGAAGCTTTTGGCCACATTTTGATTTCATGCATTTTAAGCTTAACCTAAATACTATACTAATGTTGCTGCACAATCCCAGTTGATTGTTGCCTTTGAACAGTGATTGAAAATTAGCTGATCATATACAGATTTTTAATTTTGCCATATTAACTTTAATGAAAGTAAAAAATTATGATGTATGGTATTTGTCAGTTAACTATGAATTGAAATACAAAAGAAAGCAAGAAGTGTAACCATGTGTTGTTATGTTCCAACAGACATGCTTACTGTACCCCTTTGTTCTTCAGCATGTTCTGGGTACGGTGTTCCTTTGTTATAACATGATGTTGAAAATGGCTCTCTAATAGTCTGTTGAAAGATTCAGTTTGCTTTGCAGCATTGCTTTGCTGTGAAACAGCATTTTACCATCACTCATCAAGGTCGGCCCTCCCTCCCTGCACTCCCGCTGTAGAGATTGCGGTTTCTCTGAAAAGCTCCATTTATATAGATCTGAGTGCAGTTTGATCGGATCCTGCTGGCTCTAATGAGTCGACAACACCTTGGTAAGCTGCCCCTTGATCCCTTCAGAGATGCATTTATACCAACCATACTATATTGCCATTTGACTGCAGTGTCTGGGTCTCTCAGGGTCCTCTGTGGGTGTCCAGGTTTACTTCCATTCATGCTGGTTCGAGCATGTTCTGTTTTATTGGACTGCTGCAGGAAAATGTTGAATATGTTTTGTTCATGTCCGGATTGCCCAAAATGTCCCCACATAAAGGCCAAGGGAAAATAAAGTGTACTGCATATCAATATGGTGTACGTAAGTAGACAGTGCGGTGCAGAGAACAGAAATATGGGTGCACAACAGAAGGTGTGATTCTGCATTTTTTATCTTATTTTATTTGTGTCTGAAGGGGGCTGCTATAGGTCAGGATATACACATAAAATTATTTCCTTTGTGGGTTGGGTTGTGTTCTCTGACCTGTTCTCATGGCCTTTATGGCTTCTCTGACTCAGGAATTGAATGATTAAGTAAAGGATTTACATTTCGGCCTGTACACGTTGAAAGTGTAACCAAACCTGATGATAGAGCTGTCTCACAACCCGAGGCTCGGGTAGAGGAAAGGTTCCAGACTAAGTAGTCACATGACTGCATGACATTTAAAATCAAAGCAAACATACTCCACATGAGTACACTGGGGCTCCTCTTCGTCTGATAAATGTTTGGGTGATTAGCTGAAAAACTTATCTTTGTCCAACATAATGCATATAAAATAAAGACCCATATATACGTTGGGAAATATTACACTTAAGGATTCGAAGTTGTATTGTAACTTTATTTATTTTGTAAAGTTTTTTTTTTCTTTGGTCAACAGTAGACAACCAAACAACTAAGACCAGACAGGAGCACACTATAATACTATCTCTCCCAGTTGGCTGCTATAACGCTGAGTGTCTCCTGATACCAGTATAATATTTGTGATATTAATGATATTTACAACTGCTGACTTAATGTTTGTATCACATAAACAGTTACTTATTTCACTGCTAAAATAAGAGGTTTATTTATCTGTATTAAAGTCTTGGCTTCTTGTATAATTGTGGACTGAATGTTCTTCACCCTTTATGACTCACTCACTGAGTCTAGAGCCAAAGACTTCAGGCTCAAGCCTGCTTTTATTAATGACTTGAGTATTAAAAACTCACCAGCTGGAGAGCTCACCCCCCTGCTACCCATTATTCTTTTAATCTTATTAATGACTTCTTATTATCAGCCCAAAATTAATCTTTTAATCTTACCTTATTAGAAAGTGGTTCCAACATAACTGCATGTGTCAAGACAGAAGGAGGGAAGCTGGTGAAACTCTGAGAACAAATGCTATCTTCAGGCATCAAGGGGAGAACATTAAAAGACCGAATGAGCATTTCACAGTGTGCACCTGACTTGTCTTGCTTGAATGCACTTTGTGATGAAGTCCAACTTCCAAATTCTCCAACCTGGTTCATGTGTATATGACTGCTTTATGCTCTGACATTGCCTCACCTTATATTGCAGCTTGTTGTCTGTGTTTATTTCATGTTTTTTTTTTCTTTTTTCTTTTTAAATCAA
Source organism: Echeneis naucrates (assembly GCF_900963305.1). Classification (NCBI taxonomy): domain Eukaryota; kingdom Metazoa; phylum Chordata; class Actinopteri; order Carangiformes; family Echeneidae; genus Echeneis; species Echeneis naucrates. The sequence continues at coordinate 2,474,859 of NC_042524.1, read as the reverse complement.
TGAAGGTGCTATCTCCAAGCCTGTGTTTTGTAACATTACTGGCGCACAGTGAATGGTCAATATGCTCTGGATGGCTGGTTTCTTCAAGTAGAATCTACAAATTCTACAATATACTCCCTATCTGTGCTTTGTTGGGCCTCACTGAGTTTCACAATTATCATTTTTTTCTCTGTGTGGCATTTTATCTTATTTTTTTCTGTGATAGCTTACAGTGTGGAGAGATGTGGGGAACATCATGAGACAGAAGAGTGAAAAGAGGAGGAGAGTGTGTAATCAGACCCACGGCATGGCACAAATCAAGGATGTCATGTTTATATCCCCTCAGGCATCAGGATACCCTCGGAGCTATGGGAAAAAGGAAAAAATAAAAACAAACCCTCAATAAATGATGGAGAAAAGGTTTATTAAAATAGCATCGGCCTTAACTTTGAAACATCAATTTGGTGTTCTTCTTTCGATGCTGGTCTATTTAAAACCTATCGGATGATTTGTTGTAATATTTTGTATTTTCATAATCCCTCGACAGAAGTGTACTGACCTTTATGTCACACCACCCAGCCAGGCATTGTCTATATGAGCTGACTGACGTGCCTCTAGGAGTAATAAGTCACATTGTTTTTCAATATTCAGTTCTTCCTAAACTGTACAACCTGATATGGACTCTGAAATTCCCTTGAGAACACAACACTAGAGGTGTTTGGTTTCATCACAGCTCTCAGAGAACCACTTTATGTCTGTTGATGTACATTCAAAATGATTAAATGGTCCTCTACTTAGCTGCACCCACGTGTGAGTGCATTGTTCAAAGCCACTGAGCCTTTTTTTTTTAACTCTTCTCAAACTGAAGTGTTTCTTAAGATATTGATTCCATATTGAGTGATGGCTGTGCGCCTAAATTGACATATCTATCCGCTAATAAGTTAATATTGTACATCAGGACAAAATCTAATGCTCAAAAGGTAATTGGGGTCCTTTCCGGGGTCCTAATTTTGAAGCACACTTAGTTTTGGCCTGTTTAGATGAAGGAGTACCTTCCTCTTATTCTCCTAAAGCACAACATTCACTCCCATCCTCTACTCCCTCTCTCTGACTGCTCTCCATGATTGAGGGGACTAAAACATCGTTATGAAGTGCTTGTAAATGGGACTTCAGATTTTATTACAGTCTGGAGAAAAACCTTGCAGTTTCATTTTTTTTCTCATTCCTTCACAACTTTCTTTTCTTTTAAATACTCTAGGCTTTGGAATAGTTGACATTTTTAGAGATGCAAGCTTTTCATGTGAGAACAGTGATTTGTGATTTGCTGGCTTGTCAACTACTAAGCTTTGGCCTCAGGCAAGTGCTGAATAAAACAAGTGAAGGAACGGGCTCTGCTCATTGGCTTTGTTTTAAATTTCTTGAAGTCCTTCAAGCAGTCAAGCAGTCCTACTGACAGGGAGAAAAATTATCAGATCTTAATTCATATATAGAGTCAGCACCTGCAGAATTTCCAATTATATTATTCTTTTGATTAAATCATTACCAACACGCCACTTGCACACAGCCTTGTGTGCATTATTGGTGGTGATATTAAGCCGAACACCTCCCCTCAACAACAAATAAAATCCTCCTTTATTACACAAGATACTTAACTTGTATCATGAACCCACCAACTCTGGGTAATTCAATATTTAAGCATTTCTACCAACTAAATAAAAGACCGATAAAAAGTTTAACTTGGAGATTCTGTTACGCATTCAACAACAGTGATCAAATGTACACACCATTATTTTTTTTCCTCTTCTCATCCATCACTATTATGGAGAGGCTGTTCTCAAACAAGGTTAATATCTTTGATAGCAGATCTTCGATTGTGGCATCATGAGATTGTACCAGCTGGACAGTAAGTAAGAGTTTTCATTTTGTATTTTGGCCACCTCAGTGAATTAAAGTTAATTAATTACAGCTGAGCTAATCTAGTATCTACATGGGTGTAATTACAGCTACTCATATAATGGGCAAATGCAGCTTGTTACCTGTTTAAACGTTATGTGAGAATTTTCTGCAGTTGAGATACTGAAATCTTTCATTATACCAACAGGCAACCAACAGTTTTCAAGCATGTACTTCTGAATTAAGTTCCATTTATTTCACACACTTCCGTGATTTACGAATTCTCTGTTTTGTGAGCAGCTCTCTTTCTTTTCCATCAGAAATAAACTTAATTTTGAGCTAGTGATGCTCACTGTAAAGTTATGTACCACGTGTGCAGCTTTAGTTCAGGAGGCAAGGACTGGCTCACTAAGTGTGTCCATTGTTGTCCTCTAACATGCTGCCAAAGATTGTATCTTGGGGCAGATGGTGTCTGGTCAGACCAGATTCAATAAGATGTGGCCCTGATGGCTCCATCTTCACTGTATAGGCTGAGCGGACAGCCGCATCAGTCAAACAGCACACTGCTTGTCTGCTCCCACAAAAGTACAAAATGAGTCCATCTAGGATAAAGGCAATTAGAGATTACTGCTTTCATGGAGAAACAACGGCGCTTTGTTTCACAAATAATTTCCAGATTTCTCACTACCTGCAAGATGTATTTCACTATTAATTGGAATTGAAATGCTGAATATTATAATGAGCCGCTGCCAATTTTTTACGAGTCAAAGCACAACATGTAGCCCAAGTGGTCATTTCCAATTAATCCTAGGGTGCACTGTTATTGGCTTCCACACCCATATTTTCAGGAATTAAAGTTTACTTGGGATTTACTTTTCTTTTTCTACCTGTGTCGCTTGTTTCTGACCAATCATAGGCCTCCCATGGTTTTGTTTATTATGAGTAAAGTGAAAAAACATTAGCAATCATGAGTCTTATCCCCAACTCTTATCCCACCTCTCATGCCTCCTGCAACCTCGTGATGCCGTCACCAGCCACCCAATCTTTAGGGCTACAGTTAAGAGCTCAGAGGATGATGTGTTTCCAAGCTGCTGTTTTTGTCTTAAAATCAAACTTAAATGGAAGTGAAATTGAGCAGATAGTAACCCAGATAATAAGCACACCTCCTCCCACAAACTTTAAAATACAATAATTTTTGGTCTAATCTACTGTACTTTTGGCATTAAGATGGATAAAAATACACACTTTTATTTCCATGCTTCTACAAACATGCCCTCACTTAAAAACACCAAAGCGCCAGGCAGTTAGAACCCATATGTGAGAAACTAACTATTAGAAACTACATGAACACAAGGAAATACCATTCAGCATTTCTATCTGTGGTGAAAATCTGGTACAGCCCTGCATAAGCACTCAGCAGGTGGTTTCCTGCTGGCTTGTTCCACACAGTATCTGACCAAAGACTCCTGCTGGCCAACATAATGCGATCCGTCTGTCTCCTCGTCTTTGCACTCAAGACTCTTTGTCCCCACACATTTGATCAGAAGTTGTTAAAACAACCACCTTCTCTTCCTAATTTGCACGGCTGCACACACTGAATTCAGAATGCATTCATACAATTAAGTTTTTGCCCTTCAGAGCTTCAGCACATTCAGATGAAAATGCAATAATGGATATCATAATAAAGTGATATCTCAGTTTTACTTTGGGTAGAATTACATCAATCTGCTGTACTTAAGAAAAACTGGTAATAGAAATTCCAGCCCAATGGTTGTTATAGCAACAGGTTTACAAGGTTTCTGTTTAAAATGAAATCTATTTGTCATCTATGTTGTCTATGTCACCAAATGAGGAGTCACTCTTATAACCATTAGGTTTGAGTTTGCTGTAAACACATATAATGATGACATGTTGGGCTGATCCTCAGAAGCCAAAAGTCTAGTCTAATTCTTTAAACAGTATTAAACTACCATTCATTGGTAGTTCATATTGGGTAGTTTTTGTTTCCTGAGTGTGGACCGGAGGGTGGCCAGCTCTGTCAAAGCTGTTGACGGTGAACAGGCTTCTCTGTATGAGCTATGTGACTTTAGGCCGCGCTCATATCTCTGTTTGGATGTCTGGATGTGAGTCTGAATTGAGTCAAACAGAAATGAATTGGGAAAGGCAAGTTTGAAATTGTTATTAGTAGTTAGAGTCAATAATGATTTACATTGGAGACTTGAAATTCAATTTCCAGGCTCTGCACTGAGCTTCTGCTCTAATTCCCTTCTCTGAATCGTTTCTCATAATTGTGATGTCTTTATCCCATGATTATGAATACTGATTTTATAATTACATGATCTGTTTTTCATAATTATGAGACATACACTCTTACACAATCTGTGCTATGCATTTATTATTGTAACCATGACAACAAAGGAAGTACTCATTCTTCTGTTTTCTCAGCGCTAAAGAAGTAGATGTTGAGCCTTAACCTAACGAAGTGTCAAAGCTCTTTCAATTATGTCTACTGAGATTTTGAGAAACCCTCCCAAAGGGTATGATCACTAAAGTCATAAGGATTGTGTCTCAGGTGTCTCGAACTGTGAGCTGAGGAGTTCACTGTTTCAATAGAGACTGTGTTAATAGTGTTGTGTTTTGTTTGCTGTATAGTGTTTGTGTATCGTCTTCTGAGATGGTTGTGAAGACATTGTGCTTTTTTTAATGCAATTTTTTTCGGATGCAGGATAGCACTGGTATGGTCTTTTAATTACAAATAGAGTTTCTATTTTTATTTTCATGCCTTCCAGTCAGATTTTGACTCATGCGTCATCAATCGTTGATTTAAAGCAGTTTTGCTCTCAGATTCGGATGAGAACACAATGCAGGTTGATCGGTGCTGAAGTCCATCTATCAGGTTTAAGCAATATGTTTGAGGTCAAAACAAGAGTGATGCTTTGATCCGGTTACAGCTCATAAAAGCAGGCTGTAAAATTGCAGGTCAGGAATATGTATTATGACATAACAGTCCTGTATGATGAAATGATATGACCAGTCCCCACCACATCCTGTGTGTGTACACTGAACGACCAACCACGACTTCCCATCAGTCCTCAGAGCTTTGAAAGGATCCTATCAAATGGGATGACTCTGTCTCTCAAGGCTGCTGTTATAAAATGTGAAATTGCCCCTTCAGAAAGGCTCTCATGCTGAAAATGCAATAGCCCTCCTCAGGTATGATCTTCAGGCAAAATTAAAGTGCAAAGTGTCCTTTGGACTGATTATTTGATTGGCCCTTGCCATCTAAATTTGGCTTCAGATAATTGGACAAATCTTTGAAAACACTTGCTCAGTGGGAGCTTTGAAGCAAGTGAAACAGACTGACTCACTTTCCTCACAAAAGTGAGTGTGTCAGGGAAAGACAGTTTACCAAGGCTATATTGAAAATAATTATCATCACCATGCAGTAGGTGTTTCACTGCATTCATACATACAGCCAGTCTGTATAAGGCCTAGGCAATATAAGAATGACGGTCTGATAATTGCCATCCGCTTCGCAAACACTCAGTACTGAACCTTTACTATTGTGGCTCCACTGAGCTGCTGCTCACATAATCAGGCAAAATAAGCTTATCGTGTTGATCTAGACAACATTACTTAGGCTTATTGAAGGATCATTTCAAGATTAAAATTCTATTTCTTGCTTCAATAATTGAAGTAAAACTTTCCCCCAAAACTGATCTGATATTATTTTTATGAACTGTAAATAAATGTTTAATTTTTTCTGCAACTCCTCAGCCTTAACCAAACATATCATCTACCTCCATGACTGAACAAGGAAATAAACCCAGTGAAAAGCAAAGCTAAACATTACAATTTGTCCTCCCCCACCCTCCTTCCGCTTTCAAACCTTCCACACCACAGAGACCTGAAAAGCAAGCAGCGTCTCCCTCTCAAGGCCACTGTTATAAAATGTGCATCAGCCCCCTTTTTTGCCTGATGTCCTTTCCTTAAAAAAATACATTGTGTGACATTCAGGATGAATTAAAGTCACAGAGTACCCTTTCCTACTGATCACATGATTGGCCCTTGACCCGCTTTCTTCACAGAAGATGATTGGACCCTGCCTTTTCAATGCCGGTGCAATCTAAAAGGGGAATTTGGTTCCTCTCCTGTTTGCAGGCTTGTGCTTTGCAGCTTGGCAATTCCCTGCAGAAAAGCTGTTCCCCTGGCCTCCTCATTCCTGCCCCCCCCCCACTTCCCTTCAATATCCAGCCACACTGGCAAAGAGAGGAGGAGAAAAATGAAAGCATTTTCACCCTGGATCAATATTCAAAAACTAGATCACAGCAGTGGCAGGTGCCAAATGCATGTTCAGGTTGGAATGGTTACTGTGAGATTTGGGAATGTAATCTAAAGAAAGCCTAACCCACATATTCGTGCAACCTGTAACTTCATGGCAGCAACATCCAGGATTTAGGATTGTTTGTGTACCTGTCCAACATGATGATAGGATTTTCACCACAGAGAGCAGCCATACTAATGACCTGCATCTGTCGCTATACATTATAACATTATATTGTGTCTGTAGCTATGAACATACTGTGGGATTGCATAAAGAACAATAAAATGTAGACAACTGGGATTTGTTTCTGGAGTCCCATTTTATTAAATTTACATCAATAAAATCTCTACTGAATATTTTCTCTTTTTTCCTATGTCTTGCTTATGTAAGCAACAATATTTTTGGCATTATAAGCACTAACCCTGCAACCATCCACCATGCATATCAGTGTACACAACACAAAAAAACTTCAGAGACTTTCAAAAGTCACCCACACAGTCAAAGCCAGACTGAAAGGAAAGGAATGATCAAAAAAATAACAGACTGATCTCACAACCTGGCATATGGGTCAGGGTAATAAATACTTGAACAAATACTATAACTTTTACTTTACACGGTCTTGTCTGACAATAACACACCAAAAAGAGTCACAGAAAACACATACACATTATCTTTCTCTCTAATGACTCCTCCTTATAGACGTATAAGGAGGTGCATGTTTCATGTTACAAATACCAAACAGGCAAATATCCACTTAGGAATAATGCACTGCTAACATCTCTCTGCAGGCTGGATAGTACATTAGCTAATTAGATATTGCATACTGAATAGGATAATAACTTTCCTAGATGTTACTCCATTTAAATGTTATTTTTTACTTGAGTAACACTGCTACAACATACAACATTGCTGTCTACAGTTATTACGCAACAGGCAGAAACACACTTACCGATGGATCATTTCACTGCACAGACATTTTGACAGGGTCATTGCTGGATGGACACAGGTCTAATTAACAACACTGATAATGGCTGTGCTCCATTTAGGTTTAGTAATTACAGGGTCCTGTTACAGTGCATGCAGTCTGGCTGTGTCTGACATCAACCACTCACTGTAACTCTTTGCCCACCTATACAATAGACACAATAATAAGTAGTTTATGCTACATCGGGTTGTAAATTGAGATGTATAATTAATTGAACTTGCAAAAAGTCTGCTTTCAAATGTGTCCATAATGTGTCCTTTATGGAAGGTTTTTCTGTTAATGCACTAAATTCATAGTAAGAATTCAATACTAAACAAATTCGGCGCTCTTTGTAGCAACCAGGGAAGGATTTTTGGACTCCTTCATGGCTTATTGAGGAACTAAAATGAAACAAGCTATAATTAAAGTTACCGATAAAACTTGTGCTTTACCAAGTATGAGGAATACAAATTCATGTGTGTCACATGAGGCCAATTGAGCATTTCTAATGCATCTCCAATTTTTTTTTCTTACTCTCTGTAAAAATCACTTTGAAACGGTGAGGCAAGAAAATAAACTGATTTTATTTTGACTTTTCCAATAATCTCTTAAAACAGCACCAGGGTTCATTTGTCAAGGTTCGTCACATTAGTCCTCGTGTATCAGACAACCCTTCTGGAAATGAACAACGAGGTCGTGCAAGGATAACACAGCCTTCTACAAGATGGACCCCCCCCCCCCCCCCCCCCCCCCTTAAGTTTCCCAGTAGCCTTAAAAAGAAGCATCTACAGGCTGGCTCAATGTACCATGAGATGTTTTGGTATTCAACCCAGAGATAAGAGGACAATTACTCAAGTGACGTCTGACAGGAGGTTATCGATCTAGACTCAATTTTATTCCTACAACATGAGGAACAAATCCCCCCCCTCACACACTTTAATTCTTTGTGTGGCCAAATCCTATCGCTTGTGCACGTCTTTAATCCGATGAATGGCAGGTGGAATGGCTAGGGGGCTGAAATCGGTACAGATCTGTTAATCATTTATCATTTTGACTGGGGGGCAGATGCACTGAATTTCTCCATTCATTCATAAATCTCTGCTGTGAGCTGTGACTCTCAATTCCACTGCTGCTGAGTCAAAACATGCAGCTACTGATCACACACACACAACTTAATATTTAATGTAGTTGGTATCTTGTTAGACAGTTGTCTAATGTCTGTTTTTTTTTTTCCCCCCAATTATCCAAGCAACTCTCTTAAATTGAAATATCACTGTTCAGCAATTGCTTAAAGATGTTTACATTTGTGGTAACATTTAAAGGTCTTAATGTCAAGTCAGAATGTTACAGCTCAAACCTGAGTCCTCATTACCGGTCTGCCCTCGTTCTGATGAGAGGGCAGGCAGGGCTGAGGTTTGAGACAAACTCCGGTCACTGCTTGGTGGAAGAATACACGTCTGACGCTCACAGCTGCCTAAGACAGCTTTACTAATTGCATCAGTAGAGTTGTGTTACTGATGCCTGCTAGCTGGCGACGCAGTAACCAGCCTGCAGGTAATCAGCATTCATGGGTGACGTTTTTCATTTGTCTCTTTTGCAAATACATCTCTTGTATGGAACAAAGATCTACATACACTGTAAAACCAATTGTCAAGTTGTTTTGTGGCGTGCCTGTGTTTTGCATGCAGCTCTGTCATGATTGTGAATGGGGTGACTTAAGGGGCGCAATTAAAAGAGTGGAAACAAAGAGGCAAACAAGGTGGGGGCCGCTGTAGCTGAGGGTGAGAGCTGCACAAAAAATTTAGATGGATGTTTTTTGGTCAGTGATCCTAAAAAGATCGGGGTGTGGTCCGGATTTCACAGCGAAGAGTGTGAGTTGGTGTGAGGAAGTAAAATGTGAGCTCCGCAAGAAGTGTAATAATAAATCAGTGGAGTGGGAATAGAGGATGGTCTGAATTGCAGAACATTTGAAATATGATGATGGATCAATGAAAGTTGATTTGAAGAGAGAATTGGCTGATACAAAGCACTTGAATGTGGGGGGCACGATGTGCGCGGGAACAAGGGAATCACACCATGAAACTGCTCAAACAGGTAGGAGGAAACTTATGCAGTGCTTAGCTGGAAACCCCAAGATATGTGAGCGTAGGTGGTGGTGACAGAAATAGGCAGGCGGCCTTAAGTAACACTGAGTACTCCTTTAAAAAATGTAGAAGCAGTCTCCGTCCAACACGCCTGACTAATGGAGTGTGTCTCTCCAGGCTCAGCATGAGCCAACATCCACAGGTGTTCTCAGATTTTCAAATGGCAGCTTCTTATACCTACAGCTAACCCTGTGGATAAAATATGTTCAGATCTTACTCTGAAAAAATGCTCTCAAATTTTTTAATAAAATATAAAACCAGTTATTGTTCTCGTAATGGAAAATATGTCTACACTTCTTGAGTTGAGTCAAGTAAACCCAGCCTTGATTTGTGGGCTAGAGCTTTACCTTATAAAAAACACTTATCGTTCATGAGTAATATCCACTTGTTAAAGCTCAGGGAAAAACTGTGTGCATTAGTGAGACAATGAGCATCAAAGTGAATTCAGAGATCAGACCTAGAAAATCCCCCCCACTCCCCGAGGCCGAGTCAGAGCAAAGTCTAGCAAAAGTGTAGTGGAATGACTTGAAGAAAGCTGCTCAAAACATATCGTTCTAAAGCATGGGCTGCTTTATATGATAGTACATTTTATTTTATTTTATTAATTTTAAACCAGTCTACTAAGGCTAAGCAAAAGGCTGTATGATTTATTGTTGAAATTGAAGTCATGTGTCATGTGTCTCCTTTTCTGAGTAGATCTGCTGAGCTTTCAGACCTCTAATTCATAGACTGCATGTTCTAATGGACTGCATTGATATAATATGGTAATTTATTATACATGGAATTTCCAGGGATATCCAATGTGAACTTTGCAAAATGCCTTGTGAATGTAATCCTCAGTGTGAGGTTGTACCGTCTTTATTGTGATTTCAGTTTGTTTTCCAGTCCAGTCCAAGCCATGTTCTGTTTTTCTTTTCACTCGGAGTAAAAGAGAAAGATCTGCACACTGCACTCCTAGTTCCCAGCAAATTTAATTTATCAGAGAAACATTTCCATCTAACAGACACCTCTGTGAGGCATTGTCACATTCACATCACAAGGAGGAACAGGCTTTTTATGGACAAGAAAATTACCCACTCAGGTGGTTGAAACTGTCTGGTTCTCCCATTCAAGAGATAAAGGAGGGTGTGAGTGTGGCTCTATGGAGGAGAATGGAAAATAATACTCACTTAACAGGGAGTGATTATCAAAACATATTCACTTTAAGATTCATAAGAGGGAGGTCTGTTAATAGTACTTGAAAATAATATTTGTTTGTCATGTTTTGCCTTTAGTTTTCCTTTGATCCAACACTTTTGGGTAAGTGTCATGCACCCTTTAGGACTTTTCAACCAGGCAGTTGTCTAAAAGATAGATAGATAGATAGATAGATAGATAGATAGATAGATAGATAGATAGATATACTTTATTTATCCCAGGCTGGGAAATTGTAGGACACTCTGAAAGCTGCTATAAGGATGAAAACCGTTCCATTGTTAATTTCCACGCATCTCTTGAGCCCTGCTAGTTTAAATCCTTCAGCCGCACAATAACCACATACAGCCACAGTACATTTTCTAATATGATTGTTTCCAGCCAAATGCATATCCCCCTTCCATAACCACCCATTTATTCCTCCTCTTGATATTAGATCAAGTCTGGCTCAATGTGGTAAGCTATTTGATGGGGATGCAGAATTGTGTGCCTCATCCATTCCCCAGCTTGCCCAGTTCCTAGCAACCAACAAGATTAGACTGTCTGTTTCTCAGTGGTTTAGAAAGACCCAGAGTACAAGGAGATACCATAATCATATTATACAGACTTAATGCATGCATGCAAGCACACCAAATAAGCACATATGTGGCTGCACACACACACGCCACTGATTCAAAAGAAGATAAGCTTGAAATAAAATTCAAAAATGTATCTGGTGGTAAACCTGTAACTGTTTCCTTGGTTCCCTGTTTCATATATATATATATGTATGGGAATGGACTTTCAATATTGGCTGTTCAAATGAAAAATACTGTGATTCAGATTTATGTGAGGTAAAAAAAACCAAAACCCTCCATGTGTCAAATCACACCAGATAAACACATGTGCCTGCACAAACATCCACCCACACACTTACACACACACACACACGCACGCACATGCACACAATCTCTGACAGAACTGATAAGCCAGTGATTCAAAAGAAAGTGGCTATAGACAAAATTCATTCATAGTAAAATTCAGAAATGTCATGGAGGGTGAACGTGCAACAATTCACTTCATATTTTATTCATAGAATTGAATTAAAGCAATTGTGTCAGGCATGTAGATGTTTTAGACCGTCCATCCTTTATCGATTGTGCAGGGTCACGGGGGTTAAAGCCAATCCTAGCTGACATTGGGCGGGGTGGGATTCACCCTGAACAGATCTCCTGTCTATTGGAGGGCTGATATAGAAACAAGCAGTCATTTATGTTCACACTCACAACGTCGGGGAATTCAGAATCGCATGTCTTTGGACTGTGGGAGGAAGCTAGTTTATCCAGTTCCCAGTCCTTTTTACTGTAACATGACAGATTACTTCCAGAGAACTTTAAAACAAATCTCTTTATCCTTCCTGGGGTGAAAGAAAAAATGGTCCAGCCACATCTCTCATTTAAAAGGAACATCCTATTTTACAAAAAGTTAAATATTTAGCATTTTACCAAAGAAGAACAGGGTCCTCTCATTTTTTACCATTGATTGATGGTTGATTCTGTGAATTTAAGGAGCCTTTGAGACCTTGAAAGCAAGTTTTTGATGAGCGGCTATGAAAATAAATTAGCTTCAACTTGGAGCCACCATCTAGTCGACCCTCACAGACACTATATGAAGAATCCTTTTGTACAGTGGGGCAGGCAGGAAAAACATCCAGGCTCAGCAACATTAGAAGACTCCAAGCTGAGCTGTAGCTGCAGGGAAAAAAACGCAAAATGGACAACACCATGAACAGTGATGGTGAGATAAGACAACAAGCCAAAGTAAAAGAAACATGATGATAGATGGGATTGTCAAATAGGCTGACCCACTGTTAGGTAGAAATCAGTGTGTGTGACAGGTGCCTGACAGAGGAAGGACAGACAGCCGCATTAAACACAAAAACACACTTACACACAAACTGAAAGAAAACCCACTCACTTTTGGATGCTGGCTCCCTCGCATTTTAAAGATCTCAGTTAAATCCAGAAGGTTTTTTTTTACGTTTTTTAGAACACACAAAATATACACACAACACATTATTTAAACCTTATACATCCTGTTATTGCTTGGTGTTTGCTCTTTTTGCTTGTACCATTGTATCTGCAGGAGCCCTTGGCAGTGGTGACACACTGCAGATCCTAGCAGGTGATTCTCGGTCGATGCTCTCAGCACTGATCAGACACAAAGATTAAGCACTGCATCAATCAAGCAGTGCTCCATCACACAGACCCAGCTTGTCTCCACTGCAGAACATCTCAGTGGAGAAAAACCATAAGTCTGTAGCATGCATATTTGTATAGCATACATCTTCTTAATGGAGGACAATGAACATTACTTTTTCTTCTGCAGCTCCTCATGTGATGCTGTCTGACTTGATGTTTTGGATTAGTAGAGCATGGCTTATTTCGAAGGGAATGACTCAGGAAATCAATCATTTATTTTGGCGATACAATAACCATCCGCCAATGACAGAAAGTCATTACTTATTAAGTTTTATCTTCTCTACATTTCAGAGGGAAATGTTGTACTTACTCTGTGTATTTGACAATTTTAGTTATCAGTTTCAAGACATTTGAGAAACTTTAAAAATGCAATATATTGTCAAAGATTAAACCCTTGGTTTCCAACCTTTTTGGTCTTTCACTTTTTTGTTTATTTACCTGAGTTGGTAACAACTCCTCCAAAGAAGAATTTATCTTTCTAAGCTTTTTGCACGGATTTTATTCTTTCTTTCACATTTCTATTTTGGACCTTGTACGTTCAGCACAATGAATACTTTTTCTCCTTCTACTATTCACCGGCTATTTGGTAACAGTACTACCCTATGATTTAAAAGCCACGACTATATCGCTCTGAGCTTCTTCCTTGTTCTTTGAGTTTTTCTAACTAAAATATCTTTTTGGTTTAATGAGCAGTGGAAGAATTGACTAGCTTTGGCCTGAAGCAAACACCATCTTTTCCCCACTACCAGCCAAATGTAAATGTTTTGGGTTTTTTTTTAAGAGCAAAAAATAATAAATAAACATTCTGTCATTTTGGAGATTTTTTTTTTCATCTGAAGTTACTCCCATTTTTCAAACATTTTAACATTTCAATGATGCGCAAACAGTAGCCCCCAGCATACATCGAAATATATTATAGCCCAAATGGAAGTGGAGTGATGTCCGTAAATCATCCATCATCACTACCTTCTACATTGCCCTCTGAAGGCAAGAGCTAAATATCTTTCTGAAGTCAATTGAGATTCATTTTCTTCCTGTGATAACACCATGTTGTAAAGATTCTGTACTCATGGGGTTGAATGGTGAACTCTGCCTCTTTTTGCAAATTGCCTCCTGCCAAGTATTTGCCTATTTGCAGTTACATTCATATTTGATTGAGTTAGAAGATGGCAGAAGCTCAGCAGCTAATCTTAATGTTGATAAAATGGCTTTTTGTTTTTATGACACCATGCATAAAAATTCACTTCACTGCTGTGTGTCATGCAATATGGACTCTTTAACGCTGTGTGTCTTTCTGTTTGGCCTACAGCATTTTCCTCACTGATGGTTAACAATAACACAATCCTTTTATGAGCTGTAATGAATCTGAGAAGATATACAGAATTTGGCAAACAAACATTTTCTTCAGATGCTTTTTCCTCCCCTTCTTTTGTTTGTCAGTTCTGTCAAAGGAATTTTATATTGCAGCAGAAAAAAAAGCAATAGCACTCTTCTGACTAATCCACTGGGCCACAACATTGAAAGTACAGCAGGGTGGAATGGATAACTTCCCTTAGGGTAGGCTGTCAGGCACAACTCTTGATCACCAGCTCTCTCCATCTTTGTTCTCTCCCAAATTTATGAATAAAAATGCAGGCCAACTTTGCCCAGTAGCGAAATAGAAACAGCGGTTTATCTGTTCCAACTTAGGACAGAACTTTTTAGTCCAGAGGGGATGATGGACTTTCTTCTTGGCCACTTAAGTGGATTAACACAGTATGATACAACAGTATTACTGAGGTGTTTTACAGACCGCTGCCTTCAAAGTCACAGTTTGCTCCTCACAGCTTAAATCTGTTTAACAGTAGGTGGTCACCAGTAAGGGGTTTGGTTTCACCATTAAATAGGCATATGTGGCTAAAAGTGAAAATTCCATGTTTATGTGTTCAGTTGCTGCTAAGTAAATGTTCAGCATTCATCCACAATCATAATGTTGTTTTACATTATTATTATGTGCAGTGCAGTAATTATGACGTGTCTGTGTGTGTTGTGTCTTCTTTGGCTCAACTATTTATTGTTTTAGCATCTACTTCTGTTTATTTTACTCAATACAGTAAAGCTTTTTGGCTGGTTGTTGTATTTTGCAGTTGAAGCAGCTTTTGATTAGATAAAAAACAAAACAGAAATGAAGGCCACTGATGTGTGTACTCTTATTCAAGAATGTAAGTGAATCTTTAATTGTGAATATACAGCTAGCTCAGCTGCGTTACTGTCCCATTGGGCAGACCAAGAGGAAATTTCTCAGTGAATCCATAAAACCAAATGAATGAGCCATGTTGGTTTTTTGAAACCTAAGGAAACATATTTGGTGGAGCAGTTGGAATTGACCCGTTCAATGTAAATTCTGATTGTCAGGCAGGTCTGTCAATCACAGAAAATAAATAAATAAGTAAATAAATATCCTGTTCGATTGAAAAAGACTTGAAACTAGAGACATACTCATTATTTCTGTGGCAAGGCAATACTGTTCATAAAGAAAAAACTGCTGTTGGATCTCTGGCAAATCTATCATTATCCATCAGTAATCTCTAATGGGCTCATTTAAGGCATTTGTTTGCACAATTCCTCAACTAACTTCCCCGTGCCCTCTGGTAGTATGCTGGCCTCACTCTTTTCATAACCTCACAGCAATGTGCTCCTCCCACACAGCGGTGTGGACGCTTGTTAGGTTCATTTTGTTGTTTCAAAAATAAAGACAGCTGTAATATTTCTCTGTAAAAGCCTCAACCTGAATTAAGCAATTAAGTTTTCCGGCAGTCAAGGTCAGTGGATGGACAAAACAGGTCATTTTGGTAAAGAGAAGACAACATTTGGGAAAAATTTAAAGAGGAATAATATTTCATAATGACAGGGCCATTAAGTAAAGATCTTTTTCTTATCAGCTGTCAAATCGATGGGTTTATTAAAATGAAGGATTTAGGCTTTACATGGATTCTGTTGTCCAATTAAAGAGAAAATGTTGCATTTATCTGATTTAATACAACAAGGTTTTTTAGGATGTAGAGCTCCACTTGTAATAACTGGCATTAGTATCAGCCCCCATCAAAATACATAATCAGCTGACCTTTATTCCAAAGTAGCTTGCTAAAATCCAATGCTCCCATGAAGTATTGATGGGAGCAGGTCTGAGCTTCATCAAAAACAACACAAAAGCAATTTTACGTATAAAAGAAAGACAGATATGGAGTATGACCTAACGTCTGTGCAGAGGAGCATAGCTTGACCTATGATATAAACAAAGGTGGAATTTTTCAGACACCAGTGGTGGATGTGGATTGGGGGTGGGGGGGCGGTGGGGCATGCGCTTGCTTGGGCAGTCCGGTGGTGTTTGTTGTCACCTGCCAGGAACGTTGGGGGCTGTGACAGCTCTCTGGGCTTGGTACCTCATGTGCTCCTGCACACAGGGTGGTGGGCATGGGGAGCCTGGGCCCCTGACCTGACTCTGAGCCCTGGTGATGGCCTCACTCATATTTAGGGAATGCCCACATGCATGTGTGGTGTCACTTGCCAGCTCGTGTTGGGTCACATCGTGAAGAATTGATGAATACTGAATCCTAAAGTGGGCTGAGCTGTTCTTTCATTCCATCACTATGTACCCGATCTTTGACTCTGCTGCTCTATTGGGGCACCTTCACCTCTCTGGACTCCCAGCTCTCCAGAGATCCACACAGAAACCCTCTGGACTCTCTTAATCCTGAGTGAGGGGACAGGAAAAGCATTTCACCAGTTCCCACGTTTCCCTGTCCATCCTTCTGTATCTTCTGTCCTTTGTTACCCCCTACATTCACTGAGGTGTAGCACTGCCCTCCCTGACACACAAAGGTCATTCCACTCAATAAAGATCAACAGACTAGCTTCCAGTGAGGGCTGCTGATGGTCACACACACACGCTCTGAAATAATAAAATATTTAGCTGCGTCAATGTCATATAACGTTGACACCCTGTGGTGTTAAACTATGATGACAAATGCAGCCCAAAAAGAATTCAGGCACCATGAGACTATTGGATATTCTTAAACATTCATTCTTCCTCTCTGAAGTATTTTCTATAAGCCTGAACAGCGTCTGCTGCAATACAGATAAGAGCAATGGGACTGTTTTGCTATATGCTCGACACTCGCTCAGCCTGTTTTTCAGTATCAGCCCAGCATACTTTGAGCAAATGTGTGTGGAAAAAAAGGAAACCTTACCTGGGGATCTGGGGATGGCACGTTGCTCTGTGAATCGATCTTCACCTCATGTGATATAGCTTGAATTGCCAGGAAAGTGTACGCAGGAATCCGTGCTCCCTCCTGGGTGAACTGTGATAACTTTGATCCCTTAACCTTTCATCTAACAGCATTATCTGATCCAAAGAAGCGCCCGCAAATTTATTGACAGCCTCAGTTTTGCAGCTACCGAACATCAACATGGTACCATCATCATTTTGAGCATGTTATTTAGTTCCACTTTGCACCACTATGCCTAATTTTAATCTGAGAGCTAAGAGCATGGCTATAGATGCTTGTTATTTACCCGTTACCATGGGAACATATTTATAATCCCATGCACATTTTGCTGGGGTGATCTCTAAACAGAAAATAGCTGCTGTTTGAACGTCAGACATCTTACCACGGTGACCCTATTCTGGGGGAAACAAAGGATAATCATATTGGTTATTAGACCCCAAAGCTTGTAAACAGCTTGCGCTTTGATCTTCATCTCAGTCCAGAGTCTTTTCTTTCTCATGTTTCTTACACCAAAAGTGTACCACCAAACGGTTTGAGTCACAGGCCTCCGACTACAATGTTTGTCAGTGCCCTCCTATGTATGTACATATGAACATTTTAAACGACGACTCGTATGATTTCTGAGCTGGGTGTACAGAGCTAATGGTGAAGCAGAGAACAGTCCCATCTTATTGTCTTTAGCTTTGACGTGTTCAGTATTATGTTGTATGGTTTGCACCACGACTTTACGATCTTTACTCAGTTGTCAGTAACAGGTCTGGTCACATCCAAAGTCAGCTGCGGCATATTCAGCAGACATCATTTAAGTTGGCTCTTCAAGTCCACTTAATGGCTTTTTTTTTTTTGTTAAGAGATGCCAACCTGATGGAGGTGACGTAGTGATATTGTAATAAAGGGTTGGAACTCCTTCCTTCAAGTCCCTTAAAAATGCCAATATATGTTTCACTACTCTAATTTTTCACCAGGCCAAGGGTGTGGAAATAAAGTTGTTTTATGTCTTAGAACAAATATTAAATGTTTTTTTTTTTTTTTTTTTTTTCCCCCCACACCTCAAAAAAAAAAAAAAAAAAAAAAAAAATGCCTCTGGAGAAACCTCATGGATATCACTGCAACACCTCTGCTGCCAATGAGAACGAGCTGAAACGAGCACGGTTCAGTGATCTGTCAGTTAAACGTTGACTTCTGCCTCGGTAGAGAATGTTATCTTCCTTTGTTATTTACCTACCGTGAATGTGTTGGCACATACTGCGCACTGACATGGAAGCAAACGCCGCTGCATCCAGGTATACAGATTATTTTGTTGGCGTGTATCTAATAAGGAGGACCTGGAGAACAACACGGACAAAGTATGTCACACTCTAGTGGCTGTAGTAATTAACAGGAGTTTGAATCTGAAGGGCTTATTTATGTATTTATTGTGTCCTTAAAAATTGTTTTTCCCCCTGAGCTACATCTCTGGGTTGTGAATACTGAATACTGTCATTGTCTTCAGTCTCTCCCTACGTTCTGTAATTGCCATGTTGCTGTTGCTTTTTCTGCTTGAGAAAAATATCCTTTTGTGAACAATAAATTGCATCTAAAGTTTAAAATACTCAGGTTTGGAACATCTTTTACTTTTGCCACATTCGACAAATAATTTCTTACCTGTGGCTTGAAAAAGTTGTACCAGCAGAATTCACCAAATTAATATCATAAAATATTGTAATGAGGAATCTGTCACATTGCTGTCTTGTGTGGGTTTGTTGAAGTGATGACTTTTTGGCTGTGAGTGTACTTTAGAGAGGGACAAGTGGGAAATACAAACCAATATCAGGGCTTTCTAGAAAACTAGAAGAATATGAAGCTGAAATTAATAATCTCTCTCTGTTTTGATCAATACAGCAAATATGGCATTAGGCTATATGGTGCTGAATTTTCCATAGCAACACCACAGAACAGAATGGGTTCCAACAACTGATCAAATAAAGTGATTAAAATTGGACATTAAATAAGTGTCTGTGTTAGAATACACAGAAGTAGCAGCATATCTGAATGTGGGGGAGGAAAACCAACCACTGCAGTTTTATTTAATAAAGTTTTATTTCATAAAGAGAAACAGATATATAACAGTTGTATTTGTAAAATAATAATCAATTATCAAATAATCATTAGTTGCTCCCCCTGACAGCGTGTTGTGTGCCTTAAAGACTTGAGATCCATTGAAGTATGGCCCAGATCTGATGGTTCCTCATCTGCCAAATCCCTTCAACATAAACCCGTTATATCTGAACATAACTGGGAGGTGAGTGTTTCCTTGTAGAACATGAGCATTTTGAAGTGCACATGTAGAAATACTATGTGATGAAGCAATAACCTGCTGTCAGATCACCCGGGGGCTTCCGCACAGTACAGAGTGACGATGTAGGCAAAGAATCTATGTGTATACTTATTCTGATAGTCTGATGATTTTGTGATGAACATGTTAAATTCCCATTATGGCCACGTGCTGATGATTTCCTAGGTAATGCTTTTACTGCGTTTTCATCCTGTTGACTTGAACAAAGGCTGAGAATTTCGATTGGCTCAGCAGATGGTCTGTTAAATGGGGTTTTCCAAGGAGGGATTGATGTTGCCTTTGTTGTCAGGCGGTAAAGAAAATAAAAATATATTCATGAAAATAGCTAACAAGAATGTCCTCCCTTTTAATTTTAGACCATCTAATTTAACCTGAAATGGGCCCTGCCATCCAAAGGGCCCCTGACTGACATGCAAGAATTGAATAATTGTTGTACATTTAATTTGATAGAATTGTTTTTGTCTGCTGATGAGAGCAGGTTTCTCCTTTATTCTAAGCAAAAAGGTTTCCATTTCAAACAAAGGGCCTTGTTTGTATTACGTTTAAGATGAGCTATCTATGAATCTAAAAGTATGTATCATATTTTTAACTTGAAGAAATAATAACTTCATTGTCTTTTTTATTGAGGAGGGGGTCCCACATTGGTTCTTGAAATGGGGTCCCAGTTGTTTTGAGATTGTGTAAGTATGACTGAAAAGGGAGTTGTTAAGTATGTCCCACTGTTACAGCACTAAATAAAAGCTATCTGATGAGCTGCTATAAGTGGAATGTGCTGTGATGTTGCTCTGATTTAACGTTCCCCTGATCAAACACTTGTCCTCAGAGAACACACTGGTAGTTCAGAATTACTATGAACTCCATCTAATAAGCATTAAGATGTTGCCAAGTTTCAAAAATTTAATTTCGCATTAAGATGCAAATGTGTGCAGTCATGAGCTCCAATATTCAATAATTTCCTCCACAAGGTGTTAAAGCTTTTTGGGAGCAGAAGTTTCCATTGTGTTTTAATGAAACAACACAATGTAAAAAATCAGATAACACAAAAAAATGTGTTCAGTGTTCAGCACCGTCAAAAATTTCTTTTCTCACAGTTTGTTTCTCCTTGGTGGTTTAAAAAAAAAAAAAAAGTAAAACAAATAGCATCATTTACGGGCCTGTCATCCCCCTTGAGAGTTCTCCACTGTAATGAGAGACACATAATGGGATGCTGGAGCAAAGCATGCAATCTAACTGCTCATTCAAGCACTACATAAGTAGATAAATTATCACTTGGGCAATTTGTCCATTAGTCTACAGCATAGGTTGTATGTTGGGAGTGCCCTCCCTATTCTGGGAGTTATGCATGTTTGTGATAATATAAATCTCTTCCTTAAACATGGTGCCATCTCTAACAGTTTAGTAAACTCAGCACAAAGTCCAAAAACAGCTTATCTGGCTCTGTTGGTTGGACTAAGATGCCTCTTGCCAGCCGACTGGTCTCAGATATTCATGGCCTAAACAGAAGGGTCTGTTTGAGGTCACTGAGAGGATGGAGCAGGATGCAACACAGTCGGGATGAAAATCTGTCTCAGACTATGAGGTGCTCAGTCTGTTTTCACTTAAAAGCTAAAGTAGGCCATTTGGCAAGTTCAACTATTTTGTCAGGAGTTGGCAGACACTAAAACAGTGAATGTTAAATTTCAGGTCAGGTTGCCATAATCATGACAGCAAATAAATGCTGTGATCGGACCCCTGTATAAATTGACTTTTTGGCAGCATCTTAGCCAGAACAACTAAACTTACTGCTAATAGGCTTGCATCTATTTGCCTTTTTACTTTGCAGTTTTACAAATCGAATCCGTTATGTTATATTTGAGTTATTTATGATAGATTTCCACTGCAGTCACTGGAGAAAATCGGAAGGTGTTTGATCTAGCTTGCATGATGAACTACTTTGCGCTCAATTTGTGCAATTTGACTTTGAGCTATTTACTGATAATGACACCCTAATTGAACTTTCCATTCCACCTGAGAGCCCAAGAAATTAATGGTGGTTTTCAGACATTGATTTTTATTTTATTTTATTTGCTTTTCTTTCCCTTGGAAAGAAGCCTGTGTCACAACTGGCTCCATGCTCTGCCGCCTGTTGCAGTCTGAAAGAACTACCTCATCATATTCAGCAGCAGTCAGAATGTAGATATGTTTTTTGTTTTGTTTTTTTAACACGCAGAGAGCGACACATTCAGTGTGTGTATGTATGCTTCACTCAAAACATTTCAGCTGAACTTGGCTTCCAGCTGGGAGGTGACTGCCCGGTCAACCTCGCTCAGTGGGAATTACCTCTGTGGTTTTGCCTGCAGGGAAGTAATGGAGTCGGAGCGGCGCTCCTCTTAACTGAGCATTGTGACAGTCATTTTGACAGCAGTGATCGCTCAGACAACCTCCTGTCCCCATCAGCTGTCTCCTTCATCAGCTCTTTTAACACTATTCCAGCCTCAGAGAGCTGACCATTACAGAAAAAAGCCTCTCAACTTGCTGCATGGATGTGTCGTCACGTCCGGAGGCGGTTTCCACGCTTTTCCAGTTTTTATACAGCTCTTTCGCTTTTAGAAATCAGATTTATAAAATGTCACATAATTTTTCCCTCTTTTTTTCTGCGGACTACATATTTCTTCTAGTATTTACACAGGTTAATGTTCCTTGAGATTAGCTCACATGAGCATGCTGTGCAATAGACACAACTACTTATGGTCATAGGTTAATAGGTGCTAGTGGGTGAAATGGAGCTTTTCAAAGTACTGAACCATCTTGAAGCAACTTTTCATCATAACATGAAGAATCTAACGAGAGACATCTGTCAGGCAGCACATCGTATGAGCAGTGTAATGGAAAGAAGTGAGGCAGGGAGACAACTCGACAAAAGGTAGTGCATACACAAGGAATGAGCAAGAAACCCATTTGACCCTTTTTCTGCCAGTTATGTAATAGAAAAACATGACGTCCACAGATTTAAAGATTTTCAGGCTTCAGCATCATTACATTTCTCTTGAAAGTACAACAATTTGTCATCTACATGAGTGTGTTTGGTTTTCAAGCGTTAAACTCATATATATTATTACATATGCCTGCCTGAAAAATATTCCCTTTTAGAATATACATGTCTGTCCTCAGTCGTTCACTTTCCAAAAAAAAAAAAAAAAAGGAAAAGAAAGGTGGTCGATGTGTCTGAAGCAATGACTGTGATAACAGGTTGTGAGTTTCTGCAGCACATTAATCACTACACACAGCAGGAGCAACATATTTTGTACAAGAAGTGATGACGCACTAAACATTTGAACAGCTTCTCAACACTTGTCGTCCTTCATTTCCTGCGAAATGCTCACATCGTCTGATTTATCTCCTATTTTAAAAAGCTGGATCCTCACCTGGTGTTTGTCAGAATTACATTTCATCAATGGCCTTTGTGGCCTTCGCACGCTGAATTTCTGTTGTTGTCTCTCTCATGGAGAATTCATATTCAGGGAAATTTTCCATCAATTTGTTTCAGAGGACTGAGCACTTTGAAATGCCTGACAAGGCTACAAATAATTATGAAGTTCCTTTATTCCCCCCTTTGCCAGTAATTGTGTAAGATGTTAATTTGGTAGTTACTGTATTGCTTTCAGGTTTGTTTTATATAGCCACTTGAAACTGAATTAGATCTCTTGCATCACCTTTTCCTGAAAGTCACAGAAATTAGGCTTCACAGTAAGACTGGAATATGGCTCCACTTTATTATAATTCTGTTGTGTTCACGGCTCTGTTGCATCTTGCTGGGGCTTGTACCCCACAGCCGTCCAGATGGCACATGCAGCTGCAGTGCAAAGAAGTGTTACAAGAAAAATGGTTTATATTATCCTGCTGTTAGCCTGAATACAGAGATTAACAACAGGCAGGGTTACATTAAATGAAATATGGCAGCAGGTCCTGTTTTCTTTCTATACCCTTAAAATGTTACTACCGTATTCAAGAAATGCAAGCTTTCATTCAAAGAAACTGTAAAAAATCAAACGACAAAAACATTTTAAAGACCTTTCCAAACGCTATTGCTGAGATTGTGTACAGTGTGAAGCGTAAACAGTAACCTGCTTACCTGCTTCCAGGGCCCATATCTCTAATTATGTGCAATGATGAGCTCACTGACAGCAGTTTTGTTTTCTTTTTTGTTTGTTTTTTGATTTGGAGAAACAAGTGATGAATCAGGGCTTTGTGAGTTAAATATAGGGATATCATAGATCTGTGCCAGAAACCCAATCAATTCCTACGAAAAACAAAACAAAAAACAAAAAAAGACCCAAGTGGGGAACAAGATCGAAGCAGCTGCGTGGGCTTTTGTAGTCAACTTACAAAAATAACACCTTTTTCTTCGATCTACACGACAAACATCAAATGCTCCCGGAAACCGCGACCAGATCTTGTGTTTTGGCTAAAACTGATGTTGGCAGCATAGTTGGGGGTGTCTGTGTGGGCCCACCAAAGATAGACAATGTCAAACTGAAGAATAAAGTAAAAACTAAATAACAGTCCAATCTGACCGTGTGGGTTAAGACAAGCCAACAATGTGATCCTGACAGAAATGTTCCACTTCGGTCATAAGATAAACAACACAAAGCTGTTGAATGCCTTTTGTAAATTTCATGGCAACCTATTCATTGCGTTTCCTCTGAGCTTTACCTTTTTTGATAGTTTGCTTGATGGCAGTGCAAGAGGAAACGCCATGCTGTTGTCGAAAGGAGCCCGAGGAGATCCAATTTATCCACGCCAAATTTCACAAAATCTGGAGAGCAGAGATATTTGTGCTACTTGAACCAACATCCTCAGGCCTTGGTGGTAGCAGGGCAGAAAAATCTGCACTCATGTTTTACAAGCACCGGTTTCCATATTGAATAATGTTTCCGTCTGTTCCTGCAGTTGGCATTTGGACTCAGGCAAAGACGTAATGGACAATTATAGAGATGACTAGTTGGGATTATGGGTAAAGATTCACGGAGGCCAGGATTGATAGAGAAACACAAGACATCAGGACACAAACCAAGTTTCAAATAGATGAACCTTCAGATATTTGTGGACAGAAGGAGAGTCTGGGGAAAAATGTGGTAGTCTGGGAACAGTTTGTCACGCCCTTTGGAACAGCCAACTTTGTGTAAAGCTACACCCGTTAATCATGAACCACAACATTAACACACTGGTCAGCAAACTGTGTGTGTGGAGGTGGTGGAGGAGGTGAAGGTCAGTGTTGTTGATGAGCCGAGCTCTCTCCAGGAGCACTGATTCACTGAGACTCAGGACAACTCCAGTCATTAAGAAAAACTTCCCTTCCAAACTGGTTGGAATTAATGCTTTGGAAACTAAACATGTATCGATGGAGGATCAAACACAGTGCTACCGATGCTGATGCAGAGCCTTGATTTAAATGGGGGTGGGGCTCAATTCTCAGAGTCCAGACGATATATTCATGAAGAAACAACACCCCCCCCCCCCCCCCCCCCTTTTTTTTTTTAAACAATTGGCGCACATTTTTCAATTTCCTCTATTATTTGCGAGATATTTATAAAGCCTAAAAACAAATCAATAAAATATTACCATACGTCATCTCTGTAAAGTTACAAGACAGAGTGTGTTCTCTGGTTCACTGAGTCACATTAAGTTCAACATTGTGCATTCCTTTTCCGCAGCTGTGTTTGTAAAAATGGGTCATTGATATGTAATATACTACAGTAGCCAGCTTAGATCCCTCTGCAGAATCAATTTGTTTACCGCGGCTGTCAAGAAGAACACAAAGCCTTGCCCTTTCCTTGAGTGGAGCTCCTGCCACCTCGCCAGCCTCTTCACTTCTATTGTTGTGTGTCTTCACATACATAATTTTAACATAAATGCCAGTGAAACTCAACAGCGTTTCCTGATGTATTAAATAGATATACCATAACCAAGCTTCAGGATTTGCATAGTCATTTTTTCGCTGTTGGAGAGGTAAACAAAGAAAAAACAAACTGATTCGTAACAAACCCCGCCTTAGCCTATTCTCAGTTGAATTTACTTTATGCTTTGGTTTATTTGGCTGACGTAAACAGAAATCTGGAGAGTCTGTATGTCTGTGTGTTCATGCATGCATACGTGTTTATGTTCCCTTTCTTTCACTTTACTCTCTCAATCAGGTGAATAGTTCTGTCGAAAGTCAGCAAAGAAATTAAGTATTGAGCTGCAAAGAGAAACAGTGTGGCTGATTTGTGGCTGTCAGCTTTGCATGCAGGAAATCTGTATTGCCAGCTCACCAAAAACATTTAATGAATAAACTTTTGTGATTGTCCTTTTCTGTGTACTCATTTTTATGTTGATTATTATAGCTATAATCACAGTGAAGAACACCAGGAGATTTCCCATTAGGGCTTTAGTAAGCAGCCAGGATTTGATTCCTTCTCTCCCCAGTGAGGTTGTTTGTGCGCCATAAAGACTTCTCTTTTCCAGCAAATAATTTCCTTCTCTCTTTTGTTTCCTTTGTCTTCACCTATGCAGCCACACTGGGAACCTTGGAATTCAGTTTGCTGTACGACCAGGAGAACAATGCGCTGCACTGCACCATTAACAAGGCGAAGGTGAGCCGCTGACAACAAAGATGACGACGATGATGATCATAATTTGTAGCCTTTCACTTTGCACCATGTTATAGTCATTTCATTTGTTATCATTTGACATGACTTTCTTTAAGGAAGTCAGTTTACATTTAGGTGTATATGTGAATACACCAACCTGAAACATACAAATTAGTAGATTAGCTTCAATAAAGTAGACCATACTCAATGTTTGCTGCAACAACAGCACATAGAAGCAATAAAGAGTAGATCAATACAAATCAATCAATACAAACAGTTTTCAATACCTCTGTAAGACTCAATAAGATGACTGTCACAGATGATTATTTTTTGCTGCAGCCCACTGTCTTGTCAGCCTACAAGTATTGGCAAAAAGGCTGCAGCTTAACACGTCCCACAGTTCTCTGGGAGAGAGATATTTACATCTATTTTCATCTCAGAAAGCATTAATTATTTCTCTAGCATATTGCTAACAAACAGAAACATGATTGCTTGGGTGCATATTCTTTCACTGATTTGTTAAAATCAGTGAATCAGTGGGTTTTTATTTAAGTACCTTGCCACTCACAAATTTAGCAACTAAAGAGTCAGATATTTTTCTTTGGACTCAAGTGTAGCCACAATGCTCGAATGGATGACCTGCTCTGTGGTCTATATACCTGTAAACGGGACCATGATTTAAACACTTAATGTGTTTAAAAATGTTCTATTGAAGAATTTAATCTAGTGACTAAGACCAGAAACTCCTTTCTTCCGTTTTACTACTGTTTGCTGTTAATTCAGACATATTTACCTAATTTCATGATAAATTCAGAACGTAATTTGCGCTCGTTATTGTAATTATTTGCAGCGGTACAACAACATGCTCTCACCTTGCTTAGCTCTCAGTGGGTTGATTCGACTCTCACTTAAACATCAGTCCTGTTCTTTTTACCCACTAATTAATTCCAGTTTGCTTTCCTTTCCTTCTTTCTTTATATTGAGCTGCCGTCAGTCAAACCAGGCTCTCCCAGCAGAGGTTTCAAACTAAAAGCCTCCAGGCCCAGTGCCAGCTCGGGCTGAAGCAGCTGGTGGAGCTTCTCACAAACGTTGACTTGTCACAGTGAGAACGAAGCAAAGAAGAACAGGTTCATTTCCTAATTTACTTGTATTAGTGTGAACACCATCCTGTTTATTTAGCATTTAACACCTGAACACCTCAATGAAATGCTAAATTATTGATGGTGTTATTATAATGAGTTTTTGTTGAAGTTCCCTTTAGCACTAGATCTGGGTAGATTAATGTTACAGCTGATTAAGTACAGTTTACAGCTTTGCTGAGGACAATAAGAGAGGCAGCGGTTAAATCATACATAAATACATACTGATCGAGCATATTGGAGTTGGGTAGCAATAACTGAACTATATCTGATTTGAATAACAAGCCCATTTCTATCCAGTGTACAATAAATATACAGTGCAGCAGTGTTGTCCCTGGTGGTTCTCTCCCATGTTTGTTGTGATGAAGTGGAGGTTCCGACAGCCATGGCTGCTGTCAGCAGCTATAACTCTTCTTATCTGTCTGCCCCAATAGCTTGTACAGAGGAAAGTGAGCATCAGTGAAGCCGGTCTGGGCAGAGGTGTGGGACAGAAGAGTGGGCATCAGGCCATCTTGATTTATTGCAGTTATTTTCTATACTGCTCTGCTCCTGGACTAAAGTTGCTGCCTAGCCAAGCAGAGCATATAATTTTCTCTCTGAAATACTGTATATACGCATTTCCATGATTTAATTTGTCTATGAAGTGTCCCGTGGGTTTTTCTAGCCATAGATTTTTTTTTTGTTGTTGTTGCTACACAAGCTGCACTTACCTCCAATAGTCACTTTGATTAAGCATTTCTCTAATGAGATCTTATGGATCCTGACTCAGGAAGGATGGGAGAAAGTTTACACTGCAGCAGAAGGCCAATTTTAACTAAAACAGTAACGTATATATAATGCTTATATTGTAATAGCTCAGTTGACATTTGGTCTGAAAAATCAATGTCTTTCATTGCAGAATAAGACAAAAGATCAATATAATTATCAAAACAAACAGGAGGTGGGAGGTAAAAGGAGGGTGTGAAAGACCAATGATTTGACAGTTAATACGAAAAGAGGAGCTGAATTAAATTTACATAAAATAGAGTTATAGAAGAATAAAACGTCAAACGTGAAGGATGCCAATGGACTTATTTTCCACAAACAACTATACATAAATGGTCTTAACCACATTGACCCTCTGAAAATGGAAAATCCTCAACTCAGCCTGGGTTAAATAATACAAGAGGGCTGCAAAGATAACAAAGCTCTGCCGTTCTATAATAAAGAATAATGGGTCATTTTTGACATAATTGCATAACTGTCCTAAACTCAGAGCTTTCCCATCCACTTAGCCTTTCACCTCTCTTATACAGGTCAAACGTTGAAATGTTTCTTTTGTTCGTAAATATCGGGGCACTCGTTCTTAACTCTGTCCTATTATTCTTATTTGACTGAATGTCTAGTGAAGTATTGGCTTGGACTGCTTACCAGTCGTGAACCATTTTGTGTCTGTAATGCGTTAAAAACAATGTGCTCTCTTGATGTTATGCCCTTTTAGATTCTTGAAAGAGGCGGCAGATTCTCTCACCTTAGCTGTTTGACACCCTGTTTATAACAAGCAGTGACACACTCATAATACACTTGAAACACCCACATTAAGCTTTTTTCTCTGAGCTGCCTCCAAATATAATCCACAGCAGTACTGTATTTTCAAGCCCATCACAAGGTAAAACACTGATACTTGACTTTGATTTAAAAAAAAAAAAAAAAAAAAAAAAAGTTAAGTAACAATGGGCAAATGTGGTTAGGGAAAGAAGATCAGAATTCTGGCTAAACAGTATTTTTTGTTGTTTTGCTGACAGGTCTCACTAATCTACATTATTCATTCATCATCCAGACGTTAATGCTTTTGCTTATTCTGACATTCAAGGCATCAATCCTGGATATTGGCTTTGGTGTCAGGTCCTGTTCCTCTGATTTTACAATCAGAACATTTAATAAAACATATAATTTCTCATCCTTCTCCTAATGTTAAATGTGGGATCCCTTGGTCCTTTAATCTTCATTATTATTTGGTTAATGAAAGCTATGACAAGATATACTTATTGGCAGCCTACTTTTCCTGACAGAAATAAACTCAAAAGAAAGATTAAGATTAAAGCTTAATGAGAAACCAATCCATAATGTCAATGATCGGTAAATGCAATTTTCTTAGTCTTAGTCAATGACCTAAACACATTATTTTTTCCTGATTAATAAAACAGAAAAGAGTTCTCTTTGCTGCTCAGAATGTCTCTTGTTCAGAAGATAATGTAGCAGCTTGACCTGGGGCAAGAAACATCTCACAAAGTCACATATCTCCCAGTAATGTTATCTGATGTTACCTGTTCTGGGAAAAAAAAAAAAACAAAAAACTGATTTATGGATTTATTGAGGTGAGTCAGAGCAGAGCAATGCCTTGCAAGAGACCTGGTGTAACCATGGTAACGCTAGATAAAGATAGAGACAGCTTTAAAATGCTTAGATGACAAACTTTAAAGTGTATGAAAAGACCAAAGCTGACAAAAATCTAATGACTAATATCTGACTAAGGCGAACACACATTGTTGTCTTTCTTGAGTACTCTAAGGTTGTGTGGGAGCAGCTACAGCATTGGTGAAGCTAAACTGTTGAATTGGAATTATCTGGAAACACAGAGGTAATTTAGTCCACCAACATCAGCAGGGACATGCCCCTTTTTAAAACAGCCCATTAAAGCCAATTTCTACCTTTTTAAGATCCAGATTTCTATACGCTGGAGTCCTAATAGCTGTGTACTTTGATGGTAACTGGAGGAGACTCATTTTGGCCGTATCATGCTAAAAGTACAAATGGGTCTAGTTTTGCAGCTTGATCCAGCAGAGAGAGTCATCCCCACTGCCTTTACATTTAAATGTGATTCAGGCCCTTAACTGCCCCTCCATTTACCCTCCTAGCACAATACAGACAAATTGCTGCGTGTGTATAGCATTTCTGTTGAGCTGCGACCTTTGCATCTTTACATCTTCTCCTGTCCCTCTGCTATATTATTACAAAACAAATGACATATACTTTTCACTCACTTTGTGTTCTTTCCTTTTTAGCGTTTGGCCGGATTAAGAAAGGCAACAGGAAATTCTCTTATATCAATATCAAGATTCCACCAATGAGTCACTGCTTCACCTGTATTCTTCGCTCCCCTCTAATTAATTCACTCATTAAAGCTCAGTGAATTTAGTTCTGAGCTTGTACACTCCCAGTATTTTATCAACCTTATCATGAATACTAAGCACTGCTGTACAGATGTCTAAGAATGTAATGGGGCAGTTTTTTTTTTTTTTTTAACAAAAGTATAAACATAAAGGGTCATGTTTCAGCTGTACCTATTAATTTACTCTGAAATTAATTTATACATGCAAATGTCCAGCTCCAGATCATACAATGAGAACGAAGGCTGTGGGACAAACAGCGCTTAGACTCTGTTAATGAATTCCTTTGCCTTGACATGTCAGCTGGGAAACAGAACTATTTCATTACATTTCAGTTATTTTCAAAGAACACTACTTCTAAAAGGTAAATTAAAAACCAAATTTTTATCTCAACCCAATGGAGCAGTTTGAAGCATTGATCCTTTGGCACTGATGTTTTTGTACCCTGTAAGAATTAAAACTGTGTTATTTCTCAGCGACTCTTTGCCACATCAAAATTAGCTATGTTTTATTCCCACGCTGACATCCCTCCCACAAAACAACTCAATGCTGGAGGAGGAAATCTGGCACCAAGGACATAATAGTAACATCAAACGTTTCAATTAAAGTTGGGGTGTTACCACAAGCAATTTTTAGGTCTGTCCTGGCACATGTCAGTCAAATGCTAAATTAAGTATTAACAAAATGGTAATGGAAAATTGCAATATACAAATTGTAGGAGCAGTTTTTTTTTGATAAAGGGAAACTATGTATCCGTATTGTTCAGCTATATGGTGCAGCAGACGTCCAGAAATACAAATTATTCTCTCCAGACAAAAAGGAGCATGCATGTTTGGTACATAACCTAATATGTTCAATCTTGTTTTTTCATCAGTAATAATAACTTAAACATTTATTCCAACTGAAATCACAGCCACACATTGCAATCATCACCAGTGTTGTTGTAATTTTTTTTCTCATGTAAACCCTTCCTGTTTCTTTCTTACATTGAAGTCTTTGAGGGAGAAAAAAAACTGACACTAAACATTCAAAACTATTTAATTCTCAGTTTCTCACATCTTCATAAAACCTTTTTTTTTTTGGTATGATTGAGCAACATTTCCCAATTATACTGTGGTGGCAACGCAATCACTAACTGAATTATGTTTTGATTTATTTTTTTAAGCTGAATGGTACCGAAAGCAGAAAGCAGTGTACCACCGGTGAGGTCATAAACCACCCAGGCTCACTGAGGTGTGAAGGATGTGATCTGATCCCCAAAAAAAGGAAGTTTATAAATCCCAAACTGTTGAAAAAGTTAATACTGGTTCTGCTAGAAAGGACCCAGAACACACAGAGCCTCACAGTTTGCTGTGTGTGGGGCTGTTCAGCCTCCAAATGCTCCTACGATGGAGGTGTAGCTGGAACAAGCTGAAACATTTGGAATTAGCTCTTCTTTCCCATCATGTGCATGTGCAGCATTAGGCAGGTAGACGTACAGTAATGTCATGGCTAATCTGATCATATCCAAGTTGTGTGCCAGTGTTGGAGAGGGAATCTTGATTTGAGTTCAAAATGTTGTGCCAGTGGCTACAATTCCTGGGTTCCTGCAGGTAATATTCCAGGAAAAAGAAGTAGATGTTGGCAAGACTTACTGTGAAATACCAGGCTCTGTATCCTTCTCAAAACAACAACTTCTGGAGAAGTGTTCCTACTGATAACAAACACTAAGTGAAAGCCACTGTGTTTATTTTCCTTCAGAGACTTGCAAAAATGCAGATTTCCCAAATTGTTAAATTAATGGAGCACTCCTGGGGTTAGTAGATAATGATAACAATAATGCTGAATTTCAACTGATACACAATACAATTTGCTTTGCTAAATAACAATTCTTGGATCTAATTTAGGGACCCGTATTTATGATGGTAAAAGCAGATATGAGAAAAGTATAACTGATTTTCAAGATCAGTGTTAAGTTATAACTGCACACAACACCCATCTGATGTGTGGATAATGATGTGAAACTGATGGGGAGCCTCAGCCCAACATTTCTGGGTTGGACTTAAATTTGTGTCTTCACAGGCAGCTCACTAAATCACAGCACAATGTGATCAGATCACATCCATCATAATGGCTCACATGACAGAAATAAGTCAATTTCAGTCCCTTGAAATAGGCTTTAATTGATTTAAACGGGCGTACATACATGTAGATGAACAGAGAGAAATACTGTCTGTGAGCCAACAGCTCTTCCCCTCTAAGCTCTTTATATCCATTAAACGCACTTACAAGGATGTGTGGGATCAGGATGTCTCAAACACAAAAGAGTTTGGTATAAATCTCAGTTGAATGTTGTAGTGTTTCAGTCTAATGAGTTATTTTGCCTATTAGGTGGAAAACAGAATGACTCACAGCCGTCAGCCAGCACCAGATATTACATTATGTTGAAAATGTTAAAAGTCATTCTTGTCACCATTTGTAAAACTACACGGTTTAAATTCCTTCTTCATTATGTCTTCTTTTGTGAGTTCGACATAGTGAAATCTCACTTTACAGCTGACTCCTCTTACAAAAGAAGAAGAAAATGGAATGCTGCCGTTTCCAAAGTCTACAAAGACAATGATTAATTGAGATTTTCCAAATTTTATGGTGACAACGGTGCCTCATTATCATGCATATGCCAGTATTGCCCTCATCCTCTCAGTGTTACTAGCAGCTATATGGGAGTTGGTGATCAATTAGAATTGTAAATATGACAAGAAGAAGTACTGTAGGTGTGAGACACATGTTGCATTTTAATCCAACAATATAGATCTTGCTGTTTACCTTGAAGTCATATTTGAGGTTTTCCTAAACTACTGCGAGCACCGTGTTCCGTTAGAAATGATCTGGGAGCCTAAAGTTGGTCTCTAACCTTCAGTTTTGACGCTGATTTCCATGCTTTCCATGTTTTATTCTTATAAATGGCACCGTCTCCCTATTATTATTAACTTTTATTAATATAAACTAGGCCGTTGAGTGGACTTCACCCGTTTAGGTGAGGCTGCTGAGCAGGGATGTAATCTCAATAACAACTCCGCTCAATTAAACAACACAATGTGTTGTTGGCCTGTGGCCTTCAAAACAGCAAATAATGTTTTTCTGATATGACACTGAATCAACAGGATGACATTGTCCTCCAAAAAATAAACCCTCTTTTGTGATTATCCACATCCTGAGGATAAGTGACGTGCCAAATGCATGAATTAACCTCATATCCTCATTACATTAATAGAA
This sequence comes from Echeneis naucrates, assembly GCF_900963305.1. Classification (NCBI taxonomy): domain Eukaryota; kingdom Metazoa; phylum Chordata; class Actinopteri; order Carangiformes; family Echeneidae; genus Echeneis; species Echeneis naucrates. The sequence goes on along the minus strand of NC_042524.1, from coordinate 2,441,367 downwards.
AACATAATCCAGCTTCAGTTATGTTCCCTGAAAAACGTATTAGCTGTTGCAAATTATCTGTATGAAAAGGTTTATTGCAAGGAGATGGGGGTGAAACGGGGACAATTGTGGTTTTCACTTCGACTGTTGGTTGGAAATGGAGAAATGTTTGAGTCCCATCCATCCACCCTGCCCGCTGCCCTCTGCCAGCATTGTCACCACATAATACTTCTTTTCAGTCATAATTACTGTTTGCCACTTGAGGGCTGCATCACCTGAATGGAACAATATGCCATTTTTTGCCATTTGTTGAAATAACTGATGATCTCGTTTGTCACCACAGTCACCACAGTCACACAGGTCAGCTCAGTGACACTGTGCTGCGTTTGAAACAAGACATGCCAGTGCTAAATCACACAACAGGCCAGAGGAGCCACAGCCACAGCCCTTTTTAGAGTGGAAGAAGTTTTTTTTTCTCTCCTCTATGATATACATATAATAACCTGACTGACAAAACAGCACATTTTAGTCTCGGTGATAAAAGAATACAATTTTAAAGAACTCCCTGCTGAGCTGGTACAGCTTTCACTTCTCTTCAGCAGTGTAATATAACAATGGATCGTCAATCATCATTTTTTTTTTTTTTATACTATTCTCTTTTATAAGTCTTTTATCGCCAATCCCAGACTGCCTTAAAATTTATACTCCTCTCCAAGTAATAAGTTTCTGTTTGGCAATTTTGTTCAGTCAAGTTATAATTTTGCCAAGTAAGACAAAGGGTTTGTTCTTGTCAAATTAGTTTCATAGCATAAATATGCAAGTGGTAATTTGATCCAGTACTATTTACATTTCTTGCAAACACAGCAGTTTAAAGGACCAGAGTCTCTTAAAAGGAGGGGGGGGGGGTTCTTTAACAAGGATTTATGTATCATAGTCATGTTGACTCAATATTGTGGTAAACTATTTACCATAAACTGCATGTTACATAAACACAACTGACAAAAGCCTGAATTAATCAGAAATGTATCAATAAACCACAACAAGTTATTTCAGCAACATTTACAACACAATAACCTAAAGCACGTCTTACCTAGATTTGAAAATGAAGGCACAAAGAGTGTTATGAAAGCAGCAGCTCATTAACTGTAAATGATGGCCTTGCTTTCTATACTATAACATAGACAAAGATTAGATGTACAACTTTATGTGATGCAAAACTGAAAAGAAAAAGAAAATAAAACACTCACAGTTCAGTTTTGCGCCACTTCAAATCTCATATGTTGCTCCTTTCCCTCTTACCTCGGTTGAATAAAGAATTCCGTGCTCCCTCATGTAAGAGCACGACCTTCACCTAAAACCATCCAGTCCGTGTCGTTGTTCTTTGGTTCTGCTGAAGGTATGAAACAGCTTGTTCTGCCTCACTGCATCACCATACAACCATAAAATTATCCAGAGAGCTTCTCCCTGCAGGACGCCCCGCATTTGGAGGCAAAGATGCTGTCTTCATTTCTATGTCGTTGTTCCTTTTACTCAATTTCATAAACGCTGAGAGATTGCAGTCCAATTCACAAAACAACTCTTTTAAATTTCTTACCAATGCTGTAGATCATTTCACCTGAGTTTCACCAAGCCTTTCCAGCTTCAACCAATTAGCTGCTGACAGGCGCTCTGTCTCAGCCTTCAATCTGCTGGACTTCACACACAGCAGCCTGGAAGGCTTACAACACTTAGTTGGTGTCCACATAACTGCTCCTGAGTGATTTCCCTTATGCCTGACTTTCCAATTTATTATCTGAGCCCAAAAGATGTCAAAGTGAATGTGAGGTTTATTTTACATGGCCCTGTCATAAAAGGTTCTTCATTTTACTAGCTGTCTACTGATCGTCCTTCAAGTAGAATCATTTGTTTTCATCACACGGCGAAAAACATCTGAAGTCCACATATCTAAGACAGATTGCTTTATTTGCTCCTTTGCACCCAGCAGCAGCCTCTATCATCTTGTCTGTTCATCTGTAAAACTGTTTGTTGTGCAGTAAGATATCTGAACTGCTGCTCAACTCTACTGCAGATATTTCTAATATCAGTCTTAATATAGCTGACAGCCATTAGGCAGTTCTTGTCTGCAGTTTGAATATCTGCCACAATCAAAGTAACTGCAAAGCTCGTCTTTGCCTGATCAGCAGTGTTGAACACCTCCAATTCCACTTTCCTGGCCTGTCAAACCGAAAAGACAGCCTTTATAACAGGGACTCCTTCCAGGTGTTAAGTCCGGCTGAAGTAGGTTTCATGGTTTCCAGACTTCCTGGAGACATTTGTGGATTCTTGGAAAAGTTACTGTGACCGAAAGGGCCATTTGTTTCCTCCAAAGTTGGCTTCAGCTCAGCATTAGTGTTAGCCAAAGCTTTGCACTCTGTGTTCTGAACAGTACAGCATATTCTCTTCAGCACAAATCCTTCAGTTGGTTAATAAGTGTTTCAAAGACGTGACTACAAAGTGTTGAGTCATTTGGATTCAACACTATCTAAAACACTATCTCCCAACCTAAACCAAGTGTAACCATACAGACACTAATCAAGCCAAAACCTACTGAGTACTTTAACTTTAACGCCCGTTAAATTCAGTGATATGCTGTATGTGTGTAGAAGGATAGCAAGACTGAGAGTCGACAACCAGGAGAGAAGCTCCAAACATGTTCATGCAAAGTCGTGGAAAGAAATCACCCACTGTACTGTAGAAATACTCCTCAATTTGTACTACTTACTAATTTTTTATCATATTTCATCTGTGGCAGTTAATGTGGTTAATATTACAAGTAGGGTCATTGGACCTTTACAAATTCAGAAATTTTCCTAATAATAATAATTGTGCCAGTCTTTTTATGCCATTTTTGCTCCAAAAACAGAGCTTTACATAAAAGAAATCAGTAAAACACAACTCCCACCTCTCCACAGCCATACACACAGAGCAATAAATTAAGTTAATAAAGATATGAAGATATGAAAACAACAATAAAAAGGATAAATGGCAGCAGGAACTGAGGAAATGCTCTCATGAATCTCGTTATTTGTTACTGAGGAAATGCAGAAGGCTTAAAATCAAAGTAAGTTAAAAAGATAAATAAAATACAACAACAGAGAGGCTGTAGTGGAGTTAAACTAGAAATACAAGGTAAGAGTATTTGAAAAAACAATAAAATACAGACAATAAATGTGAAAAGAGAGGAGATATCCTAAAATGAGGAAAACCAGAAAGAAAAGTTAGAAATTGAACTTTTAAACAGAAATGGGTTAGGGTTAGCAATAAAAAATTAAAAATGAGAGAATTCAAAAACAAACAAACATGGACCAGATTTAATGGTAATTCCTCTGATAAAGAGTTCAGTCTGGACCAAAATGGTGGACCGAATCAGAGCCAGACTGTAGAAAATGGATCAGGGAAGCCTGTCTGTTGCAGACGTGGGTTTGTGGTTTTGTTCATACTAATTAGAGATGATAAAAAGTCCTCATTCATATGTTTTATTCACAGCACACTGTAATTACCAGACGTGCAAATTCTGTGTATTGCTTTCACATACTTGAGCCTCACAAGGCTTTTTGTTGGCCTCGTGCCTTGATTTGTCGCTGATCTACTTCCTCTCTGTGTGAGAGCAGTCATACGTCGTCATCGTATTCCTCCCGATCATCCCACACATATTAAGGCAAACAGCTGCATGAGGAGTCTTTCTATAAAACAGCACCTCCCTCCACTGAGAAAACAAACAACAACAACAAAAACAAGTTTCCTGCCCTTATCTCAGAGAATCAGACTCTGTGTCACTATTCAGTTGAAGATCTGTTTATTCAGCCCTGCCTATACCAAACCTACTTTAACACCACGGCAGTTTTCATTCTCCACCATCTTCTGCAGACTGCCCTTTTATAGCCCAGTCTGCCCACGCTTGTGCGTGGGAACACACAAACAGACACACACACTGGCTGTGCTTCTAAGAGAGGATTTTCTTTCTTTTTTTTTTTTTTTTGTATTCACGATCCCTGTTTGTACCTGTTTTTGTGTCATTGCGTTTACAGAAAAATGGCTTTATAAGAAAACTCAGTATTCTTTGGAATCCCTGTATTACAGTCAACGGAAGTTAAAAAACATCTGACAAAACCAAATTTCAATTTGTCGCATTTCTGCTGGAAATTCGCACAAAAAGCATAAAACGAGGAGCTGTTGTGTCATGGTCGTAGTCGAATCGATCGTCATTCATACTGTCAGCACCGGTGCTGTCAAGTCTTCAGCAGCAACTGGCCGGCAGTAAACTATAAGGCATTTTCAGATTTTACGTTGGTGCATCAGCTGCTTGAAGATGAGAAGCTAAGTATCGGGCTTAGTCTGTTGAATAGACACAGAGCTGGAGTCATTAGCTTAGCTTGGCATAAAACCTAAAAACAGTGCAACAGTTTTCCTCGTTAACCTTTAGAGGCCTGCAGAGAGTCCGGCACAAAGAAGACACAAGCAACATATCAGGTTATGGTCACAACCTCTATGTGAAGCAACTGATTATATTTCTTTACCGATTGTCAGAAGAGCTAATGATGTTGACAGTCCAGCTAACGTGGACAGATGTTCAGTGTGACTTTTCTTCTCCAGCTGTTTTGTCAGCTAAAATTAGAAGTTTGCACAGCGGGAAGCTGTTTGTAACGACGGCTACACAGTTAAACATGCTCTCTCTCTATTTAGACATTTTGGCAGAATGTGTGAACTTTTTTTTGGGGGGGGGGGTTTCTGATCCAGCTCTATGCCAGCCTATAAAAATGATTTTGCTTTTGAGAGAAACAGACTTATCTCATTGTCAGTTTTTGTCTCAAACTGTGACAGAGGCGGGTTATTTCTGTGTTTATAAAAAAAGAGAGCTGAGGACCAAAATGTGATTTAATTCCACCTTTGCTGCTTCCTGCCTCTGGACTTCCTCATTATTTAAGAGAGGGTTATTTACTTAGAAATAGAATGCCTTTTGTCTTGTCTCTGTGTGACACATTTATAGAAATGATTGGCTTCCTGTTTCATTGTTCTGGAGCTTTAAAGCTTTAGAATTTACAGAACTTTTTTATTTTATTTAAAAAATGTTTTGAGTCACAGTCTGGAGATTCTCTGAGGTTGCCAGCTGTGGCACCAAAGTGCCTTTTCCTGTATTTACCAGTGGCAGTAAGAGTTCAGGTTGCTCCACACGTTCACCACCTTCAGCCGGTGTTTCCTACAAACAGTAGCTTTTTGGAAAACCATTAGTTGCTTCTTTTACATTTTCTGTTTCTGTTTGGCTTTAACACTTTGGCACAGTGAAATAGAAAACCAATATGTGTATTTCCCAAAATTTCTACTCTGTTTCAGTTAATGCCAAGCTTTTTTATTTATTTATTTATTTTTTATGCTTTCACATAAGTTATTTATCTCTCAGTGCTGTTAAGTGTCTACCTCTCACCATCTGGAGGTGTTTATATGTTACACGTGCTGAAACTCCTTCTTTAATTCTCAGTGTGTGAACTCGTGGGCTGAAACACCTGTTAAACTTCTCGGACAGTTTTCTAAGTCAGTACGTCGATTCAAAGATGCTTAACAAAAAAAAAAACAACAACTTTATTCATTGTGGCAAACTGTCACTGGTGTTTGTCTCCAATGGTAATTACTTAAATGCCAAATGTCAATGACGCAATTAACAAGTATGAGGTGTAGTTAAAATTCATCACACATTTTTGTCCTGTTTGGTTTGTGATTTTTTTAAATTTTTTTTTATTTTTTTTCAGCTGCTTCAACAATTTCACATCAATGTTCTTTTTCTCTCTCTCCTCCACCTCACTCTTTTGCATGCTCTCACCACCTCTGTGTTGCTGCTTTATGTTTGCTGGAAAAACAGCTTCCTGTCCCCAGATACAAGAAGGTAAGCAGCTGAGATAAACTCAAATCCCAACCAGTCCCCAATAGATCAATACTTATTGTTATCCACCCACACCAGACCACACCCCGTCAACCCTGATCGAAACCGTCACTGACCCCTCACTAACCCCTTACAAGCTCCCTTCCATTACCGCTGTGATGTAATTCAGTTACTCTGCAGTAAGACAAAGTGATTTTTCATCTGAATGAATGTTAGATGTTTTTCCTCTGTTGGTCCCATTCTTACTTAAATAATAATGCCCTGAAACACTTCTGCTGATTAAAAGCAAACACCGTGATAACACATAGTGACAGGAGCATCCAGCGATAACATGATCAACGACACTGGACTGAAAGATTCAACCAATTCACTGATTGATTTGTAAACGCCATCTTTACATACCAGAGGCTGTCATACAGCATACATCAGTGTTATTTGGGTAGTTTTTTTTTTACGGTGCATATTGGTTGTGTGACTATTGTTGTAAACCAAATTGCCCCTCAGGGACTATAACAACTTTCTTATCTAATGATTTATAACCCTAACCCTAACCCTTGATGACACACACATCAACTCAAATCAATGCAAAAGAAATGACACAGGTTTGTATTATGACCACACATGAGAAATCTACACAGTTAAATTTATGGTGTAAAATAGCATGGAGAGGGCCACAGGGAGTGATGGTGACACTGGGAGAAACCCACCATTATTTATATTCCACCTCATTCTGGATTACTGAAAAAGAAACTTTCCAGTGTTGGAGACATAAAAGCTTAAAGAAATTTATGGAGGAACGTGTCATAGAAGTCACGGTTAAACATAATTTGTAGGCCTTTTTTTGTTTTAGGATTTTTATTCTCTCTTCCCATTCATTTGGATAGAAGCTTGGCTTTATTAGCAGGAAATAACTACCTGGGGGTTTTGCCAAGTTGTGATTTCTGTATAATCCTTTTCCTGTCTGAATGTCCATGTTTGCATGTTTGTATTAAAAAGGGAGGGTTCTGTAAACAGCTTTGGTGGTTGGAAATTGGGTTTCATAACACCCGGAAGTGTGTGAGTTGAACGTCATCCTCCAGTCATAGAGAGGCTCAGAGATCAGTGGAGTGACTGGTGTGTGGCTTTTCAATGGCCATTTAAATACTCGTCTCGCTGCTGCTTTCCCACCAAGTCAGTGATGCCATGACTGGCATAGAAAATAATGTGTCCCAACGTGACCCTGCGTCCTGACCCACACGTCCTCCCTGCTCCTACTTAAGCATCTCCACCATTAGCATTGGCGTCCATTGGTGATGAATGGGACCCATCTGTCGGCACTCCATGCTGCCTACTTCCATCACTCCGGTGTCACCTCAAGTAGCCTTGACCCGAGCACCTCTGCTGATGCCAGGTGGCCCCCCAAAGCATTAACCCCTTCTGCAACGCCACTGCAGGTCAGCTCCCTCTGGATGAGGTCTGTGGCCTGTCTCATCCATCCTGTTATCTGCTGCCCCCGCTGATTGATGCCTCCCCCACCTGGAGGTTACCGGGCCAGTCCAATATGGTAATGAAGACTTATGCCCTGGATGATGAAGAGGCGGATAGCGCCAGGGGAAGATAAGCACCTGTCTGGCCATAAAGGGCATAGAAAACAAACAGGAGCAGTATGTGCTCACGACAAACTGTGCCTTCTGAGGCTTCATAAGATGGCACTTTTTTTGATTTATGGAAGAATCGGATATAATTCCATGAGAAGAACAATGCGATCAGAAAATGCGTTGAAACACAAAGCAAATAAAAAAAATCAAAACCATGAGTAACATGAGACAGATATACATATATATGACTAACATTTTCAGGTTTTCTTCCAGTTCACAGCTTGCAATGTTGAACTCACAGTGAGCTGCAGTCACCTGGGGGTTGTTGACGGTTTGTTTGTATCTTTGAGTGAATCTGGACGATGAAATCTGTGTTGTGTGTGTTTTTCATGAGGTGTGTTTTACTTTCCGGAACAAAATATTTTTCTTATTCTACACTGCTGTTTGAGAATCAACACCAGAAAGACAACAGGAAATGAGAGGGGAGGGAGATTCCTTGCTGTGAATTTGACCCATTAATTAACTAGCCTGTAATGCTACATCAACCACTACAAGTTAAATGCAATTTATTGAATCATCCGCACCGCTGCTCCTATCAGTAGTGGTTAAAATGCACACAATAATTAATGAGGTTAATTAAAGGTTTGGAAATTCTTCATCCATTCACTCGTCCATTCACCCAGACTATAATAACTGAAAGAAATTGTTTTAATCTGCGAAATAAATAGTTGTTTTCATTCTATTTATTGCAACACCCACATATTATGAGTTATATGTGTCTGTTTGGTACAGGCTGTATGCGGAAACAGTTCTGGGACAACTATGTATTTCTGTAACTTAATGAACTTGCACATGGAAATCTTTCAGCTACAGTGCTTCATCTGATTTAGATTTAGTTACAATTTCAGTGATATTGTCTGATTGAAGTGTATAAAGCTGTATTTATGGCCTTTCAGGGTGCACATGCTGCTTTTCTGTTCATTTTATCTCTAGTTCCAAGACTGCACTTGCCAAGTGCCGCTGTCCCCCTCATTTGCTCTGAAAGATATCGAGGAAGCTCCCGATTCCCTCGGCAAAGAGAGCTCAACTTCATTTCACAGCATTTGCAGGCCATTAATTAAAGGAGCTGTTATGAATGAATGTGTGAAATCGGAGGTGTGTATATACACTGGTGCATGTTACCCATCTGCCTTTCCCAGTGGTCATTTTTCTCCAGCCCTCTGTAATTATGATCAACAGAGTATTCAGAGGCTGACCATGCAATCAGCAGCATGACACAGCTGTCTGCTCGTCCCCATCGGGCCCCATGTGATGCTCCTCTGCTCAAATGATAGCTCAGGTGCCTCTCTCTCAGCCTCTCCAATCAGCTCTCATCATGCTGCCTCAATACCTCAGCGTGGTCAGAGAGTACGTCTAAAAAGCCGTAACATTTCAACACCCAGACGTGCAGGTCACAGACACATTAACCTTTGAGTGGGTGTGTGCTCCGATCTTATTCACATCGAAGAAAACAACAGTTCAAAGTGTTTTCTGTTCCAGATCAAACATCTTACACAGCAGACCTTCAAGGCTGCTGCTTGAGGAAAAATAAGAAACCTGATCAAGATGAAAGGTCGCAGGTTGCACTTGGCTTGTATGCAAATTCTTCCCTTTTTCCATCTTTTTTTATTTGTGTGTCTTCTGTGCAACAAAACAAAATATGGAATGGGAATATTTGAAACGCTCAGAATGACAAATTTATAGCAGCTCATTTGAGGCCCCCAGCAACTCGCAATTTAGCCATCAGAACAAAACTCAATTGGCCAAGCTCGTTTTGCTTTTTCCTCTGACTGAGGAGTCGTCATTTTCATTTTTGCAAAGAAATGAAAGCCTTTGGCAGTTTGAACACGCATATAATGACAATAAGAGAAAGATGGGAACTTCTGATAGGAAAGTCTGTTTCCGAGTCCATTTTTTTATCTCCTCCATCAAAGTCATGTAAATTAAGTGTGTGGTTCCTCCTTCTGTTTGGTTGCGATCCTGATATTGTTGGTCGCTGTAGTGAAGACTGCCTGTGTGTCTGGAATCATTTGGTAATTACTTAATATGTGAGTAATGGAGGCCAATTGGCCAGGAAGGAAGTTGGATGACATTGTCTGTGTACTGAGGAGGTGAAGGATGGATCAGTCAGTATAAAATGGTGGAGTACACTTTCTCACCTTGACCCCATGTTTACTACAGTTAAGGTCAGCTATCAGAGCGTAGGGAGTCTACACCCTAATTTTTCACGTCGAAGGACTTGTTTTCTGCGGGTTCCTGCTGACATTGAATGCTTTCACAGTTTCTATTAGATTTATTCACTAAAACATCTTCAGCTTTAGGCCTTTTTTCCCTCACTACATTCAGCATCTTCTGTATGTTTCTGTGGCAAATTATAAAATATGTATCTGTACAGTTGTAGCTTTCAGGTTTTATATTTATACTGCCATTGGAGACGCACTGTAACCTATTTTATGAGGCTACATTAGATTAAGAGTGTGAGCTTTTGCGACTTCAAAGGGCTGTTCTTTGTAAGCGGACACATATCAAGATAATTTGTTAATACATGCAGTCAGTTTTTAAATTCGTTGCACCAAATCTCAAGCTCCAGACACTTTTCACATACAGCAGGTCTAGTCCGTTTACAAGCCCTACAATTCCCACCATGGGCGAGCATGTGGGGGCAGTGGCAGGAAAAAAATGTCCTTTTTAGAATCAGAAAAATCAAGCACAGCCAGGTTGGGAGTAGCTGGCCATCTGCCCGGACCGGCTGGGCTGAGGGGTAAAGGCAGAGGACAAGAGGAAGGCAGCAGAGGGAAAGAGGCACAGTATACAAACATTATATTGAGATGCATAGAACAACAGGAAGAGACCAGAAAACAGAAAATTACAGGAGGGAGGGAAATGAAAAGAGAAGACAGGAAGAAGAGAGACACTGTCTGGACACTTGTGTGCTTCAGGGAGTAAACAAACAGAGTCAGAGTGATGCAGCTGTTTTCACAAAGTTTAGTGCTCTCTGCTGGATTTATTAGGTTTAATTAATGCATTTAAACTGGATGTTAAAGTGTTAAGAGCAGATTTAAGTTTGGGTTTAATGGAGTCACGGTCTGATCTCAGCAGGGAGGTTATTCTAGGGTGCCTGATGTCTTTGTAAATTTTATTTTATTATTTATGACCCTGCCCCCTTGAAAATGTGATATTTATTGCATTACATTGTTTTGACATTTATAACGTGAGGACCGCATACCGAGCATTTATTAAACAATATTACGTGTATTTAATAAAAAAGTACTTTGATTAAATGTAAACAAACATGGGCTTATTTTCACTTCAGCAGTCCTGCCCTGAACCCCCTGCGACCTGACTTTTCTGTCTCTGACTCTGTACAAGTCTTCGAGTGGTGTAACTTTGGAGGAGCTGTGTTAAATCTGACTGTTGTGTTATCAGTGAAAAGCTGTTTTTCAGCCTGGACGTGGACCATTTTAATTGGAAAGCCTGTATCACCAGTTTGAGTTTAAAAACAATGAGAGTTTTCCTGTAGACTCTAGAGTTTATAAAGCTTGGCCGATAAGACGAACTGGAGGTCGGACGATCTCAGCTTCTTTTTGTCCCCGGCTGCTTGGCTTCCTCCCACAATCCAATGCATTAGTTTAATTGGAGGCTCGTTGGTTTGAATCTCACCTTGAATCAGACCGGTGATGGATCAGCGGCCTGTCTGGGCTGCACCCTGTCCTCATCCAATGTGCGCTGGGATTGATTGCAGCCCCTCAGATGACTCAAATGGTGAAACACAGTGTATAATGCATGAATGATTTCTATCACTAGCTGACAGACAATCAGTGCCAGTCACTCTAAACATTTTGTGATGATAGTGACTCTTATTTTTTTGGTAAGTTTTTTTCCTCGAGTTGTTTTAAAACAGTGACGCACACAAGTACTTAAATGTTCGAAGACATTCTGTGGTCTTACTAAAAGGTGTAATTTTAAATCAACAGTATTGTGTGAAAACCGTAAGAATTCAGCTTGAGTGGTTTTCATGTTTTAAAAAGCTGAAGGATGATTTTCCTGATTTGCACAAAAGCTGACTTTTGTCAGTGCCAACAGCCCAAATTATCCCCAGCAGTTTCTATAAAAAGTACAAATTCAAGAATTCGGGTCCAATTTAAGCTCTTAGCTCATCTTCAACAGTTCCCTCTCACATGAGGTCAGAAAAAGGTAAACTGGATCTCCATGTGCAGTTTTCATGAATATATTCAGACCGAGCCGCGGTGCATTTCCTTTCTTCTGTTTATTCCCTGTTCAGGTCCTTTCAATGGGCACTCACAAGGTGTTGTTTTTGTTTGTTCATTGTATGAGTGACCTTTACACCCTGTGGCCCCTGAGTTGTATCGATTTGTTCTTTAATGGAACGTAAAAGCCTGCGTTTCAGTGTTTCTCAGAGTGGTGTGGTGTAGACCAATGTTTCTGTAATGATTTATATAAAGTACATTGACACGCAGACTGGGAATGCTCCAGATATTTTACATTTATAGCTTATAGTAATGCTGCTCATAGTGCTTTATATTCAGATCTGTGAAAACATTAACAGTTTATTATTGTATAGGTGGTATGTGTCTTTTATATTATGTTTTAAAAGCACTGGGTCATCTGCTCAGCCAACTGTCACCAGTATTTTCATTTCAGGATTTTTTTTTTTTTTTTTTGCTAAATGAGGGAAGAATAATTGTGCATCACATATATTTTCTCACCTTTCTAACCACCCACCCAATGTAATCATTGTGAACCAAAGTCTAGCTGACATTTTCTTGGTTGCGGTGAGATCAGCCACCAGAGCTTGTTTTATGGAGGATTTGTCCTGACTGTAACTGTGGCCTTCTGTTTAGTTTGACCATCTTATCAAAATCTCTTTTGTAGACATGCTTTTCAAAACTGGCTGGATTAATCAGCCTTAAACTTAAAAATTGGTTGCTCAGAGGGTCGATATGCTCCATTTGTTTCCTCACATTTTGCTTGAGAAGACGTTTTTATTTAGATTTGATGGATTTTGTATTTTTTGATGCTCTGACCTTTTCATGCAGCTTTCTATCAAACTTTGGAGAGTTTGCAGATTGCAGTGAAATTTACTGAGCATGCTGCCTTGATGATGAATTCTTTCTCTTTTACACACTCTATAAACTTCTCTTTTGCTTGGTTTGCCAGATATTCAGTGTTTAATGCAGTTTGTTTTGGACAGTTGTTTCAGAGGACGAACCATAAGGGTTTTTTATGACATCTCAACTATATAATGGGGGTGTATAATTGGGCTGCTTAAAAAAATCTACAGAATACAAGAGTCTGTTAGGGAGCTTTTTTTTCATAATGACTCATTGATGCTTCTCTGTATTCCGTCCTCAGGGGCTCAAGCCGATGGACCACAATGGGCTGTCAGACCCCTACGTCAAGCTGCACCTCCTGCCTGGTGCCAGCAAGGTGGGTTAATAAGTAATGCTGTTGTGGTGGCACTGTCCATGTTCGTGTCCTTTTCTTCATCAAACACCAAAAGGTTGGTTCTTTTTAAATCATGATCAGAAGATATGAAGAAGTTAGAAAAAAAAAAAAGTGAGCAAAATGTTTGAAGACAGGATACAAAAACCGGGTGCTGCTTGTTCGTTTTCAGGAAAACTTAACGGATGCTTTGCTCTGATTTTGTGGTAATTTTCCGGGCTGCAAATACACCCACATTAAGAGAAGCCTAATAATCCATTTCATGGCTTGGTGGAACACCACAGTGAGGATATGTCAGTGCAGGGCTTCATCAATGTAAACAACATTAACTGGCTGACCTAATGTACCCACTTACCAATGATGTGCTTCACTGGAGAAGATCTTGCCTCTCTGTGCCACGCTGTGAGCCACGTCACAAGTAGATGAACTGTAAGATACACAACTTGTGTTTTGTTTCATAAGAGCCTCTAAAGCTCTCTTGGGTTTCCACACTTTGCACTCCCACATCAATGCGTAACACAAGTGTACGACACAAAGACAGAGACATAGCTAAACTTCAACATGTAAAGTGACTCAATGGTTGTCAGTGAGGAGGCAGTGAATTCTTCTGTGTATGTGTCCAACAGAGGCCTCAAGGTTAATTTGATCCTTTCATTAAAGTCTTCAAATCTAATAGAGAACCTGCGAAAGAGTACATTCTACAAAAGAAGCTTACTGAAAGCTGAAGCCATGCGATTATTCGTCAACCTGACTCATATGTCCCTTTCTTCTAATTCTTTTTCAAACTCATCTCATTATTTCTTTTGATTGCAACTTTATAATTGTTTCGGGCCTGCTCTCGCCACAGAACATCAGCTTTACCTTCACCTCAGTGTTGCTTTGTGTAGTTTTATTAAAAATAGTGATGGATAACCACGTCACTGTGTGATTAATTGATTTCTAGTTTCCATGTATGTTCACAGCATCTCAGTCTCCCTAAGCTGATGCATGTAAACATATGACCACTTCATCAACTCCAGGACAATTATGAGGTCAACCCCTCTGAACAGAGCGTCGGTGCTGGCAGCCACAGCCATTGTGAGGTCATTATTGTAATTCCACTCGTGCTGTTGCCGGAAGTCTGCAAATCTGTTCCTTCATTGGTAACCGTTAAGACATTCTTTTACATACTGTAAACTGCCAGATATCGAAGGATGTAAGTGTTCGGGAAAAATGGGCAAAAGCACTGTGGACCGTTTATGGTTAAAATAAGCAAAAAGTCCAGGAGGACAGAAGGAGTCTTCTGGTGTGAATGGTTGAAGGCCAGAGCAGAGTTCCTCCTCTCTTTTTCTTTGGTGTTGAGTTATTTCGGTGGATCAACTTGCTGAGGCAATAAACTGAGATTGCCAACGGGGCAAAAGTAAAAGTCAGAGAAATCCCAGTCCAGATGATGAAGGGAAATGCACCACAGCAGAAAACTTTTATCACTGCGAATGCACCCTGATGCATCAAAAACAGTTTTATCTTGGCTGACTGCTGTGGACGCTGTTCTGTCTGTACATCCGTCCCATTTTCATAACAGCAATATCTCAGTCACACCTTGAGGGAATTTCTTCAAATTTGGTACAAGCCTTCACTTCGAGTCAATGATGAGCTGATTAGAATCTGGAAATATCAAAGGTCACTGTGACCACAGTTTAATAATTTAGATGCTAATTATGACACAATTTAATGAATGAAATGGCAAACTGAGGGCATTTGATATCTGAGAGGTGAAAGGTCAAGCTCACTGTGACCTCATAATGTTCTATAAAAACACTTTTGGCCATTATTCATCACTGTAGGTTAAAGATGACCCAAATACACAACTTGGAAGACAACGCACCAAATGAACGTTTATTTACAAAGTTCAACTCAAAATAACTCTTCGAGGAAACAAACTGGTACGAAACAAACAGCAAAAGTAGCAACAAAAGATGCAAGACAATGCTTGGAAAAGGCTAGACAAGGTATCAACATGAATCAGGAAACTAGACAAGGCAAAGGACATGGACTTAACTATGAGATGGCTTCGTTCTACGGCACGAGCCGAACTGCCTGCATACAGTCAGGGTGGGGAAAGAGGAAAGGCAAGCAAACTGAAACACAAAGAGAGTAGGAATTTCAAACTAAAACAGGAAATGTCAAGACGGCGCCGAGTTTTGGCACATGGCAGAGGAGGTGATAGCATTTAACCACAAGGAAGTAAATCCACCTTTCCTGACTGGGAATGTGTGCAGAGCTGGTGTTTTCCCTGCAGCTCTGACAAAGCCCCTCCTCACTGTTGTATGAATATACAGTAACTGAGGAAGACATGATAATGTTATCTCCAGCTCTCACTTAATGAAGAGGCTGCTCTGGATAAATAAACTGAGTCTCTTGTGTCTCTGCAGACAGACGTGAATATGCCGCCTTTTATTGTTAGCTATGCTGCTCTGCCCACTGTGTGGTGAGCCACACAACGTGCTGTGACTTAGATTTGTGCAGTGTAGGTACAATAACATTTCCAGTCTGGAATAAATTACTGTCTGCTTCATGTGTGCAGACTATGATGGTGATGGTGACACAATTTCAAATCTAAGTAAAAGCTTCTTCTCAGGCTTAATTTCAAATTGGACCAATTAGTAACAATGGCAAAGATGGAGTTGTGAGTATTATAGTTGGAAATGTGCAATTAGCCATTCAGAAATTGATGCCTGAAGCTTCATGACTGCTGTTATAGAGTAGCACAATAATTGTCATACACCATCTGAGTTGTGCAGCTCCTCCTCCCTCAACCCCTTCAGTTAGAGGAGAAACTGACCAACTGTGGATACCGTCTGTGATCGGCAAGATGTCTGACTACCAGAGAACACATTATCATCCTTCATCACATCCTGAAGATGGCTTTTTGACTGAAAAACTGATGTTTACATAGATTAAAATTGGAAATTAACTGGACGACCTAATTAGGAGTAGTTACTCGCATTCTTTGCCTTAATTTTGAATAAAATTTATTTATTTATTTATTATTTAAGTAATCCATCTTGCTTTCACAATATGGATTTTTATGTGACTGAGTTCACTTACTGAATCTCAACTGTCATTGTTGCGTGTGAGGGAGATTAAACAACATCTGAAGATCTATTCAATGAGACAAAAACACAGAATATTTCAAATTATGGTATGTAGCCTTTCCCAAATAAAGCGGCTAAATAAAACTGTTGAACGTTGTGTTTCTGATACTGTCAGGTGCGGGCAGTGTTGGGTGGACTTGGTGAAACTTAGTGCTTTAAGTCATCCAAAGGTGGAGCACACACTCCACACAAGTACTGGGCACAGTTATGTGTGTCTTTGTTATTGAGCCTCAGATGTGTGTTGTTGTTTCAGTCAGACTGAACCAGGTTAGCTGCTGCTACTGACTGACTAAATTATTCCTTAAATTGCCGGTGTAGAAGGATGCAAATAATTTCTTCTGCTGCTAAGACACCTGTGCTCCTCTCCAACGGCCACGTCTGTCCTTATGAAAACACTTCCTGCAGCAGTCCTAATGTTGCCATCATGAAATATGAACACCAAGTTTTTCCCAGCAGCTGTTTTATTATACAGCTTTCCTACAGTGGTGCAAACATTGATTGGACACTTTAGTATCTATGGGCTTTGGTTTTTGCAATTTCTTACTCATCATTTCCAAGATAGGTCAACATGCAAACTTTTTGTAGTCTACAACATTGAGTTTGGCTCACTTCTCCTGCCATCTGCTGCTTCTCCTTCTCTGCTGATGAAGTGCTTCTGTATCTGCATCCTCTGTGAAAGGATGCCATGGCGTCACAGACAGCGCTCAGATTTTCAAAAGATTTGTTTAAGTGCATTTTCTAAGCTGGTTTAAATGGACTTTTTAAAACTTTCTGAATAGAACTAAATTAGTCCAACAGGCAAAGTTTCTGCTTTCTGAACCAAATGAATTTGTGAGTTATTTGTCATTCACAAACTGTGACCAGTGTCACATCGTTTTCCAGTGATTGGTTTGAGTTTATTTAAGAGATTTTCTCCTTCCATCTTACTCCGGAGAGCATCAGCAGAGATGTGTTCATATGAAAATGTCATAGATTGATTGGTAAGTCAAATAAAACTCAGAGAGGGCGTGTTTGCCCCGAGGATCTACCTCTCCTCTCAGAAACAAGGCGCCGTCGCGTCACCCCCCGCTCTGATATTCTCTCATTTTGCTATCAAAATAATCATTAGGCTCGGTCTAAGAGCCTCATTAAGACCCACTAAAGAGGTCATAACTTCTTCTGGCACTCTAATCAGAAATGACGTTTCACGCTCTGCTGCGAAGAAAGATCACAGTTTCATCTCCTTTTGAGACCACAATCAAACACAACAAAATGTCTGTAATTATTCCAGATTAAACTGTCATTTGCTGTCACGGATGAAATAATGTGAAATTATGATGCTTTCACAGGTGATGAAGCGGCGCAGTAGGTACAGTAGACATCTAAAGCATTTGTATGTTCACATTTGGAATAACATTGAATTTCTAAAATGTTAGTGGCTCAATTGTGTGACCTGATGCTGAAATGTAGAAAACGGAGACGGCAGCTACACGCTCCAAAAATATAATTACATTGTGTTTAATTGTGCAGATTCCCAAATGAAAATGGCAACACAAAGCTGTTTTCCACTCGGCTCAACTGAAACAAAACAGCTGAGAGTTTGACCGTTGCAGCTTCCAAATGTTCCAGGACACAGCTTGACCAAGCTGCCGGGACGTGCCTGAAAACACATTGCCCTGGGAAAAGTGACACCTACAGAGGCAACGTGAGAAAATAAATAACCACTTTGAGGATTTAAATTACGTGCAAACACACCCACAAGCTTCAGGCTGATGAGAGATAAGAGACTGTTGCTGTCTCTGTCTCTGTTTGGTTAACGTCCCGTGAGCCAATGAAATCACAGCCTAACAGGTGCTCTGTACGGAGCTGCCTGCTGATTAGCTGCCTGTCACTCTGCTCTGCACCAAGCAGTAGCATTCATGTGGCTGCTTTTTCACTGGTTAACTAAATTACCATGTGCTGTGTTGCCTTGGAACCAATCACCTAACTGAGTTCTGACAACCCATCATAAATCTATCTGTGGCTTGAAAACCAAACTAAAAACCCTTTAGTTCTGTACTTGTATCGTCATAGTTATTTCTTGTGTGTTTGCACTGACTCATTTGTCAAACACTTTTACATTGGTAAAGCTTCAATCCAGTGGAATGACTTGGTGAAGGTAATAAGTCCTTTTTTCAGTGCAGGAGATCAAATTAGAGAATGACGCCTTTATTGTTATGAAATTGCACTTAACATTCCTGACTCGCTGTCTCTGCAACCGACCCTGAATTATTTTCTCCAGTCTAAATCATTCAATCTAACAGACCTTGGTGATACCTCGGCCCTCTCTGGTTGTTGGGTTATTTGGTTTGGCCTCTTAGACTACACACTTAGAACAGAATGTGGAGGTCGAATAAAAGACGTTATCCAGTAGCATAACCCTGAAAGTTTTTTAAGCAAGAAGCTGATGATGTCTCAAACCTAACCACGTGTTTCTTTTTTGGGCTTAAGTCATGATTGTAAACGGAGGATGAAGTTGTCTCTGAAAGGCGCCATCTCAGGGACTTAAAGTCAAGATCTTTTGAGCCACTGCTGCTTCAGTTTTGACCATTCTTGGTTTTTGTAAATTCACCATCGCAAAACCAAATTAGTGGATGATAATGGCTCAGAACACATTTTAAATTGTGGTAGATAATGCTTGTTTCTGTTGCATTTATTTCTGCTGCATGGCTTTGTTTGTCATTATTACTATTCAACATGAATTGTCTCAGCCAAAGCTGTTGGTTATTGTTTTTGCTTAATTAGTTTTATAGAGCAATTAACACAGATAAGAGAAGTAGAATACTGAATAGTCTGCAGCTCTTCGGCTCTTACTCTTAGACAGCTTCTTATTGGCCTCGTCACCTGTCTTCCTCAGGTACAGGAGCCTTTTTCTAACTAAAGCTAGTTAGAGTGGAGATCCAGAGGTCTGTGCAAAAAAGGGGGCAATAATTTGCCTGAGAGCGATGCTTTTTAGCCCCTGCAGTGGAAATGACTTGTGACACCGGTTGTTCATTTGTATCCTGGCCCCCCGTCTGTGAGCAGGTGCTGCTGCTGAATTATTTCCTCTATAATAACTACTGACCACACATGCACCCTGCTGCTCATTATGTTATTTTATGGGTCAGGACCGGTTTGTGCTCTGTAACCGTTTAATAAAGTACTTGTTGCATTACACGCTCTGCTCAGCCTCCTTCACAGTGATTTATTGACATCCCAGCCAGAGTTAATTTCATCTGACTACGCTGTCATTCAAGTGTTGGCTTCCTCTGCTTCTCGCCATCCTCCCAGCAATCCACAAAGACGCTGGGAACAGCCAGGAACAGCTTGACCTTTGTATAGTGGAGGGGAACAGTGCTGCAAACTGTGGCGGCTGAATCAACCCAAGTTACCTTCAATGTCACATATTCACCATAGAAACAGTGTTTAGTAACTGAGCTGTGCACTCACCTTCCTGTATCTAACTTCCAGAACACTTATATGTATCTGGGTTGGAGCCATTTCTTCTTATATTCACATCACATCACTACGTTTGTAGATCTGCAGTTGCATCATGATGGGATTATTCAACAAAGATTAGATTATTTTGTGGGTTAATGCTCATTTCTGATTGAATGAAGGTGTTTAATATTTGTACTATTCAATGAATCCTGTCGTGTTCAATCAGAATTTGAATTATTACAGTTAATTCACACTGACATTGTTCACAAGAGACAGTTTGTTCTTCTTCATGTCTTCACCAGCGCAACTATCAGCTTCAGTAGCATTTACAACAAACCCATTCTTTGTGTTTGTCACAAAAGCTAACAAATATTGTTGCATAGCTTCAATAAATAGACACTTCCAGTCTTGACTGAAGGACGGGCTGAATGCACAGAAGTAGTAAAGTATTGTAAATGTTGTTTCAGAGAGATTACGCTCACACAATTTAAAAAAATTGGAAAAACTTTTAACTTAAGATAGAAAGAAGGAAGAAAAGAGTGAATAATGAATGGAAACCATGCGAGATCCCAATTTAATAACTGATGGAACTTATGGAATACGAAATGTGGTTATGAGCCTTTAAGACATGAATTTGAATAGTGTGAGTGTGTGCGTGGTTGACACTGATTGGGGGAGAAACAATCAGCGAGAAGCTTATTTTGCTGACGCCTGTCATCAGACTTCCAAATAATCACAATAGCTAATTGATTGAATTCAACAGAACCACACGTCCTCACCCATCTTGTTTTCTTCAGGGCCAGGCTCAGAGGCCATTAACCCATGTAGCTTGTAGTAATTTTCATCACCTCGCCAGATTGAAATTAATTCAAACGTGACCAAGTAAGTCAGTGAAAAATGCTGCTAAAAATGTCTGCTGTCTGTCTTATATGAGTAACGCACAGGTGGAATTCCTGTCTGATAAAAATATTCACTTGAACCTGAGGATGCACAAATATGTTGGATCAAACTGTCTAAGGTCAATGTCATTGTGACATCACAATGTTCTACTAAAACACCTTGGACCATTCGTCCCAGATTTCCTCCAATATAGGAAGGTGGCAGAGAGGCAGAACTGCAAGATGGTGATTCACGTTTGGACAGTAAAAACTTTGGGAACAGCTCGTCTGGCTCCGTGCAAAGTTAAAGTTTAAGTCGTTATTGGTGATTTAATTGGCTAACATTTTCTTCATAAGCAGCAGCTGGTGTGCTCAGCTTCTGTTGAACTGTGCTTCAGCTGAACGTGCTGCACATATTAGGCACAAATAAGATTGACTGGATGGAGGGACACGTTCTGTTTGTCCCATCCCGTCTCATCTTCAGTATTAGTTTTAGAGAATTAATCTATCCTAGAACTTTTCACTGGTAGGTTTATGTTGAATTCTATGAATCTTGGTTGTGTGAATGTATTGTTGTACTTTTGTTTCTTTCCAGACAGAATTTAATGTCTTAAGCTGGAGTTTTGTGTTTTTCCAAAGTTGACAGAAATGGGC
Organism: Echeneis naucrates; assembly: GCF_900963305.1. Lineage (NCBI taxonomy): Eukaryota > Metazoa > Chordata > Actinopteri > Carangiformes > Echeneidae > Echeneis > Echeneis naucrates. The sequence continues at coordinate 2,420,291 of NC_042524.1, read as the reverse complement.
TGAACAGCCAAAACTGAGGCATTGTTTCTGTCTTGTAACTTCAGAGAATTCAGCACACCGTGCTGTTTTCCATTCACTCCCTGCGCTGCTTTGATAATAGCTGTCGCTCATAAATGCAGTCTACTGTTTATGTTTCATCCCCAGCAGCGTCCAATATGCATCAATGAGGTTGGGTTTGCATGCCAGCCACCAGACGTCAATGTATTGACAAATTTTCAACAGGACGGAGACACTGCACATTTTCAAGGATGTTTATATAGTTCTGGCAGCATCTCAATGAATCCGACGCCTGAGGGATGAGCTCTCCTGAGCTGTCACAGGGAGGTGGCAGTTAGTCAATGATAATGTTAAATGACAAACTCATCTCTTTGTCTTCCAGGCCAATAAACTTAGAACCAAGACTCTGCACAACACTCTCAACCCCGTCTGGAGCGAGACGCTGACCTACTACGGCATCACTGATGAGGATATGGTCCGCAAAACACTCAGGTACTCGAAGGAATGAGGAGAAAAAAGAACAATAACAACAATTAATTAAAAACAAAAAGGAATGCAAGATGGCAAAAAAGACAAAAGGAAGGAAGCAAGGGAACAACAGGAAGAAGGAAGAAGGAAGACAAAGAGGGAAGTAAGGTGGGAAGCAAGAAGGGAACAATGGAATGGAGGGATGAAAGGATAAATGGAAAGAGAAACAGGAAAAGTAGAACAATGAGAGCTAATGTGAATCCATGGGAAAAGGAAACAGGACACAGGCAAAGGGGAAAAACTGGAAAAGGAAGGAAAAGAAAAGAGTGAATGTTTTTGAAAGAAATGGAGCAAGGATGATAGAAACAACAAAAGAAGTGAGACTAAAAGGATGGAAATAAAAGACTGAGCCTCAGCAGGCTGGTCTGAAAGTCACTCATGTTTGACATAAATTCCTGCCTCCGTCTGGCTGATGCTGCTGTTTAACCTGTAAATTCCCCATCACTGCTGCTGAAACCTGAACATATCGCAGAACAACAGTGGGGACAACGTTTGTTTGTCTAATCTCCAAACAGCACTTCTGTTTGGCTGAGACGACTTCCTGTTCTGTCGGTTATTTGTTTTCACGACAACAGAAACTTCTGCTTCCCGTGGTAAACATGACACTGTTAGGCAATGCAGGAGTTACTTGACCGTCCTTTGCTCCTTTAGTGTTAACACTCTGCAATCAAGTGGTGGAAGTAGGTTATATAATCTACAGTATCTATGTCAGAGCACTGTGTAGGATTTTAGTTTGCTTTAGTTTCCTATTTCCCCTCCAGCCATCTGAGTTTACTACTCTGTGTGTGTTTCCACTGTAACTGTGGCACATCCTCCGTCCTTTAATCATTCCACGGGGCATCATGGGAAAATATAATGGCACAAATTGTCTGGAGGAGCCATTTTTAATCTGTCTTCACAGTCAGCAACTGTCACAAAAAAAAAAAAAAAACCCTCCATGAACCTCACGCAAACATTTACTCTGTTTATTCTGGTGAGCTCTTGCTGCACAACTAAAATTCTTCTTCTCCTGTAAAAATCAAAACATGTTTGAAATGTATTAACATAAAATTCCCTGCTAAATATTTGCGTGATTGTGACGATGTTAAAACTTGTGAGCTCAGTTCACTAAAGAACATAATTGCACACACCTTTCTGTTGTTCTGTTTAAATGCTAAATGACAGAAATGACACAATTTTAAATTCTTAAGTAGATTGTAAATTAATTTATAGAATGAAATGACTGTGATATTTGGAATAATGAATGGAGCTTTTAAAAAGCTGGGAACGTTTCTTTCTGCTACGTTCATCAGATTGGACAGCCATCCTGTGTTATTATTCTTCATTGACTAAATGCCAGTGATGATCAATACTAAAAACGCACTTGAAATCTGATCATCGATTCTTCATCAGTGATTTCCTGACAGAATATGATGGTCTGTGTCTCAGCCAATCATTGATTGGCAGCCTAATCAATGATCTG